>NC_067405.1:91852171-92155201 GCF_009764475.1 Pristis pectinata | reverse complement strand
AGTTCCCTCACTGTATTTTCATGGTTACACTCTCTCTCTACTGTATCTTGCAATTGCATTGGCTCCTTCCACACTGTTACACTGCTTCCTCACTATATTCTTACCTTGTTAATGCCTCCCTTCTTACTGTATTCTCACTGCCACAATGTCTGCTGCATCATCATCTTCTCACACTGCCTCCCTCTCACCATTTTCTTACTGTTACACTGCTGCTCTCACTGTATTTTCACTGTTACACTCCCTCCCTTACTCTGTTCTTGGTATTACACTGCCTGCTTCCTCACTGTATTCTCCCTTCCTTCTGTTTCAGTTTGAATTCCTTTATCAGAACTGATCACAGTCTCCATCACAAGTGTAAGTACTTGTTAAAGCTAGCCCTCCTCCGACAATGGTTGTGATACATTTCTATGTAAGTCAGTAATGAGTCTCGATTTAAGCATATGGAGTAGTTGTCAGTCTTCAATGAAGAATCGACACATGTTTTGAAGCTCCTGGAATATCCCAGAGTTTATTTAATGCAGTGCTCACTAGCTCTACAATGTGATTCACAGTTCACCTCCCAATACACTACAGTACAGGGATAGTCAAGAGAAAAATCAAAGTGTATTGGACTCAATGCAAAATAGTCAGCTGTTCATGATTGAGATTAGAAGAAAATTCTTCACCCAGAGGGTAGTTGATCTTTTGGGTTTCCTAACCAAGAGGGCTGTGGAGGCTCTGTTGCTGAGTATATCCAAAACAGAGATCGGTAGGTTTTTGGATATTAAGGGAGTTGAGGAATATGAGGTTAATGCAGGAGAGTAGAACTGAGATAAAAGATCAGCCATGAACTCATTGAATGGCAGAGTGGACCCGAGTGGCTTCATCCTGCTTTGGTTTTTGATGTTTTGAACTTCTTAATGTTTAAGGTGAGAGGAGAAAGAATTAATAGGAATTTGAGGGGCAACTTTTTTTTTTACACAGAGGGTGATCTGTGTACGGGATGAGCTGCCAGAGGAAGTGGTTGAGGCAGGGTCAATAACAACATTTTAACGACAGTTGGAGAGGTACATGGATAAGAAAGGTTTAGAAGGTTATGGGCCAAACGCAGGCAAATGGGACTGGATTGGATGGGCATCATGGTTGGCATGGACCAGATGGGCCGAAGAGCCTGTTTTTCATGCTGTGTGATTCTGAGTTCAGTTAAAGCAGTACACCAGCTCTACATTGGTGGCTCACAGACTACCTCCCACTTCCTGACCCTGGTCATTCCCCTCCTGTTGTCGGGAGTTTACTCTGGAGGAAGAGTAGAAGGGTTGTGAAGACCTAGGGGGGCATGTGGCAGGTTGTGCAGGCGAAGAGGATGCGTCACAGACATAGTGAACAAAAGGAAGATGTCCTGGGGACAGCAGCAGGTCCTCAGTGTGCTGCAGGAAGAAGCCCAGTGATGCGCAATCCTGCTTTTGTGGGAAGCAAGGGAGAAAGTAGCGGTGCTGTTTGGAGTGGCGAGGAGCTGGGAAGGGTAGAGAAGTGGATGGGAGTCCTGTTGGTGAAACACTATATATTTTCTAGCATTGCTATCAGGTGTTGGCAACAATCCTTGAGCTAATTGCACTGTTAGCCAATGCTGCAGCATAACGTGCCTTATCATCCAATGGCCATCAGGACATGAATGATCTTCTCTGCACAACTCGGTATATTCTGACCTTGGTTTCAGGTAGTCTGGTATTTTTGGCCAATTGATATCTTGACAGAGGAAGGGAGAGAAACCCACAAACTTCCTCGCAGATGGAATCTGCAGCAAGCTCTGCTTCCTGGCTGAGCCTGGGTCTCTGGTGGCTCCCTACAGTGGGAGGATTTATGAGGATGATTCCTGGAATGAAAGAGCTTACATACGATGAGCGTTTGTCGGCTCTTGGACTGTACTCACTGGAGTACAGAAGAATGAGAGGGGACCTCATAGGAACATTTAAAATGTTGAAAGGACTGGACAGAGTAGATGTGGCCAAGCTGTTTCCCTTGGTGGGTGAGTCCAGGATCAGAGGGCACAATCTTAGAATTAAAGGGTACAAGTTTAAAACAGAGATGAGGAGAAATTTCTTTAGCCAGAGGATAGTGAATTTATGGAATTTCTTGCCAAGTACAGCAGTGGAGGCCAGATCATTAGAGGCGTTTAAGGAGGAGATAGATAGATATCTAATTAGTCAAGGTATCAAGGGATATGGGGATAAGGCCAGAAATTGGGGTTAGAATAGTTTTTTTTTCTCATTCCCCCCTCCCCCCCATTTCTCATTTCTTTTTCTCCCCTTTTCTTTGGAGCCGAGTCGATGGGCTGAATGGCCTACTTCTGCTCCCTTGTCTTGTGATCTTGTGAACTTGCTCTGATCTGACTTTTGCTGACTGAGTGGTGTGGGCAGGGCTCTCCTAACTATCAGTAGGAGTTTAGTAGTTGAGATCTGACTCTGCCTTGCCACTAAATAAAGCTTTGGTCCTCCTCTGCATCACAGATGGTTCTTGTGTGAGCCACAGCAGGCTGCACTCCACATGTCCCAGTCAGTCAAGGCTGTGAGGGTCCACCATCATCTGCATAGGCCGAAGGCCGGTTTCTCAAGGATTCAATTGTTGTCAGTGACTGATAATAATTCTGAGACAATGAAAGTGGGCACTGTTGAATCTTTTCCTTGGAGAGTGTGCCCCAACTTTCACAGCTCTACAGAGGGTATCAATAGCTAGATGCCTTTGTGTATGTGGCTAACAGCTGGTGGTCCAAACACACGAGGTATTATCACATTGTATCAGGTTGTCTATCATAGCAAAGATAGTGGGCATGATCTATGTTGTCCAGACCTTCATAACTGAAGTAGATTTTGGGTGGAATGTTCGTACTCTGTCACATGTATTCCAAACAGCAAATATCACAAAAAGTGAGTTGAGCAATATATCTTTTGTTCCAGAATGATCTGTTGAAGAAGCTGCATCCTCAGCTCAACTAGTGTCCCCCTTGATTGTCTCCAAAGTCAAATGCAAGAAGATGTCACGTCCATGCAAACACCAGTGTTGATCTCTGATGTCTCATTCTCATGCTGGATGGTTACTTTCATTCCCTCTTGGAAACCCTTACACCTTTTATGTCATAGAGCACAGAAGCAGGCCCTTCAGCCCACCATGTCCTTACCGACCATCAAGTACCGATTTATACTCATCCCATTTACCAGGACTCTATCTGTAGTCTTATATAACTTGGCGATTCAAATGCTCATCTAGGTGTTTGTTAAATGTTGTGAGTATCTACCACCATCACCCACTCAGGCAGTGTATTCCAGGTATCAACCATCCTCTGAGTAAAAAAAAACATCTCTCAGATTCCCTCTAAATTTCTTGTGCCTTATTCTAAAACTGTGCCCACTAGCTTTAGACACCTCTGCTCTGGGGAAGAGTTTCATACTATCTACCCTATTAGTGCTTAAGCTTTTGTGGACTTCTAATTTTTGACAAGATCTTGTCATTCCTGTCAAACATGTCAAAGGCCTCTGTAGGCCACTTACTCATTCACTCCAATTCTTGTATCGGATTAAATGATATACTTTCACACGATGCAAGCGCTTTTGCTAGTTTTGGCAGGAAGTGTTTTTTCTTAATACATTTATAGGTACCGTTTGACTTCACAGTCCAAATGTAAAATATTTCCATTGCAAAAATTGTATCAGAATCCATTAATCAATAGACCAACAGAATGGAGCAGACAATAATAGGAGGTTATATTAGTATTTTACAACTTTTTTTATAAATGTAATGTAACTGTCAAATACAGCAAGTATGGTTTATATGATTGATTACTGCATACTTTTTAAATCTTGGCAGGATGATATAAAACTTAAACAGTGCACTGTCATAGACTATAAGAACATAGAACAGTACAGCACAGGAACAGGCCCTTCAGCCCACCATGTCTACGCTGACCACGATGCCAATCTAAACTAATCCCTTCCGTTTGCACATGGTCCATATTCTTCTATTCCCTGCCTGTTCATATGTTGCTATCATATTTTCTTCTATCACCTCCGCTGACAGTGCATTCTGGGCCCCTACAGCTCTCTACATAAGGAAACAATTTGCCTTGCAAAACTCCTTTAAACCTTCCCCCTCTCACCTTAAATCTGTGCTATTTACTACTTGACATTTCCATCCTGGGAAAAAGACGCTGACTATCTATCCTATCTATGCCTTTCATGATTTTATACACTTCTATTAGCTCTTCCCTCAGCCTCCGATAATTTTGTCCAACATCCCCTTATAGCTGATACACTCCAATCCAGGCAACATCCTGGCGAACGTCTTCTGCACCATCTCCAAAGCCCCCTCATCCTTTTCATGTAACGTGGTGACCAGAATTGCACACAATACTCCAAATGTGGTCTAACCAAATATTTATACAGTTGCTATATAACTTCCCAACTTGTATACTCAGTGCCCCGACAGATGAAGGCAAGTATGTCATATGCCTTCTTTGCCACCCTATCCACTTTGTTTTGCCACTTTTAGGGAGCTTTGGACCTGCACATCAATGCTCTTAAGGGTCTTGCCATTCACCCTCGCAAAGTGCATTATCTCATACTTGTCCAGATTCAACTCCACCTGTCATTTCTCTATCCAAATTTCCAACAGATCTTTTGAGAACCTTGCTCACTATCCACAACTGCACCATTATTCATGTCATCTGCAAACTTACTATTCAGACCATCTACATTTTCATCCATACCTTTAATGTACATTACTAACAATAGAGGTCTCAGTACTAAACCTTGCAGAACATCACTGGTCATAGGCCTCCAGTCAGAAAAGTACCACCTCTTCTGCTACCTATGACCAAGCCAATTTTGGATCCAATTTACCAACTCACCATGGAGCCCATGTGACTTAATCTTCTGGACCTGCCTACCAAGTCATTGATAAATTGTTCATCTGCCGTAGGGAATGCTCATTGATGAATTGTTCATCTGCCAGTCCTAATTTTGTGCAGTTCTGAAAATTCAAATTGATAAAAATCAAAATAAATGACTGAAAATAAACACTGATGTTATCTGTGGAAATGCCGGAAAAAAAGCTACTGTTAAGTGGAATAGTTGGAGAAATTTGTCAGCCATGTGATATCCCACACATTTTACAACAGGTTCTTTGGAGAAAGTGCAGAGAAAGCTGTTCATTTTGGGATGGCTTTTTTTCACCTGGAGCAGAAAACTACTAATGGTTACTCTCAATTGTCCTCAACTCACAAGCTTCAGATGATCTGACTTTGTCTGTTTGGGACCATCTCCCTACAGTGGTATACAGTCGCAAAAGAAATAAGCACAGAGACATCACAGGCATATTTCAGCTTCCTCACCACATGTAGGTCCTCCTGATACCCACTTTATAGTTAATAAACATGGGTAAGATGTGCCTGTTTACATGGTGTCAATTAATAAGGAAATTTAAATTGTCAATGGCACTTGATTCTAGTTTTTGGGTCTTCATTAGCCCCAGATTTAATTCAGACAAAGGCACAATCTATTTATCATTTACCTCTTTATGTACATAGCTTGTGTAAATTGGCTGGGCAAGCAGGGGAGGAGTTCTTCAGGGTCTCATTTTTCCCTTGTTGTTTTCCTATCTTGTTCCTGTAAATGTTTCTCCTTAAATCCATTGACCACTTTCAATTTCACTTGGAGATACGCAAATCCTTTTGGACAGAACCAATTTGTGACATGATTCATGGGATTTCTTTTCAGGCAAAAACAAATGGAACTGACAGGCATTAATGAGTGCCACATAAGAGATGCACCAACTTTGCAAAATACAAGGAAACCTAAAATGAACCATGACACACAACAAATTCAAGTGAATAGCTTGTTATTATTGTGACAGTTGACTTCTCATATCCTGGTTAGGGGAAAATATTAGTCCTCATTTGAGATGTATATTATATTCACTCTATTCAATATGTCGCATCATTTATTATAATTTAACTCTTAAATGCATGAGCCCTGGTTTGGTTGAATTTGCTTCCAATCATTTGCTAATGAATTGTAGATGAGGAAGTGCATTTAGCCTTCTTTGCTTGTTGAGCGTTACGATGAATGATCCTCTGGTGGTATAGTGGCATAGATAGTAGAGCCACTGCCTCACATTGTCAGTGACCTGGGTTCAATCCTAACCTCTAGTGCTGTCTGTATGATAGTCATCAAGTAATACAGCAAAGAAACGGGCCCTTTGGCCCAACTCTTCCATGCCAACCAAGATGCTCATCTAAGCTAGTCTCATTTGCCTGCATTTGGCCCATATCCACCTAAACTTTTAATATCCATGTACCTGTTCAAGTATCTTTTAAATGTTGTTATCAGATATGCCTCAACCACTTCCTCTGGTGGCGTGTTCCATATACACATCACCCTCTGCGTGAAGAAGTTGCCCTTCAGGCACCCTTTTAAATCATACCCGCTCGCCTTAAACCTATGCCCTCTAGTTTTTGATTCCCTGGGAAAAAGACTGTGTGCATCCACCCTTTCTATGACCATTATGATTTTATACACTTCTATAAGGTCTCCTACGTTCCAATGAATGAATGAAGTCCAAGCACGCCCAACCTCTCTGATGCTTGCATGTTCTCCCTCTGACCACCTAGTTTTTGTGTTTTCTCTATCACTCTAAGGTGTAAAGATTTAATTTAGAAATAAGTTTGGGGGGGTCAAGGGTGGGGGCTGTGGTTATATTAGGAAATGCTTAACCTGATTGGATGATTTGCTTTCACCCAATTTGCTGCACTGTTTAGGAGCATTCAATAGCAATGATTTGGTTTTATTTAATGTTGATTTAGTGTTCATGAAACTGAAATAGGTGTTTATCTAAGGTGAGGGAAAGCAAAGAAGGTTTTGCATTCATACTGTCAGATTGTTACAGTACAGAAGGTAACCATTTGGCCCATAGAATCTGTGTTGAATTGCAGGTAGAGCGGTATCAGTTCTATTCCCCATAACTCTGAAAATTATTCTCTCGAAAGTGCCTATTCAATTCTCTTCTGAAGGCACAGATCTATTTTGTTTTCATTAACCCAACAGGCAGTGAATTCCAGATTCCAGTTTCTACAAAATGCCACAACGTCCATATGAGAAAGTGGGTAAAAAATGTCAATTCCCCTTTTGTTGCTTTTTTGTCCCTCCTCCAGTTATAGCATTCACCTGGAGGTATGATGTCACCAGGAGGTATGATGTAACACGTTTTAACTTGTATTCTTGTACATTTCTAATCTGCAAAAACTAAATCACTGAAGAGATATTGAGTATTCTTTCATCTCAAATCAATATATATTTTATGCACACGAGGATCTTGAACATAAGCACAAACACTTTATTTATTAGTTCATGGGATATGGACCTTGCTGGCAAAGTTGCATTTATTGCATATTGCTAATTATCACTGAACAGAATAAGTTGATGGACTGTATTAGAGAGCAGATAAGAGTCAACGACAGTAGTTGGTCTAGAGGCACGTATAAGCCACACTGGGTAAGATTGGCAGATCTTTTTCCCCCTGAAGGACCTTTGTGAACCAGGCAGGTTTTTATGACAATCCAATAATTCCTTGGTCAGTATTTAATGATATTAGCTTTTTATACCTGATTAATTTAATTATTTGAACTTGCGTTCCCCAGCTGCCATGGTCAATTTTGCAGTCAGGCCGCTGGATTTTTGGACTCTTAGAGCACAAGCTTTGTATAGATTCTAATACTTCAAGGGAAAGAAAAGTGTTGTGCTTATTTAATCTGAAAAGCTCAGCCCAAAATAAATAATGAAACATTGCTACATGCTATGGTGCTTTAGGACATACAAGTTCTTTATCTCCTAGGCCTGGTCTAAAGTGTTGCCTACAGAGACAGTTGATTGAAATAAGGCTGAAAAGATTGAGGTGGGAACTGAAGTTGTTTGCTTTCTTTTTAAATGACATTTCACTGGAGGCAGCTTTGGCTCATCCAGGGCTTAATGTGAGATAATCCGTTGGAGGGTATAAATTAATCTGAGATAGTAGAGTGCATGGATGGTTACATCTCTGTGTTGTTAATGTAGACATATTAAGTGGCTGCAATTTTTCCAATGACAATTTTCTACCTTGGGTTACCTTAATGGTGGCTTATTAGTAGTTACCCAGCAGGGGGAGACAGGTGGAGAAAGATGAAGATGGCTAGATCCACATCATTTCCATGTATCTCCTTCTCTGACTTATACTTGATATTACAGTGGCAATGACGTAAAATTGATCTTAACAGAATATTGTAAATATCTTGTATGTTATTTTGGAAGGAGTGAGTAACCAGCAATGTTTCATTATTGCAATTAAACCTCCATAGTTGGAAAACCAAAACTGCAGAGCAATGAGATGATGATTGGGCAGGTACCATATCTTGAGGGATTGAAAGAAGATTTTGATTCTCATTTGAAATGTTTGAATTGTTGTTTGTAGCAACTGATACTGCAGACAAGTAAAGGGCAAAGATATTCCTTGCAATTTTAGGCTGTGCAGATTTTGGACCTCAAAAGTCTTGGTGCAACAAAGAAATTGATGGATTTGTCCTACACAGGACTTCCTGAAACTCTATCAAAGCATTTCAAGCCCAAGGCAATTCTAAATGTAGAATGTTTCAGATTTGAGCATCAGCATCGAGAAGAAGAGGAAGCTCTGTTGACAACATCATTGCATCGAAGCATCAGGCAAGCTCTTGTGACTTTGATGATGTTTTCTAAGATTTGGTTGCCTGTTGTCTCAAAGGGGAAGCTTATTACTAATGGCTTATTACTTATTACTAATCCCAAGAACATTTAACTTTTGTTATTTCACTGACTTTGGAATTTGCCTGAAAGGACAGCAAACACTGATCCAACCAAAGGTGCCATTCAAAGAGTCTACACAGCACCAGGAGGCAATATGAATATCAAAATGCAAAGTGGGCCTCCTCTGTTTCATCAGCAAATGCAGGGTCCTCAGAAATGTACTCCTCAGACAATTGAAAGTGTGTTATTGTTGTGATGGAGACCACCAACAAATTTCCTTTAGATTTCACCAAGAAAGGTGCCACAACTAGGACCATAATTCTATTAGCTTTAAGATAATGATGGAAAAAGATAGTACAGGTCCACAGGTTAGGGTCCTAAACTGGAGCAGGGCTAATTTTGGAGGGATTAGGAAGGATCTAGCAGAGGTCGATTGGATGAGACTGCTTGAAGGGAAAGGAGCGAATAGCAAATGGGAGGATTTCAAGATTGTGATATCAAGAGTCCAGGAGCAGCATGTTCCAGTGAGGGTGAAGGGTAAACCTGACAAGTTTAGGGAACCTTGGCTGACGAGGGATATTGAGGCTCTGGTCAAGAAAAAGAAGTAAGCATACATTGGGTTTAGGGCAGAGACGAGTGAATCTCTTGATGACTACAAAAAGATTGAGAATACTCAAGAGGGAAATCAGGAGGGCAAAGAGAGAGTATGAGGTGGATCTGGCAGGTAAGGTTAAGGAAAATCCCAAGAGGTTCTATAGCTGTATAAACAGTAAAAGGGTGGCTGTGAAGATAGTAGGTCCCCTTAGTGATCAGCAGGACTATGTCTGGAGCTGCAGGAGATGGGTAGGATTTTTAACGAATATTTCTCCTCAATGTTTACTGAGGAGAAAATCATGGTTGCTCAAGAGATAAGGGAAACTAGCAGAGATGTATTGGGGGAAATACATATTACCAGGGAGGAGGTATTTGCAGCCTTGCAGCACATTAAGGTGGATTAATCCTCATTTATCCACCTTAATGTGCCTGACCGACTGCATCCTCAGACTTTGTGGGAAGCTAGAGAAGAAATTGCAGAGGCCATTGCAGAGATATTTGCTTCATTGTTAGCCACTGGTGAAGTTCCTGAAGACTGGAAGGTGGCTAATGTCGTTTAAGAAAGATAGCAAAGACAAGCTAGGGAATGACTGGCCGGTCAGCCTGACATCAGTAGTGGGGAAGTTACTGAAGGGAATTCTGAGGGACAGGATCTACCAGAACTTGGATAGACAGTCTGATTAGGAGGAGTCAGCATGGCTTTATGCTTGGAAAGTTGTGCTTGACAAATCTGTTAGTTTTTTGAAGAGGTAAGCAAAAAGGCAGATGAGAATAGAATAATGCATATTGTTTATTTGAACTTTAGCAAGGCTTTTGACAAGATCCCCCATGGTAGGTTGGTCTGGAAGGTTAGGTCCCATGGAAGCAGGGAGAGCTAGTTAGGTGGATTCAAAATTGGCTCAGAGGTAAGAAGCAGAGAGTGGAGGTTGTTTCTCAGAACGGAGGCTGGTGACAAGTGGTGTGCCGCTAGGGGTCAGTGTTGGGACCCTTGTTATTCATTATTTATATAAATGATTTGGATGCGAATGCTCAAGGCTTGATCAGTAAGTTTGTGGATGACACGAAATTAGGAGGTGTTGTTGTGAAGAAAGTTGTTGTAGATTACAGGGGGGTCTTGATCAGTTAGAGAAGTGGGCCAACGAGTGGCAAATGGATTTCAATATAGATAAGTGTGAGGTGATGCATTTTGGGAAATCAAATCATAATAGGCCTCACACTATGAATGGTAGGGCACTAAGGAGTGTAATGGAACAGAGAGACCTCGGAGTACAATTGCATAGTTCATTGAAAGTGGCATCACAGGTAGACAGGGTGGTGTGAAAGGTGTTTAGCACATTGACCTTCATCAGTCAGGGCACTGAGTATAGGAGTTGGGATATTATGTTGCAGTTGTATAAGTCATTGGTGAGGCTGCACATGAAGTACTGTGTACAGTTTTGGTCACCCTCTTATAGGAAAGATGTGGTTAAACTGGAAAGAGTGCACATAGGATGTTGCCAGGACTAGAGGGCCTGAGTTATAGGGAGAGGTTGGCCAGGCTAAGTCTTTCTTCCTTGGAAGGTAGGAGAATGAAGAGCGACCTTCTTGACATGTGTAAAATTATGAGAGGCATGGATAAGGCGGACCATAACAGTCTCTTCCTCAGGGTAGGGGAGTCTAAAACTAGGGGGCATAGATTTAGGGTGAGAGGGAAAAGATGTAAAAGGGACCTGAGGGGGTAACTTTTTCACGTAGAGGGTGGTGAGTATATGGAACAAGCTGCCAGAGGAAGTGGTTGAGATGGGTACAATAGTATCATTTAAGAAGCACTTGGCTAGGTACATGGAGGGGCGGGGCTTAGAGGGATGTGGGCTGAACTCAGGAAATTGGGGCTAGCTGGGTGCACCATGGTTGGCATGGACTCGTTGGGCCGAAGGTTCTGTATCTGTGCTCTATTGCTCTGTGACTCTAACTGTGAAAAGATAGTTCATGCACAGTATGTGATGGACACCAAAATGGATTAGAGGAAGAGAAATTTTTGCTGTTAACTGTTGGTACAAGTCAAAGGAGTGGGAACGGCATTTACCTCCAGGTGAATCTTGGTCAGCATGGACCAGTTGGTCCTGAGGGCCTATTTCCATGCTGTATGACTCTTTGATTCTATGGACCTGGCAGGAAAATCAGTGAGCATGGAGCTGGACACCAAGGTATTCATATCACTTGTGGGAAAACGTATATACGAGGAGAAGCTTATGATGTGCCCCTTGAGGCCACTACAAATTCATCTCTTGTCATATACAAAAGATGTAATTCCTGTTTTGGGAGAGATTCAAATTCTGTGAAGTACAGAGGCAATAGTTGGACCCTGCCCCTGGTGTTAGCAGGGGTGAAGAAACAGCCTTCCATTATCGGGGCAGAACTGGTTGAAAAAGATCAAACTGAACTGATCTACTGCTCAGAAAATAAAGTATTTCACAACATGCACTGTTGAAAGTGTTAGATAGATAGATATACTTCTATCTTTAAAGAAAGCTATAGGAAGATAAAGGATTTCAAAGTAAAGATTCAGTTGGAACCAGGAGCCACTCCCTTCTTCTTTAAGCTTCAATCTGGGCCCTGTGCCTTGAAGGAAGTGGCGGAGAATAAACTAAATCATCTGGAGAGTTATTGCATCCTGCCATGCAATGATCAGTGTGACTGGACAGCTCCTATTGTAGTTGTACCTAAGTACAAGACAGTGAGTCAATGTTTTGACTACAAGATCAAGATAAATCACTGCATAAGAGCTGAAACATATGCATTGCCTAATGCAGCTGTTCTATTTACTGCCTTGGTAGGCAGAGATTCTTCAGTAAACTGGATTTATCCTTTGCATACCAATGCTGCAGATGACCCAGAGTCATAAGTCTCCCTCACCATTAATACCTAGAAGGTACTGTGCAGATATCACCACCTAGCCTATGGGGTTCCAACAGCACCAGCTATTTTCCAGCATACCATGAATCATATTTTGCATGGCCTGGACCACACTGTCTGTTTTGTGGATGATCTCCTGGTTTCAGCACAGTTTTGATGAAGGGTCTTCAACCTGAAATGTTAACTCTGTTTCTCTTTGCGCAGATGCTGCCTGACCTGCTGGGTCTTTTCTGTTGTTATAACAGTTATCAGTTTGTTGCATGTGAATTTGAGCTCTTCCTGAAACAGAATGAGGTCTGCCATATTTTGTACCCCGCCCTGTGACAAATGGTGCAGCTGAACAGGTTGTTCAAACCTTCAAGAAGGCCTGGATGAAACAGGATTCTCAGTATGTTCCTTCTTCCCAAAAATTAGCTCCGTTTTTATTTGAATACTGGGACACACTTCACACAGTGATTTCAGGGATGCCTGGCAAGTTGTTTTCGAAGCATAAACCTTGCACTCAGCTGGCTGTGCTTAAACTTGATTTGTCCTCCACTATTTCCAAATATCAATTGCAGCTTTTGAGAGCTTGGGATATGATAACCAGACCTCTCTGGGAAGATGGTGCTGGCCTGGGATTTCAGACATCCAGAGTGCCTGTGGATTTCTGGAAAGGCTACCAAGACTGGAGGACCTTTGACCTACACAGCACCAGTGAACTAGATATGTTCATAGTCATGTAAATCACCTCTCACCTTCATAAGTTCCAACACACCTGGCAAATGTTCTTCATGATCAATTCAGAGACATGGAAGACTTTGCTCCTTCATGTAAGACTGCAGACTATGTATTTGCTACTCCTGAGCAAAGATGCTCTCTGCAGCAATGGAAGGCACCAAAGAGGCACGGCCTTTAAATTGATCATAACTGATTGGGTTTTGTTCATTGGCTATGATTCTATAAGTGGGCAGACTAATTCCCTAAACTTGTTCTGTGATTGAACAATCTGCTTCAGTCGAGGAGTTAGGAACTTTATGTTCTGTGTTGATGAGCAGTTATAATCGGTGTGCTCTTATTAAGGGAAGTTCATCCTCAGGGGAGTTGTGCAATTTGTTACGTTTGTCCATCTTTTGTAGCCCATGGTAGCCCTTTGGTGCCTGATAGAGGCACAAGAGACTGCAGATGCTGGAATCTAGAGCAACACACAAAATGCTGGAGGAACTCAGAAGGTCAGGCAGCATTTATGGAGGGAAATGGACCATTGACATTTTGGACCCGAAACGTCGACTGTCCACTTCCTTTCATAGATGCTGCCTGACCTGAGTTCCTCCAGCTTTTTGTGTGTTGCTTTGATAACTGTCATGCTGGCTTACCAGCAGGGGGAGTTAGGAAGAAAGAATAAAGGGCTGCACTCAGATGAACCAACATGTCTCCTTTATTATAACAATGGGTATTATAGATATAATTAAGAGATAGAGCTTAGTTGGGAAGCCTGGTGTATGCCAGAGAAAATTAAACAAGTATGAGGCAGAAATGGTTGGAGCTGAAGTAGCATCTGCAACAGGTCGTGGTAAACTATTAGAGATCTGAGATGTGAAGAGGTGTTCAAGGAACACTTGGTGGCGATCAATATCAAAAACAGCAGAGTGATCAAAGAAGGGCAGGAGCTGATATTATTGGTTGTCAGTAGAATCTCAACGCTGTGAGTTGTACCACGAGCATAAGGGCTCAGTTGCAGACATGAGATAAACAGAGCTGGACGTGGGGTGGCAATTGAAACTGATAGGACTGAGGAAAGATTTTACTTTCAGGATTAGTCATTATCTAAAACACTAGTTAGGCTACAGTTAGAGTTCTGTGTACATTTCTGGTCACCATATGGCAGCAAGAATTTGACAGCAGTGGAGAGACAATAGAAGAGATTTGGGAGGATTTTTGCCATGAAGGAAGACAGACTAAGGGGTTGTTTTCTTTGGAATTGAGGAAAGATTTAATTCAGAGTCCTAGGCAGAGAGGTTAATATCTTGTGGGACATAGATTATAAGTAATTGATAGAAATATTTGAAAGGGAGGAAAATATTTCCACCCAGAGAGCATTTTGGGTCTGCATCTTATGTGAAAGGGAAGCAGAAGCATCCTATTTAAAATGTTCCTGACCCTACAAGACTATCCAAAACATTGGTCTGATATTTGCATGTGGACTCTTTCTGCATGGTAGACTTCTAAGATCCTACAACAGTAATTTTAGAGGATGTCTGGGACCATTCTCGAAAATAGGAACACATAGAGGACAGTGAATCTGGAGCTAAGATCAGGAGCTGAGTTGGATGAGATGGTCCAGAGACTAAATGAATTGCCTTCATGTTTGCTGATAGCATGAAGGGAAATGGAAGAGAACATCTAGAATAGGTGGTGGGGCTTGGGTGACAGTGTGGGTAGTGGGCAGTGTAGAGAATTCATTTGAGACTCAGTAATATCTCCATGTTCATTGCTTTATTACAACATTTTTTTTTGCAGAAGTATCCATGTTTTCCATGGTAATTAAATCTACACTGAATTAGTTTCCAACAAGTGAAATAAATGAGTAGGTATGTTGGGATATTGCACAATACAATTATTCTAACAATTAAAGATCTCCTTCAGGGTAATGTATTACTCCTAAAAAGGACTATTTTATTAATACTTTGTGTTTAGGACATGAAAATAATGTAAGCTCATCCAACTTAATAAAAACAGTCAACTTATTTTTTAATTTAAGTTGGTTGAGTTTATACAAAAATCATGGGATATTAATGTATATTTTGGATTTGATACACTTAATCTACTCATCCATTTTAAGAGAAGTGTATTTTGTTTCTTTTGTCTTCTATGTTGACATGTTAATAATAACTTTGTTAAGTTTATATAGTTAATGTTTGTAAGGTGCTATGCTCCTGCTGCAAAAGGCTAATTTTCATGGCACTTATACCCTGTGAATGCCCATGACGATGAACATGAACTTGAATATCACTTGGTGGCATCTGCAGTCTCTTGTGTCTCCATGGAATGCTCTGATAATGGCAGGTGACACATTTTCTTCCTTTGTAGAAAATCACCTTTTAAAGCTGTGAACTTCTAATACAATGTGATGCACAGAGTAATGAATAAAGAGGGGCAAGTGAGATCTATCCCACCTCTTCTCCCTTATCTGAAGTCATTAAACTAATCCAGTGTAACTTCGTAAAATATCGCTGTGGAATCCTGCTCTGTACAATGTGGCTGCTGTATTTCTCTCCATCAGAGTACACTTCAATGATGCTATATTCCTTGGGTACACTGATGTCATAAAGGGGCAGGGGTTATATAAGTGTAAATTCTTTGATTCATTAATTTTATCAGTAGATATTCCAAATTTACCATATCAGTAAGCAATGGTACTGATTAAATATAAATTCATTCAAGGGCATTAACGTAGTTCCTTGCTGAACACCCTTAAATAAGGGAAAAACCTGCTTGACCATGTCCTCACCCATCTACTAGTGGTAGATGCATCAATCTGTGATAGCATTGATAGAAGTGACAACTACATAATCCTTGTGGAGACACAATCCAATCTTCAAACTGAAGACACCTTCCATTGTGTTGTGTGGCATTACAATTGCACTGAATGGAAAAGACCATAATTAGGCATCTATGGAGTGCTGTGGACCACCATCAGCAGCAGAAATGTACACCACCACAATCTGTAAACTCATGGCTGAGCACATCCCTCTCTCTAACGTTATTATCAAGCCAGGGGCTCAACCCTGGTTCAACAAGGAGTGCATACTGTCAGAGTGGCATACCTAACACTGATGGGGTGTCAATCTAGTGAAGGTGTAACAGATCAATGTGTGCTAATTAGTGAAACAACACAAAATAGACTGAGCTAAATTATCTTACAACCAACAGGTTAAGCTTTGCAGCCTTACCACATCAGACTGTAAGGAAGCATCCCCATGAGCCTAAGATGGACATTTCTTGTTACTCTGAGCAATTTGGTTGCATTAATTCATCAAACCTTTCCCCACTTTGAATACTTCTGTTATATCTCACTTAAATGTCAACTCTTTTCCATTCAGAGTTTTTCTTAACTTTCCCTATAATATAGGATAGTAAAGGCCGAGAGGGATAAAGGCCAAATGCAAGCAAATGGGGCTAGCTCAGATAGAGATCTTGATCAGTATGGGCTAGTTGGGCCGAAGGGCCTGTTTCCATGCTGTATAACTCTGTAATTTGGATTAAAAACTCCAGATGTCATGGTGGTTACTGTATATTTCCTCCTTTTGGCTGAGATATGGTTTCAACTTTACTAAGCACAGAATTACAAATTGCATATAATTAATAAAAATGTATAGCATAAAAAAAACTTCTAATTTCTGTTCATTTTCTCTGATCATGTAGTCCTTTGCTTTCAGGAAAATGCTGGGTTGATGCTTCCAATGAATGTTCCACATGACCCTCCATACACTTTCCTGACTGGTAACCCACATAAATCTTATTCTTTTGGGTAGAAGTTTCTTTGTGCTTTTTGTGCATCCAGAATCAATGTACATGAATGATCTGAAAGATGTTTGGCTGGACTGAAATTGGGCTACAGGCCTCATCTATGTATCCTGAGCTGGTCAACCATGCCTGTCTCACCCATACATACACAGAGAGCTTTTCCTTCAGCACGATTGAAATTGGGACAGATTGTCTTGCTGGTAAGGAATAGCATGAGGGGACTGATGACAGCTCATAATGGGTATCGGGAGTGCTTTGGAGCAGACAGACGTACTACTTCTATTCCAGGTTCTGTATTATTCATGGCTCCCCAATTTGCATCAGGAGTGCATTGCCACTTCATTGGGATCAGTAAGGAGTCTAACGTTAATTTTAAGTCGGCACTAAAAATTGCCTAACATCAAGATGACATTTTCCCCATGGTATGCATAGAATTGAATATGAGGATGATGAATTCCTACCCCTGTATTTTTAATCATATGAAAATATGAATTAGGAGCAGGAATAGGCCACTTGGCCCATCAAGCATGTTGTGCCACCTGAATAAGATCACGGCAGAACTCCACATTCTTGTCTCCGCCTGGTAACCTTTCACTTTCTTGCTTGTCAAGAATAGAATGTCTGCCTTAAAAATATTCAAAGACTCTACTTCCACAGCCATTTGAGGAGGCGAGTTCCAAAGACTAACAACCACCTCAGAGGAAAACAAATCAGCCTTAACCCTATGTGAAATGAGTGACTATTTTTAAACAGTGACCCTTAATTCTAGATTTTCTCACATACTTTCCACATCCACCCTGTCGAGACCCCTCAGGATTTTGTATATTTCAATTAATGTTCTCGTTCAAGGATTTTACTTTCAATAACATTTGAATTTCAATTTCCAGCCATAAGCACAGTTTCCTGAAAGATCTGATGTATTCTTCATGAGGTTGCCTTGGTCCTTGTTATTTCCTTTACAACTTTGGTAATTTTTGTTGCGTAACCCAGTTCTTTCTTGAAACATTTCTATCATTTTACATTGTTAATGAGTCTTGTCAATAAAGTATGTTAAACATCAAATAAACCAATATATTATGGATGTTCCCTTTCCATTAGAACATAGAACTTTACAGCACAGTACAGGCCCTTCGGCCCATGATATTGTGCCGACATTTTATCCTGCTCTAAGATCTATCTAACCCTTCCCTCCCACATAGCCCCCTATTTTTCTATCATTCATGTGGCTATCTAATTGTCTCTTAAACGCCCCTAATGTATCTGCCTCCACCACCTCTGCCGGCAGTGCGTTCCACACGCCCACCACTCTCTGTGTAAAAAAAACTTACCTCTGACATTCCCCCTATACCTTCCTCCAATCACCTTAAAATTATGCCCCGTCATGTTAGCCATTTTTGCCCTGGGAAAAAGTCTCCGACTGTCCACTCAATCTGTGCCTCTTATCATCTTGTAGACCTCTATCAAGTCACCTCTCATCCTCCTTCACTCCAACGAGAAAAACCTTAGCTCACTCAACCTATCTCGGAAGATATGCTCTCCAATCCAGGCAGCATCCTGGTAAATCTCCTCTGCACCCTCTCTAACACATTACGCAGACAAAGGAGCTTAACTGCCCATTTAATGGCTGCATCATTTCATCCTATTAAGACATTCCCTTTGGTCCACCCATTGCTCCCTCCCCCCACCTTCTCTGCTACTTAGAGTAACTTGCTTTCTCTGTTAGTTCTAGTGAAGGGTCTTTGGCCTGAAACATTGACTGTTTTTTCACAGATGCTGTTTGGCCTGCTGAGTTTTTTCAGCATTTTCTGTTTTTATTTTATATCGGGTAGATCATATGAACTCGACCGTTGCTTTTGGTAAGCAGGATTGCTCTGATCTTTATCCATCCCAGAAACCCATGTTTATGAGGATATCTAAGCTTTTGTAATTCCTCCTTTTTGATCCTAATCTGATGTTCCTTGAGCTTCAGCGATGCACCAAGTGCTCTTGTTTGTTCAGGAATGTTGCTTTATTCACAAGCTAAAATTCTTGCATGGGAAGAGAAAGAAACTGTTGCTTTCCTTTGCTCTGTGCATTGCATTTTTCTGTGAAGGCTGCTTTAATATCTCAGGGCTGCAAACTTGCTAATGGACACTGTTTTGCTTGCAAGCATTTGAAATGGTTTTACTTGTTTACATAAGATATCTTTATTAGTCACATGTATGTCGAAACACACAGTAAAATGAATCTTTTGCATAGAGTTCTGGGGCAGCCAGCAAGTGTCGCCACACTTCCGGCACCAACATAGCATGCCCACAACTTCCTAACCGGTACATCTTTGGAATGTGGCAGGAAACCAGAGCACCCAGAGGAAACCCATGCAGACACGGGGAGAACGTACAAACTCCTTAGACAGTGGCCAGAATTGAACCTGGGTCGCTGGCGCTGTAAAGTGTTACGCTAGCCGCTACACTACCGTGCCTGTCCATAGAACATAGAACATTACAGCACATACAGGCCCTTTGGCCCATGATGTCGTGCTGGCATTTTATCCTGCTCTAAGATCTATCTAACCCTCCCACATAGCCCTTCATTTCCATTTTTCTATCATTCATGTGACTATCTGAGAGTCTCCTAAATGTCCCTAATGTATCTGCCCCCATAACCTCTGCCGGCAGTGCGTTCCACGAACCCATCACTCTTTGTGTAAAAAAACATACCCCTGACATCCCCCTTATATCTTCCTCCAATCACCTTAAAATTATGCCCCCTCGTGTGAGCCATTTTCGCCCTGGGAAAATGTCTCTGACTATCCACTTGATCTATGCCTCTTATCATCTTGTACACCTCTATCAAGTCACGTCTCATCCTCTTTCTCTCCAAAGCGAAAAGCCCTAGCTCACTCAGCCTATCTGATGAGACATGCTCTCCAATCCAGGCAGCATCCTGGTAAATCTCCTCTGCACCCTCTCTGAAGCTTCCACCTCCTTCCTATAATGAGGCAACCAGAACTGAACACAGTACTCCAAGTGTGGTCTAACAGGAGTTTTATAGAGCTGCAACATCACCTTGTGGCTCTTGATCTCAATACCTCGACTAATGAAGGCCAACACTCCATACGCCTTCTTAACACCCTATCAACCTGCGCGGCAACCTTGAGGGATCTATGGACGTGGACCCCAAGATCCCTCTGTTCCTCCACATTACTAAGAGTCCTGCCATTAACCTTGCATTCTGCCTTAAAATTTGATCTTCCAAAGTGTATCACTTCACACTTTTCTGGGTTGCAAAGGTTTATGAATTTAGATTCATGCATCACATAATGGTTGAATTGTCTGTGCTCAAAGCAGTTTATCAGCATAATAAATGAAAATCAAAAATGCAGATGCTGGAAATCTGAAATAAAATAGAAAATGCTGAACATGCTCAGTAGGTCAGGCAGCATTTATGGAAAGAGAAGCAAAGTTAATGTTTCAGGACAAAAAACCTTCACTGGAACATTCTTATCCGTGGTGTTTTGTAGATATTTCATTTCCACTATGCAGAATGACTTGTGCTTCATACTCTTCACTGCAGTTGACCACTTTTGCTAGTTACAGCCCAGAATGGTATTGAGACCTTAGCATTATGTCAGGCCAATATGAAATGCGAGTTTAGAAAATGAAAGGGATTCCACCGATTATCCTGTTATTGCAGTTGTGATGGGTGCTGTAAGATGCTTAATTGGAATGTTTTCCACTGGGAGAGAGTTAAATTTGTCCAGGAACAATGCCTTTAAAATGCTACAAGGCATTCCAGCCTGTCATAAATCATCCAGAGCTGTGTTATTGGTTGAGTTCAGTGCAGAGGAAGGGAAACAAGATTATGGTTTGCATCGAAAACATTATTATTGATTTGTGTAGGATTTGATAGAAGCAGCTAGGCTCAGTCGCACTCAAATAAAAATAAAACAAAAACACTGTAATTGTAAGTGACCTTTCTGTCTCCCCACAATTATTAAGGTGGAGTTGACTTTTAAATCACTAACGCCTTGTATTTTAGAGTGACAAGTTTTTATTCTAAAATAAGCTACTGTAGTCCTGCTGTATAGAGCTTATATAAAGTTATACAGAGTGGAAACAGGCTCTTTGGCCCACCAAGTCCACCCCGACCATCAACACTCCTTTACATTAATCCTACACTCACCTGCGCACTGGGGGCAATTTACAGTGGCCAATTAACCTACTGACCTGCACGTCTTTGGGATGTAGGAGGAAACCAAAGGACCCGGAGGAAAACTCATGCGGTCACAAGGAGGGCTTGCAAACTTTACATAGACAGCACCAGCTGTTGGTATTGAAACTGGGTCACTGAAGCTGTGAGGCAGAAACTCCACTAGTTGAGTCAATATGCTGTTCAAAAGACTGCTTTTTTATAGTGAGGATAATACCAGCCAGAAAGAAGAGTCTAGGATGGATGTTGTTTACATTTGCATTGTGTTGATATCCAACACAATTACAAGGTTCAACCAATCCAACCAACCACCAAGTTTCCCCCAAGGATCCTTGTAGAAAGACAGAATCTTTTGGCCTGGAAATTGTATGCATGCCAGAGGAGTTACATTAAAGTGGTGCTTCACAGGGTGGCTTGTGCCACTTCTGTGCAAAGCAAACCCCCACCCACACCACCCCCAATTATTATTTGTCTTGCATGGGGGTCTTGGGCATCATGCATCAAAGTACAAGCCTGCACACTTGTAGGCACAACGGACTGCTGTGGTTAGCGTCCCCTGCAAAACAAACAATGGAATCCAGTTGGATTGCAGGTCAGGGAGGAGAATGGGTGAGTAGAGAGGATTGGTTGGATGGAATAAGGAAAGGATTGGGGGTGATGATGGAACCATGAGATGTGGGAGTGGGTAGAGTCAGGATTAGGGGTTGGGTAGAGTGGGAACCGAGCATATTCGAGGATTGGGAGGGGGAAGTCTTGGGCATGATTGGGGTGAGGATCTGGTCAGAGGTGTGTGAGAGTAAATAGAAAAGAAATTTCCTAGGGGTGGGGTGCAAGAGGTGGTGGGAAAGTGCGCTGCAATTAGAGTGTTGGTTGTGAGGGGCCTGAGTGTATCACTAGACATTTAAGGGTCAAGGGAGAGAACATGGAATAAAAACACCCAGCAGAGAATCTGCCCAGAAGAAAATTGACAGTGGACATCCTGACAGCAGACCAGTTATGGTTCCTTCAACTGATGCTGAAGCAAGGCTCAAATATTTGGGCAAAACCTGCATTAATGTGCTGGATTTGCACTGGTCATAGCCTCATATGTGCAAAATGTTTTCTTGCAAGTGATATTGAAACATGTGTTCCATACCATTTGAATCAATATATGGGTCCAGGGGTTTCTGCACATATGTGTTATACATCCCAAGCACACAGAACAAAAATCTAGAAATGCACCACAGAGTTTTCTTTTTAATCCCACAGCAATGTGAAATTTTGCAATGCAATAGAATTTATCATCTCTGTAATTTGCAGGCTGCTACCTTTATAACTTTAAAAGTAGTTCATGTGAAATGTAGAATCTTTGCTTTCAATCACCCTTAAAATAATCACTGTTCCTAATAAGCAAATTGCACATGTAAATACTCTGAGGCGGTGCTAAAATAAATGTGCATAACTTGAATTTGTTTGATTATAATTCAGAAAACCAAATCTTTGAATTTCACAGAGATGGTTACTGAGAATCTAACACTACAAGCCAATTTATGCAAAGCTCCTGAGTAGCAAATCTAATTCTGTGTTGAAAGCTTTATTGTTGGGAAGAATGGAGTCATGGATAGGAAGGGAGAGCGGGGTGATGTGTTATTGTATTTTACAAGTGCTGTATATATAAAAATGATTGTTTATTGGAATGACAGAAAACATGAAAAATGTTTGTTCCAGAACACTGACAATGATTTTACAAACACTAATACCCAGATTCTGTTCTTTCAATTTTTCATTTATATGCTGATTCAAATCACACTGAGGAATGGAATAGAATTTAATGGGCATGATTTCCAATTATCCTGTGCTACTGGTGAAATTGAGCTTCAGTCTATCCTTGCAACAAGATTGCAACCCATTTGCAGGAGTGGGCTCATTTTCATGGTTTTGCTGAGATGTTCGTGCCTACAAGAACACTTTAGTGTTGCCTGTCACAAATGGGCCAAATTTACAGTGGCCAATTAACCCACCAACCTGCACATTTTTGAGATGTGAGAGGAAGTTGGAGATCCCGGATGAAATCCACACAGTCACAGGAAGAGCATGAAAATTCCGCACAGAGAGCACCAGAGCTCGTAGTTGGGGTTGCTGGAGTTGTGAGACACTGTGATGCCCTATACATCAAGTGCTGAACACTGTCTTACCCAGTTAGTTCATAGATGCCTTTTAGTTAAGAAATTTACCATCTAACCCTGCCTGCTCTAGATGTACCTCCAGTCTCACATGGTTAACCAATAAATATTGTGAGCAAGATCAGCACCTCAGGACAGGTAGAGACAGTGCAGCAAATGCCAAGGAATTGTTGGAGAGTGACCCCTGAGTGATTTTTGCTGGGCAATGATCAGAATTTGGACACTATATATTTTAAAAGTCCTATGTTAAAAGAATATATTGATTAACTTTAAGACTAAACCTGATTTTTACCTATTTTATTTATTTCAAAGGTGTAGGCATAAAATTGAAGAATTAAGAAAAGTACTTGTGTTGTTGATTTGAAAATTGCTTGTGGTTCTACAGTAGTATGTGTCATGTATTGAGGCTTCTAAGTTCATTACCTGGTTGGATCAGATGGGTTCGACTGAGGAGGTTGATGGAAATAGGGAAGTGGTAGTATCGGTTTTGGATTTCTGGGTTCTATTGAGAGGGTTTTGTTGAAGTACTAACAGGTGACCAATGTAATATTAATTTTCAAACAAAACAGGAGAGTTAACCTGGATTTTTATCTCTTCCTTCTTTCTCCTGCTCTGTCTCTCTCTTCCCTTCTCTCTCTCCCTCTCCTCACTGCCTGAGATGCCTACTGTATGTGGCCCAAGTGTGTAAGAGGGGAATGAGCTCTGATACCTGGTAGATCCCTTTTTTCTTTGCCAGGTTTGAAGCCTTGATCTTCCAACATCTTTTCCTGAATCAATCAAAGGTTGTGCTGGTGCATTAAAGATAGTGGTGAATGTCATCAATGATGTCTGCCTTCACTGAGATACAGGTTCCTGAGATAAGTGGTTCACATTTTCAGGTCTCACCATGAGCCTTTATTGTTGGAGACTGGTGTTGGACAGCAGGAGCAGGTTGGGAGGGGATGATTGCCTTGTGGACATTGAGTGCAAGGCCCTTTCTCTAGAATGCTTCAGGAATGTCGAGAATGACTTGGATCTTGACCTTCAAGCAGGTGCAAATACAAGCAATGTTTGTGCATTGCAGCGCAACTAATTATATCCCAGTTACATTCAACATCAATCGTGTTAGAATTTTAACTATGGATGAGTATCTAGAAGAAGAGAAAATAATTAGAAGCATCCAACAAAATGTCTTTAACAAACCCAATCTTATTCTTTTGAGGCTGTGAGAGATGAGGCAAATATAGAGAATTCCAGCCACTGGTTATATAAATCAGGATTAGAAGCACCCATGTGGGAAATAATCATCACAGTAGATTGTGCTGTAATTAGATGTAATCAATGCTGATCCATGGGATTTCCCTTGGAGGTGTTTTTTGCCATGTTCAAAGTTGATATCAGGGGAATAGCTCCCTAGTGTTACAATGGAAGTTATGACCATGATTTTCCAATGGTAGTGATGGTGATTCTGTCGACATTTGCCTTCACTTGCACCTTGAAAATGACAGCAACTTCTGCTTAACTGAATGCTGGAAATCCAGAAGTTGCTTTCAGTACTTCCCAGCTGCTGTTCTTCTTCCTTGAGGCTGTACTGATATAATCTCCATCAGTCTGTAAACTGATGGAGCTCTAGGTATGTACAAGCTCTTCTTACTGTAAAATATTTTGATAGTGTTGCATAATGTGTGAGTGAATTTTTATTGGTGTACTAAACTGTACCCTCTAGCACTAAAAAATCTAATTTTATCTGTGTAGATTATAAATCCCTCGGGTAATCATTTCAAGATTCAGTGGATTTTTTTTTAATAAGTTTAATATTTCAATTTCTACTTCAACCAAGTGTGCATGTTCCAACTTTTATTTCATGCTCTTCAAAGTGTTTACATTACTAATTCAAAAATTGTTTTTTATCCTCCTGGTTTGCTGTCTGTGAGAATTATTCATGGTGTCTGTTGGTCTCTAGGGATCCTCTTGAACTGATACCTTCCAGCAACTGATGTCAGAGAGGAGGAAGCATATGCACAGAGATCAATAGCCCTTTGTGAGCTGCTTTCTCCAAGGTCACTGATGAGCTAGTCACTTTGCTGTTGATCAAATATCTAAGCCAGAAACAGTTCCATACAACAGTAAATCTAGTGTAAGCACTGCCACATCTTACACAATATTAATTTCCAAACAAAACAGGAGAGTTAACCTGGATTTTTATCTCCTTCTTCTCCTTCCTTCTCCCTCCCTTTCTCTCTCTCCCTCTCCCTGTCTTCTTTCCCTCTCCTCAATGCCTGAGATGCCTACTATATGTAGCCCAAGTGTATAAGAGGGGAACGAGCTCTGAAACCTGGTAGATCACTTTTTTCTTTGCCAGGTTTGAGGGCTTGATCTTCCAACATCCTTTTCCTGAATCGATCATTAAAGATAGTGGTGAATTTTATCACTGATGTCTGCCTTCACTGAGAGACAGGTTCCTGAGATAGGTGGTCCACATTTTTGGGTGTCACCATGAACCTTTATTGGATTCTGGATACGTATACTGGAAGAGCACTTCCTGTTGAAAATATGCCTCCTACTCTGTTCTGCCTATTTGAAGGCATGAGGTGAAAGAAAAATATTCTGAAACTTTATGATCTAATAGCTAGTCTTCTGCTTGGGGCTATAAAATGGAGTGTAAGGAGTTCACCTTTGATTGTCATGACACAGATTTCCTTGTCAAGATCAGTAAGCAGGGTTTGATGGGTTTGCTCAGTTCCACAGTCTGGGAAACTGCAGAAATATTGATTGTTCTGACCAGTGGAAGATTAGTCCACGAGTTTTGTGCCAGGTTTGAGGGAGAAGCAAAGGGGTTTTAATGGGTATGTGTGAAAGAATAGGTTATGTGGGAGAATGGGATTGCTCTGAGAGGGGCATAGACTTGATGGGCCATGTGGGCTCCTTCTATGTTAACATGAAAAAATATGAAATCTAACCAGAGTTTGACTCCCCTAATAGTATACTGTGGGGGATTACTTTTGAAATGTTTACAGCTATAACACTAATGTGACTTCTGTAACTATCATAACCCAGTATTCAGATTTTTAGCTGCATAAACATTGGTTCCATTATCCGAGAGGTGGCTTAACTTTCACAAAAGAAAAATTTGCATTTAAGGTCAAAGGAAAAATAACTGCTTTTGATGGTTCTTTTGCAAACCAATGCAAGCCGTCCCTAGGTTAGGGCAGGGTTCTGTTCCTGTGAGCTGTAACCCGAACAGTCGGAAATGCAGTCTTGAACTTGGTTCCTACATGTCAGAAGATGCCTGTAGCCCCACAGGAGCTGGCAGATCCATACCGCCAGTCCCCTAAATGTTCATTCACATGTACAGGTCATACATAAGTCAGGCGTTCGTAGGCTGGGAAGGACCCAGCAAAAAAGAAACCATAACCACTTTAAAATGTATGTGATTTCGCTTGAAAAGACGTTTTGATGGTGGGTAAATCATGTGGAATTATGCCATGTGACAGGTAGAAAGGTATCCTTGATGTATTTATAGTGCTAAAAGTACTTCATCAGGAAAGAGGCAAGGAAATTACTTTTGTCAACAAAACCACCCAGTTTATTCAATATAATTGCATTGACCAAAAGAGAGAGAAAATGTAATATTTGTTTTTCAGATAGGAGTAAAAAGATATCTGGAAATGTTTCATCATTTTGCAAAGTGAATAGAGTGAATTAGAAGCTGATATTTTGGTGAAGGGATGGTACTGTGAGGGGCACACTACCAAGCACCTCAAGTGGCAGAACTTGATGACACCACATGGTGGGTCCTCAGTCCTGATCATGGTAAGTAGAAGTCACGTACCTCTCCAAAAGCAGTGTAAGTTAGGATATGAGCTTTGGATGAGCTTGTTTGTCCGGGGTGGAAGATGACTGATCAGTCCCCTCATTTATGCAACAGCAGGACCACAAAACCCATCACTTAGGCTGATCAGGGTGGTGAGATTTAGTCTTTCGTAACCAGACCACGAGGTAACACATTTTATATTGGAGTATTACAGCATTGGGGGTTGGAGGAAATGGGCATAAGAATAAAGCCATTGATAATTATTTTAACAACTGATCAAGGAGTAAAGGTGCTTAAAGCAGTGGAGGCTGTAGCAAACTAAGTGGCTGGTCTGGAAACTGGTAGTAATTACCTGAGGAAAGGGACCAAGGCATATTAGAGCAAGGCAGCACTGACTTGTAAAAAGTTGGTTTGTAGGTTGGTTTGCAAACAAGCTGCAGTGAGTTCAGCACAAGATGAGCTATTCCAATCATTTCCTTACGACATAGAAAGAGGTCATTTGGTCTATTGTGTCAACACTGGATGTCAGGGCTATCCCATATCCACATTATTTTCACTGCAATCTATTCTCTCACATGTCCATCTGTTTCTGTGCTGTATGACTCTATGACATTCAGCTCTATCCTAATTCTCTTACCACCTAACTACATCAGGGATAATTATCATCTATAATAAACCTATGATCCGGCATGTCTTTAGGATGTGGGAAGAAAAGGGAGAATCCAGGGGAAGTCCGCATGATCACCTGGGGAATGTGCAATCTCTGTACAGGCAGCACTGGAAATCAGGATTGAACCTGGGCCACTGGATCTGTGAGGTAACAGCATTACCTGTTGTGTCACTTTCCCACTTGCATATCTCCAGTGGCTGTCGCGACAAGGGGAGCACAAAGAGAAGCCAGTATTGCCCACTGAATTTGTAAATAAGAGTTGTATTCTGACTCCTTGAACAGAGTGGAAGCAGGATGTGAAATGTGAGAAGAGGATCAACTTAGAAATAACAATGTGTAGTGGTTGCTACCGCGGAATAAAACAAGACTCTACTCGGAGGATTGCCAAACAGAACTGGTTTATTTTCCCGCCTTGCGCGGGCCCTTTAAGGGAGAATGTTCCCGCCCAAAACAGCCGGCAATGACGTAAGTCCTAAGTCATCAGGACTTTCCCGCGCGCGGGTTCTCCCTGTCGCTCGGAAAGACGAGGCCCGCCGCCATCTTGGGCCTCGTCACTCCTCCGATGCCGCGCGACCCGACTGCCAAGCCGGTTCGCCTGACTAGACGGTGAGTCGCCATACAACCCCCCCCCCCCCCCCCCCCACCAGAACCGGCGATACAGTCCCCAAGGTCCGTGGGCTGTGCCAGCTGCCGCTTAGGGGGGCGGCCTCTGCGTCGCGGCGTGGCAACCTCGACAGGCTGTTGCAGATCCAAATGGGCCGGTTTGAGGTGGTCCGCCGTGAAAACCTGTTCCCTGCCTCCAATGTCCAAAATAAAAGTGGATCCGTTATTGCGTATGACTCGGAACGGTCCCTCATATGGTCGTTGCAATGGCGCCCGAGGTGTGCCCCTGCGAACGAAAACAAACTTACAGTCCCGTAGTTCCTTGGGCTGGCAGGATGGGGCTTGACCGTGCCGTGAGGTGGGAATCGGGGCCAAGGCGCCAAGCTTCTCGCGCAGTCTTTGTAGGACTGCTGGGGGTTGTTCCCCTTGGTCCCAAAGGGCAGGTATGAAATCCCCGGGGACAACTAGTGGCGCCCCGTATACAAGCTCAGCTGACGAAGTGCGGAGGTCTTCTTTGGGGGCAGTGCGTATGCGGAGCAGGACCCAAGGCAGCTCGTCAACCCAGTTAGGACCCTTCAGGCGGGCCATGAAGGCCGATTTCAGATGGCGGTGAAAACGTTCCACCAACCTGTTTGATTGAGGATGGTAGGCCGTGGTGGTGTGCAGCTGCGTCCCTAGCAGGTTCGCTAATGCAGCCCAGAGACTGGAAGTGAATTGGGTGCCTCTGTCTGAAGTGATGTGGGCCGGAACGCCAAAACGTGAGACCCAAGTCGTGAGCAGCGCCCGGGCGCAGGAATCAGTTGTGATGTCAGTCAGGGGGGTTGCCTCAGGTCACCTCGTGAACCGGTCCACGATGGTAAGGAGGTACCGGGCTCCTCTTGAAACCGGCAGAGGGCCCACGAGGTCGACGTGTATGTGGTCGAACCTCCTACGGGTAGGCTCGAACTGCTGTGGTGGGACCTTGGTGTGTCGCTGGATTTTTGACGTCTGGCAGTGCGGACAAGTCCTGGCCCACTCACTGACCTGTTTGCGCAGGCCATGCCAGACAAACTTGCTGGCGACCAGTCGGACAGTAGATCTGATGGACGGGTGCCCCAACCCATGTACCGAGTCAAAAACGCGTCTCCGCCAGGCTGCAGGGACTATAGGGCGGGGCTGACCAGTCGCAACGTCGCAAAGTAGGGTCCGCTGACCTGGACCGACCAAGAAATCTCGGAGCTGCAGACCCGAGACTGCGGTTCTGTAGCTGGGCAGTTCGTTGTCGGCTTGCTGTGCGTCAGCTAGGGCCGTGTAGTCGACACCCAAGGATAGGTTGTGGATGGTTGGTCTGGAAAGTGCATCAGCAACGACATTATCCTTTCCGGAGACATGTTGGATGTCAGTTGTGAACTCGGAAATGTAGGATAAATGTCTCTGCTGACGAGCTGACCAGGAATCGGAGACTTTGGAGAAGGCAAAGGACAGAGGCTTATGATCGGTGAAAGCGGTGAAAGGCCTGCCTTCTAGAAAGTATCGGAAATGCCGGACCGCCAGATACAGCGCTAGAAGTTCCCGATCAAAAGTGCTGTACTTCAGTTCGGGCGGTCTAAGGTGCTTGCTGAAAAATGCCAAGGGTCGCTAGCGGCCTTCGAGTAGCTGTTCCAGTACCCCACCCACCGCGGTGTTGGACGCGTCTACCGTGAGGGCAGTCGGGACGTCAGTCCTGGCGTGTACCAGCATCATGGCGTCTGCCAGGGCGTCTTTGGCCTTAACGAAAGCAGCCGCAGCCTCGTCAGTCCAGGTGATGTCCTTGCCCTTACCAGCCAGCAGCGAGAACAGAGGGCACATGATACGGGCTGCTGCAGGGATGAAACGATGGTAAAAGTTGACCATCCCAAGGAATTCCTGTAGGCCTTTGACTGTGTCGGGGCGGGCAAAATGGCGGATAGCATCCACCTTGGCGGGTAGGGGTGTTGCCCCATCGCTGGTGATTTTGTGGCCGAGGAAATCGATAGAGTCAAGTCCGAATTGGCACTTGGACGGGTTGATCGTGAGGCCGAAATCACGGAGGCGGGAATACAGCTGGCGGAGGTGGGAAAGGTGTTCCTGGCGGTTACGGCTGGCGATCAGTATGTCGTCCAAGTAAATGAACACCAAGTCCAGGTCTCGGCCTACCACGTCCATCAGCCGCTGGAAGGTCTGCGCGGCGTTCTTAAGGCCGAACGGCATCTGAAGGAATTCGAATAGGCCAAATGGGGTGATAATCGCAGTTTTGGGGACGTCATCCGGATGGACCGGGATTTGGTGGTATCCCCTAACAAGGTCCACTTTGGAAAAGATGCGGGCCCCGTGTAAGTTCGCTGCAAAGTCCTGGATGTGAGGGATGGGATAGCGGTCCGGGGTGGTGGCGTCATTCAGCCTGCGGTAGTCGCCGCAGGGCCTCCACCCTCCGGTGGCTTTGGGGACCATGTGCAGGGGGGAGGCCCAGGGGCTGTCTGACCTGCGAACAATCCCCAGCTCCTCCATGTGACGGAACTCTTCCTTTGCCAGGCGGAGCTTGTCTGGAGGTAATTGTCGTGCTCGGGCATGAAGGGGTGGCCCTGTGGTAATGATGTGGTGTCGTACCCCGTGTGTGGGCCTAGAATTTGTAAACGAAGGTGCCAAAATCGATGGGAATTCGGCTAGGAGCTTGGCAAAGTCGTCGCCAGAAAGGGAAATGGAGTCCAGGCGCGGGGCTGGTGAGCTGATTTCTCCCAGGGGATAGGTCCGGAGAGTGCTAGAGTGGACTAACCGCTTCCTTCACAGGTCGACTAACAGGTTGTGGGCCTGAAGGAAATCGGCTCCTAGGAGTGGTCGGGCGACGGTGGCAAGGGTAAAGGTCCAGGTAAAACGGCTGCCGCCAAAGTGTAATTGAAGCGTACGGGTGCCGAAAGACCGTATCGTTGTACCGTTGGCGGCATTGAGTAGAGGACCCGGTGGCCTGTCACGAGTGTCGCGGCCTGTCGGGGGCAAAATACTGACCTCCGCTCTAGTATCAACGAGGAAACGCCGTCCAGATTTCTTGTCCTGAACGAAGAGGAGGCTCTGTCGGCGGCCAGCCGCCGTAGCCATCAGCAGCGGCTGGCCCTTGCGTTTCCCTGAAACTTGCAGGGTGGGCGGCATCGACGGGCCTCCGCACCCCACCTCTGATGGTAGAAGCACAGCTGGTCACCCGTGTCGTCGTCTGTGTTCCTGGGGCGTGGCTGCTCGGTTGCTGGGGCCGGGCGAGGCAGGCGTTGGGCTCGCGGCCTGGTGATTTGACTGACGGATGAACCGCTCTCGCGCTTGGCCCTCCACAGGACATCTGCCCGGGTGGCCACCTCACGGGGGTTGCTGAAGTCGGCGTCAGCTAACAACAAGTGGATGTCATCGGGGAGCTGTTCGAGGAAGGCCTGTTCGAACATCAGGCATGGCTTGTGTCCCTCGGCCAATGCCAGCATCTCATTCATTAGGGCGGATGGGGACCTGTCCCCCAGGCCATCCAGATGAAGCAGGCGGGCGGCGCGATCACGACGGAAGAGGCCGAAGGTCCGGATCAAAAGGTCTTTGAAAGCCGGGTACTTATCTTCCTCCGGAGGCGACTGGATGAAGTCTCCAACCTGGGCGGCTGTCTCCTGGTCCAGAGAGCTAACCACACGGTAGTACTTTGTGGAGTCGGAGGTGATCTGCCGAAGGTGGAATTGCGCTTCGGCCTGGTCAAACCAGACGCTGGGCCGAAGTGTCCAAAAGGTGGGCAGCTTGAGGGCCACTGCGTTGGCTGCTGCGCTGTCGTCCATTTCGCGGGTCCAAAAGCCGTTTGGACCGTCGGGGTCACCAATGTAGCGGTTGCTACCGTGGAATAAAACAAGACTCTACTCAGAGGATTGCCAAACAGAACTGGTTTATTTTCCCGCCTTGCGCGGGCCCTTTAAGGGAGAATGTTCCCGCCCAAAACAACCGGCAATGACGTAAGTCCTACGTCATCAGGACTTTCCCACGCGCGGGTTCTCCCCGTCACTCGGAAAGACGAGGCCCGCCGCCATCTTGGGCCACGTCGCTCCGATGCCGCGCGACCCGACTGCCGAGCCGGTTCGTCCGACTAGACGGTGAGTCGCCACAAATGTTAGTTTTTGTTGCATAATTAATTTATCTTCAGTCTCCTATTGTTTTTATATTTTCTGAGAATGATCAGTAAGCATTAAGAAATGCTGCAGCCTCTTTAATTGAAATTGACTCTGTATCTCATCAGATGACGGGAAAGGATTTCTAGTCCACCCATTTAATTCTCACACAGCCATTCTGTCCAAACATTTGCTACAAAAGTATTGTTGGAGTGTAATCTCTAGTTTAAATTTTATTACTGGTAAGAAACATTTATCATTGCCAGGACTATTTTCTGTTTCTGTTGGTGTCTACAAGAACATCATCAATTCATAAGAGAAATTTTTATTGAAATTAATTTATTCAAAATAGCAGTGCTGAATAAATTTATTATAGATAAACAAAACTGAGCCATCAAAGAATGGTGTTCTTTTGTTGTATGTTGAGATTTCAGACCTAAGTAGTTTTAGAATATAATTTTAGCATGGTTCACAGTGCACCTTTGCAAAATGCAAGTGAATCAAAAGAAGTCTGCAGCATTCCCCTTTCTAATTCAGATCTGAAGTATCAACTGGTTACTGCTACAGGCTACAGCTGTAACAAGCTATAGGACAAGCAAGCATATGCATTGCAGGTTTCTCTAATAAGGGCTTCAGGACTGCAGTTGGAAATATTTGTGTTCCTTTAAAACTAAACCAACCCAGTTTTAAACCTAGAAAGTGCCCATAAGGTTGAACTGAAAACTGACCACTTTGTAAACCTAGATTTATGTCCATTTGGCAAAATGCACCATGTTATGCATGAAATAGTTTAATTAAGAAGTTGCTTTGAGCATAGGATACAGTGACCAAGTGGCATTGTGAAGAATTGGTTTACATTTCTTTTCCCCAAAGGAGTGGAGAACAGTGGATAATTGTGCATGTTCTGTTATTTTTAGTATATATGCAGTGGATGTAGGGAACAAATCTTCTGGAAAAATAAGGCTTCAAAGTTTCTTTATTGTGGATCCTCCTTGAATAAAGGGCATGCAGAGTTCATTGTGCAACCAATTTTTTTAATTAAAATTATTCTGTAACAGTAATGAGACCTAGTCACATTTATTGCACGACTTTATCAAAACGTATAAAACCTACAACTTTGAAATTTGCAATTCTGTACTGTCTTCCCAATTCCTTTCATGTTGCCTCCATGGAGATTCATTCCTACTCCTACCTCCAGTCCAGGTGTGCAATGCCTGGCCATTGTATCTGGACTGGAGATGGGGGTAGGAATCTGAAGCCGAAAAAACTGGTCCTCAACAAAGAATAGCGACATGCCGAGGTTAAAGCAGACAGCCTGGCCACTTTCTCAGGGCACCTGAGGATGAACAGTCCATTCTTGGCTCTACCGCAATACTTAAATCCTGAGAACAAATGTAGAACATTTTACTTAATAGTCCAGTTTGAGTTTTTTCTGTCCAATAGAATATCCGTGTTCATTGGCTGAACTCCATCTGGTTGATTTCTCTGAATTTGAGTTCCATTCCTTTGGCTGTTGTCTTAATGACATTAATTATGATTTCAGTAACCTGTTTAAGCAGGACAGGCCAAGAGGAAGCTGTCCTCGTGTGCCTTGTGCAAGAAAAGGACTAGTGTGGTCTGGTGGCACCTTCGAACATCATTGGGCTGTGACTGTGGAAACCTTGATCATGGACAATGTAACAACATCCTGCCCCAAACAACAGTTTCAATGTGACATTCTGGAGTTACGTTTGTTCTCCAATAGGCATTGGACTGATTAGGGTACATGTATTTAAAACTGTGGCAACAATTTCTGCTCCTAAAGTCATACGAATGATAACTTTGGTTGATGGATTGGATTTTAGTGCATTTATCTCTTTGCTCTGAGAGCATCTGTTTGAATAAAAGCAGAGAAAGAGGACATGGCAGTGGAAATACCAGCTACAGATTCCTTCAGCCACTCCCATTGTTTTATATTGCAGTCACCCACACAAGCGTGCATGCGCGTGCGCACACACACACACACACACACACACACGTGCACGCACACACCTTTTACAACAATTTATTGTAATGCTGATGTTGTTCTGCTCTACCTAACCCTGCCTTCTTCTCTTCAGTTTTTCTGTTTAAATCTTACTGTAACAAGAGGATGAAGAATATTATCAGGACAAACCAGGTATCTTATTTTCATGTTTACGTCTGGGCCCTGAAACCTTAACTATTTCTCTTTCCATAGCTGCTGATGCTGCTTGACTTGCTGTGTGTGTCCAGGATTTCCGGCTTTTATTTCAGATTTCAAGCATCTGCAGTTTCTTGATGTTCACCTTCTTTTCATGGCTTTCCAGCATCCCCATTTCATAATCTCCCAAGCTCCCTTAACAAATTCACTAACAGGCAGCAGCCCAGAGACAGCGACTTGAAAGTGAGTCTGAGGGAACCGTAGAGGGTGACGGCATGTAACCAGGTCTTTGTAATGGTTGGTAGATCAAACACATTATTCTTGACATGCAATTAATTTATCTGTCATATTACATGCACTTCATGCATTCAGACTAATGTTATATTTATCTCCTTGTTCATTGATGTATTTTGACCATTAAGCAAAATGCCCATTCTGGTCATACACTCTGCTTATCATCACCCAGTTAGTTACAGTGCTCTCACTTTGAATTTTGCCCCTAAATTTATAACCTCACCTATGCTACAATTTCTGCAATTATATCAGGCCTCATTGAGACTGCATTTGGAGTACTGTGTACAGTTTTGATCACCTTATCCAGAAAAGTATGTAAGTGTTTTGGCATGCAAGTGTCATGGCATAGAGAGAGAGTGCAGTGAAGAATCACTTGACTGGTTCCAGGGATGGTGGTTTTGCTATATAAGGAGAGATTGAGTAGACTAGGCCGGTATTCTTTCGAGTTTAGAAGAATGAGAGGTGATATCATTGCAACTTACAAAATTCTTACAGGGCTTGAAGGATTCAATGCAGATGGTTCCCCTGACTAGGGGAGAGGCTGGTGGATAGAACCAGGTGTCACGTTTTCAGAATAAATGATAGATCATTTTTCATTTATCAAGGCTTTTTTCACTTATGTGAAGAGCAGAAGGATGACGAGAGTAAAGGTAGGACCGACTAGAGACAAAGGTGGGAAGATGTGCCTCGAAGCTGTGGAAGTGGGTGAGGTTCTCAATGAATACTTCTCTTCAGTATTCACCAAGGAGAGGGGCCAAGATGAAGCTGAGGACAGTGTTGGTAAGGTTAATGTTCTGGAGCATGTAGATATCAAGAGAGGATGTGTTGGAGCTGTTAGAAAATATTAGGACAGATAAGTCCCCGGGGCCTGACGAAATATTCCCCAGGCTGCTCCACAAGGCGAGGGAGGAGATTGCTGAACCGTTGGCTAGGATCTTTGAGTCCTCGTTGTCCACGGGAATAGTACCAGAGGATTGGATGGTGGCAAATGTTGTCCCCGTATTCAAAAAATGTAGTAGGGATAGTCCAGGGAATTACAGACCAGTGAGCCTTACGTCTGTGGTGAGGAAGCTGTTGGAAAGGAGTCTTAGAGATAGGATCTATGAGCATTTAGAGAATCATGGACTGATTAGGGACAGCCAGCATAGCTTTGTGAAGGGAAGATCGTCTCACAAGCCTGATAGGATTCTTTGAGGAGGTGACCAGGCAGATTGACGAGGGTAGTGCAGTAGATGTGGTCTACATGGATTTTCGTAAGGTGTTTGACAAAGTTCCACATGGTAGGCTTCTTCAGAAGGTCAGAGGGCATGGGATCCAGGGAGGCTTGGCCGTGTGGATTCAGAATTGGCTTGCCTGTAGAAAGCAGAGGGTTGTGGTGGAGGGAGTGCATTCAGATTGGAGGCCTGTGACTAGTGGTGTCCCACAAGGATCGGTAATGGGACCTCTACTTCTTGTGATATTTATTAATGATTTGGATGAGGGGGTAGAAGGGTGGGTTAGCAAGTTTGCAAATGACACAAAGATCGGTGGTGTTGTGGATAGTGTGGAGGACTGTCGAAGATTGCAGAGAAATATTGATAGGATGCAGAGCTGGGCTGACAAGTGGCAGATGGAGTTCAATCCGGAGAAGTGTGAGGTGGTGCACTTTGGAAGGAGAAACTCCAAAGCAAAGTACAAGGTAAATGGCAGGATTCTGGGTAGTGTGGAGGAGCAGAGGGATCTGGGGGTTCATATCCACAGATCATTGAAAGTTGCCTCACAGGTGGATAGGGTAGTTAAGAAAGCTTATGGGATGTTAACTTTCATAAGTCGTGGGACCGAGTTTAAAAGCTGCGAGGTAATGATGCAGCTCTACAAAACTCTGGTTAGACCACACTTAGAGTACTGTGTCCAGTTCTGGTCGCCTCATTATAGAAAGGATGTGGAAGCATTGGAAAGGGTGCAGAGGAGATTTACCAGGATACTGCCTGGTTTGGAGAATGTGGATTCTGAGGAGAGACTAAGGGAGCTAGGGCTTTACTGTTTGGAGAGAAGGAGGATGAGGGGAGACATGATAGAGGTGTACAAAATATTGAGAGGAATAGATAGAGTAGACAGCCAGCACCTCTTTCCCAGGGCACCAATGCTCAATACAAGAGGGCATGGCTTTAAAGTAACGGGTGGGAAGTTCAAGGGAGATATCAGAGGGAGGTTTTTTACCCAGAGGGTGGTTGGTGCATGGAATGCACTGCCTGGGGTGGTGGTGGAAGCAGGAATGTTGGTCAAGTTCAAGAGATTGTTAGATAAGCATATGGAGGAATTTAAAATAGGGGGATATGTGGGAGGAAGGGGTTAGATCGTCTTAGGCGTGGTTTAAAGGTCGGCACAACATGGTGGGCCGAAGGGCCTGTATTGCGCTGTATGGTTCTATTTAAGACTGAGATGAGGAGAAATTACTTCAAGCAAAGATTGATAAATTTTGGGAATTATTTATCGCAGAGGGCTGTGGAGGCTCAATCATCGAGTTCATTCAAAGCAGCGGCTGATATTAAGGGAATCAAGGATATGGGAAAAATGCAGTAAGCTGGCACTGAGCTAGATCAGCCATGATCTTGATGAATGGCAGAGCAGGCGTGAAGAGCCAAATGGCCTACCCTTGCTCTTATTTCTTATGTTCTTACCACCATAATAACTGATTTTTTTTTAGTTTAAAACAATAGTTACAATCCTAGTTATCTGACTCCGAGGACCCAGATCCTGACCCCGATTTAAGTGAAGCTTATCCCAATAGAATACTTCCTGCTTTTCCCAGTACTAGTGCCAGTATCCCATGGGATTACAATACACTCCATGCCACTATTTGAGCTATGCATTCAACTCTCTGGTTGTTTCATTCTCCTTGGCCAATTCACATGCAGCTCAGAGAATATTCCACCTTGCCTTGCTTTATCTTCCTTAGTTCAACTCAAAGTGGTACTTGAAGACCTGGCATTGGGTTTTGTCTGGGAGGTCCCACTAATAGGTCAAAGAATCTGGAAACCAAAGGTAAAAGAACATGTATGCAAACTTATAGAACAGCCCCAACCTCATCTCTTCAACCCCTCCTACAAACCCAATTTCCACCCAAAATGTTTCCAAGCACTAGCCTGAAGACCTTGATGCTAATTTCCATGTGTGTTGGTGCAGAACTCTCTCTTTTAGTGCAGTTCTCTGCTTTATGCCCAGAGGCAAAAATCAGTGAAGGGCCCCTTATCACCCACCTTCCTGTAAAGTTCCGAAGTCCATTAGTTATAACCTGAGGTACAAGAACACGTGAAGCTCAAATTGCACCAAGCTGCTGCAAACCAGAGTGAAATTGAGGTCTCTGTTGATTTCTGCAAGGCCTTCCCAGAAATAAAAAGGCCAGATAATAGGTTACAGCTGATTGAGGTGATAAGATAAAAGAAATGAAGTGGAGATTGGATTCTATTGAAGCTAAACTGAAGAGTGTTTTGTAACCATCAGTTTCATTTCACAGCTGGTTTAAGGTTCAATTCCTTTGTATCGGTGAGTCTGTTCACAGTGCTGATAAAGAACAAAGGAGTAATCGGTCTTTAAATAATACTGTTATTGCACTGTTTGTATTTACTGGAGAATTCTGAAAAAAATGCCCTTGATATTAACATTTCAAAGACAGGCAGGTTTAGATATGGGAAGCACTTTCCCAGTGTAACACATGTACTCACTACTGTTTTGTGGCAAGTGATATTGAGAATTCAGCATGTCATAGAACATAGGACAATAAAGCACAGGAACAGGCCCTCCGGCCCATGATGTCTGCACCAAACACAATGCCAAATTCAACTAAATCCCTTCTGCCTGCACATGATCCATATCCCTCCATCCCCTGCATGTTCATGTATCTATCTAAAAGCCTCTTAAGTGTTACTATCGTATTGGCTTCCACCACTGCACCTAGCAGCTCATTCCAGGCATGTGAAACTCTCTCTGTAAGAAAACTTGCACCGCACATCTCCTTTAAACTTTCCCCCTCTCATATTAAATGCATATCCTCTAATATTTGACATTTCTACCCTAGGAAAAAGATTCTGACTGTCTATCCTATCTATGCCTCTCATAATTTTAAACTTCTATCAGGTCTCCCCTCAGCCTCCGAAGCTCCAAAGTAAACAACCCAAGTTTTTTCAACCTCTCCTCGTAGCTCATACCCTGTAGTTCAGGCAGCATCCTGGTAAACTTCTTCAGTCCCTTTCCAAACCCTCCCCATCCTTCCTGTAATTGGGGGACCCAGAATTGCACACAGGAGTATCCTCCTGTAATGAGATGGAACACTTTATTACTATATTTAAATCCACAACACAGAGACAGGCCTGATTTAAGATCTTCTCGCAGTGAGTGCTGAATCTCTGAAATACTCTGGCTCAGAGAGGTGTGGAGGCCAGATACATAAAAGTATTTCAAGTGGAGGTAGATAAATTATTGAAAGATCAGGAGATTGAGGTCTATGTAACTGCACTGTGTAATGAATTGACCTGTATGATCGGTATGCAAGACAAGTTTTTCACTGTACCTTGGTACAAGTGACAATAGTAAACCAATACCAATGGGGATCTGGCAGAGAGATGGCATTGAAACCTAGAACAGATCAGCCATGATCATATTCAACAACAGGGCAGGCTTGAGAGACTGAGTGGCCAACTACTGCTGCTATTATCCTGTGTTCTGTTGCATGGGTTCCCCAGACACTTGGAAGCTCAGCAGTGATAGGAAAGTACTTACAGTGATCCTCGTAGGCCAGGAGGAGCAGGAGCCTCTCCCTGGCTATGGTGGCCCCTCCTGATTTCCATGTCTCTGCCATGATAATTCCTTTGGCTCTTTCTCGTTATCCTGCCACAGCCAAACCTCTCCTTCTTCACTGCTACAATGGTCAGTCTTCCCTTCTCCAAGTACTAATCTCTGATTGCCGGGTCTTCTGCCGCTGAATTTTCCTCTTTGATGTTTGCCAGGCTGTTGTTCTAGTCAACTGCCAAGTAGAAAATTGGAACATAAGTATGGCAAAGGGTTTCTGGTGTTGGATTCAAAGGATCTTCAATTATTCTTTCAGAGCACAGTCAGAAAGTGCATGTGAAATAGGTTATGTCATTCACGGTAAAAAGAGGTGTCTGTTAAGGATTTTGAAGTGCTGTGATGTATGGATGGTGGAATTCAGAATAACTGCAATGCACCACATATTTTTGATTTTTAGTAGCAGCTAGAATATCAAACTGATGTGGTTTTGGGAAGTATATCTAATAGTTATCATCAACGAAAATCATGCAGTTGTAGCGGCTGCTACCGCGATGCGAAAGTAAGACACTAGTCGATGAGCTGCAGAACAAGACTGATTTATTTTCCCGCCTTGCGCGGGCCTTTTAAGAGGAACGGTTCCCGCCCACTGAAAACAGAAATGACATATGTGCTACGTCATCAAACTTTTCCTGCGCGCGGGTTCTCCCCGTCGCTCAAGGAAGACTAAGGCCCAGTGCCATCTTGGGCCTCGCCGCTCCGACGACGCGCGACCCGACCTCCGAGCTGGTTCGCTTGTTCGGACAGTGAGTCATTACACAACCCCCCCCCCCCCCCCCCCCCCCCAGAACCAGCGATACGGTCCCCAAGGTTCGCGGGCTGTGCTAGCCATTGCTTAGGAGGTCGGCCTCTGCGTCGCAGTGTTGGGACCTCGACCGGTTGTTGTAGATCTAAATGGGCCGGTTTGAGGTGGTCCGTCATGAAAACCTCTTCCTTGCCCCCAATGCCCAAAATAAAAGTGGACCCATTATTCCTGATGACCCTGAATGGCCCCTCGTATGGTCGTTGCAACGGTGCCTGGGATGTGCCCCTGCGAGCGAAAATGAACTTACAGTCTTGCAGTTCCTTGGGCTCACAGGATGGGGCTTGACCATGCCGCGAAGTGGGAATTGGTGCCAGGCTGCTGAGCCTCTCGCGCAGTCTTTCCAGGACTGCCGTGGGTTGTTCCTCTTGGCCCCGAAGGGCGGGTATGAAATCCCCAGGATGACTAGGGGCACACCGTACACGAGTTCAGCTGACGAAGCGTGGAGATCTTCCTTGGGGGCAATGCGTATGTCGAGCAGGACCCAAGGCAGTTCGTCGACCCAGTGAGGACCTTTCAGGTGGGCCATCAGGGCTGATTTCGGATGGCGGTGGAAATGTTCCACCAACCCGTTTGATTGAGGGTGGTAGGCCGTGGTGGTGTGTAGCTGCGTCCCCAGCATGTTCGCTAATGCAGACCAGAGGCTGGAGGTAAACTAGGCGCCCCTGTCTGAAGTGATGTGGGCCGGAACACCAAAATGCGAGATCCAAGTTGTGAGCAGCACCCGGGCGCAGGAATTAGTCGTGATGTCGGATAGAGGGGTTGCCTCTGGCCACCTCATGAACCGGTCCACAATGGTAAGGAGGTACTGGGCTCCTCTTGAAACTGGCAGAGGACCAATGAGGTCGACGTGGATGTGGTTGAACCTTCTACAGGTAGGCTCGAACTGCTGTGGTGGGACCTTGGTGTGTCGTTGGATTTTTGATGGCTGGCAGTGCGGACAAGTCCTGGCCCACTCACTGACCTGTTTGCGCAGGCCATGCCAGACGAACTTGCTGGTGACCATTCAGACAGTTAATCTGATGGATGGGTGCGCCAACCCGTGTACCGAGTTGAAAACGCGTTTCCGCCAGGCTGCAGGAACTATAGGGCGGGGCTGACCTGTTGCGATGTCGCAAAGGAGGGTCTGCTGACCTGGACTGACCAAGAAATCTTGGAGCTGCAGGCCCAAGACTGCGGTTCTGTAGCTGGGCAGCTCGTTGTCGGCTTGCTGTGCGTCAGCTAGGGCCGTGTAGTCTACACCCAGGGACAGGCTGTGGATGGTCGGTCTGGAAATCGTGTCAGCAACGGCATTGTCCTTTCTGGAGACATGTTGGATATCCGTTGTGAATTTGGAAACGTAAGACAAATGTCGCGGCTGATGAGCTGACCAGGGATCGGAGACCTTAAAGAAGGCGAAGGACAAAGGCTTATGGTCAGTGAAAGCGGTGAAAGGCCTGCCTTCTAAAAAGTACCGGAAATGCCGGACCGCCAGGTACAGCGCTAGAAGTTCCTGATCAAAAGCACTGTATTTCAGTTCAGGTGGTCTAAGGTGCCTGCTGAAAAATGCCAAGGGTTACCAACTGCCTTCGATTAGTTGTTCCAGTACCCCACCAACTGCGGTGTTGGATGCGTCCACCGTGAGGGCGGTTGGGACGTCTGTCCTAGGGTGTACCAGCATCGCAGCGTCTGCCAGGGTGTCCTTGGCCTTAATGAAGGCACCCGCAGCCTCGTTGTTCCAGGCGATGTCCTTGCCCTTGCCAGACATCAGCGAGAACAAAGGGCGCATGATGCGGGCTGCTGCAGGGATGAACCGATGGTCAAAGTTGACCATCCCCAGGAATTCCTGCAGGCCTTTGACTGTGTTGGGATGGCAAAATGGCGGATAGCGTCTACCTTGGTGGGTATGGGTGTTGCTCCTTTGCTGGTGATTCTGTGGCCAAGGAATTCGATAGAGTCGAGTCCGAATTGGCACTTGGCCAGGTTGATAGTGAGGCCGAAATCATGGAGACGGGAGTACAGTTGGCGGAGGTGGGAAAGGTGTTCTTGGCGGTCATGGCTAGCGATTAGTATGTCATCTATGTAAATGAACATGAAGTCCAGGTTGCGGCCTACCGCGTCCATCAGCTGCTGGAAAGTCTGCGCGGTGTTCTTAAGGCCGAACGGCATTCGAAGGAATTCAAAGAGGCCAAATGGAGTGATAAGTGCAGTTTTGGGGACGTCATCAGGGTGGACCGGGGTTTGGTGGTATCCCTGGACGAGGTCCACCTTGGAGAAGATGTGGGCCCCATGTAGGTTCGCTGCAAAGTCCTGGACGTGAGGGACGGGGTAGCGGTCCGGGGTGGTGGTGTCATTCAGCCTGCGGTAGTCGCCGCAGGGCCTCCACCCACCGGTGGCTTTGAGGACCATGTGCAGGGGGGAGGCCCAGGGGCTGTCTGACCTGCGAACGATCCCCAGCTCCTCCATGCGACAGAACTCTCCCTTTGCCAGGCGGAGCTTGTCTGGAGGTAGTCGTCGTGCTCGGGCATGAAGGGGTGGCCCTGTGGTAATGATGTGATGCCGCATCCCGTGTTTGGGCATCGAATTTGTAAACTGAGGTGCCAAAACCGATGGGAACTCGGCTAGGAGCTTGGTGAACTCGTTGCCAGGCAGGGAAACAGAGTCCAGGCGCAGGGCTGGTAGGCTGGCTTCTCCCAGGGGGTAGGTTTGGAAAGTTCTGGAGTGCACTAGCCACTTCCCTCGCAGGTCGACTAACAGGCTGTGGGGCCGAAGGAAATTGGCTCCCAGGAGTGGCTGGGCGACGGTGACAAGGGTAAAGTTCCAGGTGAAATGGCTGTTGCTGAATTGTAATTGAACTGTACGGGTACCGAAAGTCCGTATCGTTGTGCCATTTGTGGCTTTGAGTGCGGGACCCTGTTGCCTGCTATGAGTGTCGCGGCCAGTCGGGGGCAAAATACTGACCTCTGCTCCAGTATTGACGAGGAAATGTCGCCCGGACTGCTTGTCCCAAACGAATAGAAGGCTGTGTTGGCGGCCAGCTGCCGTAGCCATCAGCGGCGGCTGGCCCTGGCATTTCCCTGAAACTTGCAGGGTGGGCGGCATCGACGGGCCTCTGTGCCCCACCTCTGATGGTAGAAACACAGCTGGTCACCAGTGTCGTCGTCTGTGTCGCTCGGCTGCTGGGACTGGTTTAGGTAGGCGTTGGGCACGCGGTCTGGCAATTTGACCGACGGACGACCCGCTCTCGCGTTTGGCCTTCCACAGGACATCTGCCCGGGCGGCTACCTCACGTGTGTTGCTGAAATCGGCGTTGGCCAACAGCAGGTGAATGTCGTCGGGTAGTTGTTCGAGGAAGGCCTGTTCGAACATGAGGCAGGACTTGTGTCCCTCAGCAAAGGCCAGCATCTCGTTCATCAGGGCCGATGGGGATCTGTCCCCCAGGCTGTCGAGGTGAAGCAGGCGGGCAGCGCTCTCGCGACGGGAGAGGCTGAAGGTCCGAATAAGAAGGTCTTTGAAAGCCGAGTACTTGCCTTCCTCCAGAGGAGACTGGATGAAGTCTCCGACCTGGGCAGCTGTCTCCCGGTCCAGAGAGCTGACCACGTGGTAGTACTTTGTGGAGTCGGAGGTGATCTGCCGAAGTTGGAATTGTGCTTCGGCCTGGTCGAACCAGACACGGGCAGAAGCGTCCAAAAGGTGGGCAGCTTGAGTGCCACTGCGTTGGCTGCTGCGTTATTGTCCATTGTGTGGGTCCAAAATCCGTTTGGATGATTGGGGTCACCAGTGTAGCGGCTGCTACCGTGATGTGAAAGTAAGACACTAGTCGATGAGCTGCAGAACAAAACTGATTTATTTTCCCGCCTTGCACGGGCCTTTTAAGAGGAATGGTTCCGGTCCACCGAAAATGGAAATGATGTATGCGCTACGTCATCAAACTTTTCCCACGCGTGAGTTCTCCCCGTCGCTAGGGGAAGACGAAGGCCCAGCGCCATCTTGGGCCTCGCCGCTCCAACGACGTGCGACCTGACCGCCGAGCCGGTTCGCTCGTTTGGACGGTGAGTTGCTACACAGTCTGATTTATTGAAAATATTATCAATTGCATGAACATGTAAAAAATTAAAATACTTTTAATCAGATCAAATATCTTAATATTTTTCTGCACAGTTAAAAGATTGAAAAGCACAACTAAACACTAAAAATCAATTAACATCATTTGTAATTAAAATAATGATTAACAAAAAAAAACAACTTGCTTTCCTCTTGGGAGTTGAAGTCTCCCATTCCTCGGGACTGCTTGCACCAGATGTAAGCTGGCACAGGCTGAAAGTTGGGAAACTGCCCCATTGGACTACAAGAGGACTCCAGAGTAGTATGAGGACAGCTGGCAGCACAGGTGGCATGGCAGAAGATGGCATTGTTAACATTGGCTGACAACAACACTATCCATGAATACTGCGGGGATAACTGGTAAGTCCTGGCATTAATGCTAGTGCCTAGGCAAAAGGTCTGCCCTAATACATTAGAGATCCATATGATAAAGATTTTGAAGGTCCGTCTTTGAATATATTTATCTTTAATATAATTTTTTCCATTGTATTTGATCATAAAATGCCAAGCATTGAATGTCTGTTGGCTCGTACTGATTCTGGAAGGATTGGGTTGGTTTATAATGCAATTTCTGTGGCAACAGATGTACTGTACATCATATAAGTAGCTTTTATTTACAAAGGACTGATATTGTTTCATAATGATTGTATCAATAGACTTTGTGAGAATGTAAAAGGTTAGTACCTCAGAGAGATTCAATCATATATTTTGCATCTTCTTAATTCATAACATTTTGAAAATGTCTATAAAAGAATTAGTAAGCTATCATAAGGTCAAGTGGAACTGGAGAATACATAATGAAAAGCTATAGACAGACTGATATCAAATGCATTAATTACAAATATTTTTCTATGATGTTTCAGGATGACTAGAATTCACCATAAAATGCAATCAATTCATTTAGAAAATAATGTGCAAAAGTTATTTGTAAAAGTATCTGTTTAACTCCAACTGTGATCAGGAGTGAAAGTCAACTCTTGTTCCTTGATTTTGTAAAAGAAAAGTGGAGAGTCTCTATCTTGGTGTTTTTAGAACCTTGCTTAGAATCTAGAACAACAGGTCAGGAAGCTTGCAGGAGATCAAGTCCCTTCAAATTACTTGGATTGTTGCAATTCAGTCATTTAATGATCCAACAGTTCTGGTCAATGAAAGAAATAAAATATAACAGCATCATCGGGCTTATAAGCTGATAGGTGGGCCGCAAAAGGAAAATGAAGCACAGAAGAGATCGCAGGCAATATGTTGAAGATGCATACCAGAGACTGAAATCAGAGCACCGCAGAGAAAGACGGAATTGTTTTGATACCTTGTGAAAAGTGACACCTGATCTCAAAAGGTTGCATTCTTTTATATCAACATTCCCTTCGATATTGGCTTGAGAGGAAGATCAGTGATAGATCTTTCCCTTCACTGACAGGACAGTATTGCGCTCAGGCACTTGATGTGTTGCTATACTGTTGCTTTGATAAGCGTATAATGTTGACCTTCAAGTTATATTTTATTCTGATGTAATAATAAACTGAATTAAGCTGGTCAGCAATTTTACTCAACATTAAGTTGAATGCAGTAAATGTTGCACTGTTTAAATTAGAAAGAGCGTTGGTGTTCTGTCCATTACTGCCGTTCACTATTCACAGCCGTCTTGTGTCTGACAGTACAGTAACAGTACAGTAACAGTAGACTGGATATGCTGAGAAGTGGCAGCAATTCGGTATGGTACAATCAGTAGTGATCCTTTTAAATGCCTGCAAGTTCAGGACTTGCACACAAATACAGAAGCCCCAAACTTGCTGGCAAAACTCGACTGGTAATTTTCTGAGAAAGCTCTGCTTTTGGATTCTGCATAGAGACTGGGTTGTGAAGGTTAGTTGAGATGCAATGGTATACACTTAAGAGGACCTTTCGAGTACAATAAGAGGATTTAGAAAGTATACCTGACCAACTGAAAAAGGAAGGCTCTGTACACACATGAAGGTATTGATTACCCCCACCCAGAATGGCCCTGGTACCAAGGTTGCTGGGAGAAGAAGTGATGATGGGAAGTCGAAGGATTGCTAAGAAAACTTGAAGAGACACATCCTGTGTTGAGGCAGAACGTAGGGAACGAGGGAGGACTTCGTTGGGACTAAATACAGCAGAAAGCTGATAAACCTGAGAATATAGAGATGCAATAGAAAGATTAGAGAAACTTGAGACAGGAAGTTGAACAATTCGGAATATTGATTGAGAGTAAATGTTAAGAAGACAAAAGGTAAATTTTAAAAACTGATCTAAAGGCAAGAGAAACAAAGGAATGCGGATGCTGGAATCTAGATGATAAACACGATGATGGAGGAAATCAGCAGGCCAGGCAGCATCCGTCAAGAAAAGCAGGCAGTCAATGTTTTGGGTCAGAACTCTTCTTCAGGACTGAAGATAGGAAAAGGGGAAGCCCAGTATGTAGGAGGGAAAAGCAGAGCAGTGATAGGTGAACAAAAGTGGGGAAGTGGGGTGGGCACAGGGTGGTGATAGGTAGATGCAAGTGAGAGATAGTGGTAGGTGGGGAGAGCAGATCCACTGGGGGATGGGTCAAAGGTAAGGAAAAAAAGAGGGAAAAAAGAGAGAGATAGGCTAGGAAAGGGAAGAAGAGAAGAAGCATGGAGGGGGGGGGAGCAGTTTGTGGGGAAGGGGGGTGGGGATTACTTAAAGTAGGAGAATTCAATGTTCATGCCGTTAGGCTGCAAGGTTCCAAGAAGTAAAATGAGGTGCTGTTCCTCCAGTTTGTGCTTGGAATTCTCCTGGCAGTGGAGGAGGCTGAGGACTGTCATATCAGTGATCGTGTGGGAGGGGGAGTTGAAGTGACTGGCAATGGGGAGATGTAGATCGCATTTATGGACAGAGCGCAGGTGTTCTGCGAAATGGTCACCTAGTCAGCATTTGGTCTCACCAATGTAGAGGAGGCCACACTTGGAGCACTGAAAGCAGTAGATGATATTAAGGGAGGTGCAGGTGAATCCCTGTCTCACCTGAAAGGTGAAGTCCCTGGGTCCCTTAATTGTTTGGGTCTCTAATCACTGTTTAATCAATGACGCCCACAGCTAACTTGATTACAGCTCCTCCCACCCTGTATCTTGCAAGGATGCTATCCCACCAGCCTATGTATCCAACACATCATTCTCCACCACTTCCGCCAACTCCAATGGGTCTCCACTACCAAGCATATCTTCCCCTCCCAACCCCTTTCTGCCTTTTGCAGGGACGGCTCTCTCTGCGACTCCCTAATTCACTCCTCCCCCCATCCATCCCGCTCCCACCCCGGGAACTTTTCACTGCCCCCGCCATAGGTGCAACACCTGCCCCTACACCACCTCTATCACCTCCATCCAGGGACCCAAACAGTCCTTTCAGGTGAGATAGAGATTCACCTGCACCTCCCTTAATATCATCTAATGCATTTGGTACTCCAAGTGTGACCTCCTCTACATTGGTGAGACTAAATGCAGACTAGGTGACCGTTTTGCAGAACACCTGCGCTCTGTTCGTAACCGCGATCTGCATCTCCCCATTGCCAGTCACTTCAACTCCCCTTCCCACACTATCACTGATATGTCAGTGCTCGGCCTCCTCCACTGCCATGAGAATTCCAAGCGCAAACTGGAGGAACAGCCCCTCATTTTCCATCTTGGAACCTTGCAACCTAACAGCATGAATATTGAATTCTCCCACTTTAAGTAATCCCCACCCCCCTTACCCACCCCACCCCTACCATGCTTCTTCTCTTCTTCCCTTTCCTAGCCTATCTATCCCTTTTTTCCCCTTTCTCTCCTTACCTTAGACCCTTCCCCCGGTGGATCTGCCCTACCATCCTCCCCTGCACCTGCCTATCACTATCTCTTACCTGCATCCATCTATCACCATCTTGTGCCCACCCCGCCTCCCCTCTTTTGTCCACCGATCACTGCTCTGCTTTTCCCTCCTATATATTGGGCTTCCCCTTTTCCTATCTTCAGACCTGAAGAAGGGTCCTGACCCGAAATGTTGACAGTCTGCTTTTCTCCATGGTTGCTGCCTGGCCTGCTGATCTAAAGGGAAAATGGAAGTGGAATATTTCTCACTACTGTCATCTCATTCAAAATAGACCTAACAATATCCGAAGGATATAATGGCAAAACAATGAAGATCGACATTTCCAAGGAAGTGTTCCATAACATAATAAAGTAATTACAATAAGGTGCTTAAGCCTCATTTGGTTAGTGGTGTTGTGAAGAGTGGATCTTGAATGGCAAGGAAGACCAATGGCAACTCTGGTATAATGGGACAGAGACTGACTGAGGCCAAACTGAGCAAGAAGGTTGACTGTAGAGAGATATCCTGAAGTGTTACAAAAAAAGGCAGTGATTAGGATGGCTATGATAAAAAATAGTGACGTGGCACAATTTGGGAGACATTGAGCCTGTAAGTGTCTGGAATCGTACTTCTCAATTTATGAATGATCAACTTACAAATTTCTGCTTTGGTACTAGTAACTTATTGGTGTGTGTTTCTTTGATTTATGAATTTATTTTTCTCTGTAATGAATAATGTACCAACCTGTGTCCATCAGAATGTACTGTACTAAAATGATCATGATGCATTTTGCCCAGCCCTTTCGATTAACAAAACTTTGCTTTTTGAAATATTTTCCAGGAACTCTTCCCTTGAGAGAAGGCTGTAGATTGAGAGGGAAAAAAAAAAGTAGCTGGATGATTATGTATTGAGCAAGTATTTGAGGTCAGTTACAATCTAATATCAGAGAGAGGAGAACACTCTAACCTCAGATTCTCTACATTAGTGGAGGCATATGAGATGTATATGTGAGGTTCGTAATACAGGCCTGTTAAGGCATTGTCAAATACTGACCAATGTCACTTGGGATATGGGGGGAAGGAGAGTCAAATTCGTTATGCCTTATGACACACCCAATATTGACTAAAACATTTTTCCTTTGTCATTTAAAAGGTCACTAAAATCATCCTGAAAACTAGCAGAACCCTTTTATCCCTTTGAACAAGATGGACATTTGAAATTTTGTTTCTCATTAACATTTTTGAATTTATTTATTAATGGGATGATACTTCAAAGATCTGCATTGATTTCTGTGTAATTTCTATTTTTAAGGTAGTCAAGTCTTTTGAGAAGATACAATCAAATACAGTAGGTTTGCAAAATGCTAACTCTGGTTGCATTAATCTGTATGTTCTTGTAAAGTATATGTGACCACTGGGTTCTTAAGCAGTACATTTACAGTTGTGCAGACTCTTACATATGATGCACAGAGAGCTCAAGGTGTCTGTGCTTCATTTTAGGGTTCTCTACAGATCCTTTACCAAACAGTCCTGCAACCCAGAGAGCATTTAGTCAGCAGCTGAAGATTGGGGAGCTCCAGGGGCAAAGTGAGTACATGGGAATGAAAGGGGAAGGAATGGGTTAACTAGGAAGAGGTGAGGAAAGGCAGAGGAAATTGTGAGAGATGGGGACTGAGCGAGGCAGTTAGGGAAAGGGGGTCAGAGGTAGGGAGATTGAAGGAGGTGATCAGGGTGGGGTTCAAGTTTATTATCACAGGCAAACATACACAGGGTATAAATGCGATGAAAATTAGCTTTTTGCAGCGGCAGCACAGTACGTGACAAACGTAAGTTTTAAATTAACATAAGATACATAATTTACATGTGCTCAAAAATAAACAACAAAGTAAACAAAACAACACTAGTGAAAGTTGAGAGAGAGAGAAAGAAATATAGTCTGAGGTAGTGTTAGGGTTTTTCAGGTTGGTTCAAGAACCTGATGGCAGTGGGGAAGAAGCTGTTGTTGAACCTTCAGGTGTAGGTCTTCAGGCTCCTGTACCTCCTGCTTGATGGCAGCAATGAGAAGAAGAGATGGACCAGACGGTGGGTTGTTTTTGAGGGAGGGGAGCTGAGGAAAAGAGAGCCTGCAAGATTAAGTGTCTGAGTTCATGGGAAGTGGGTGGTCATAATACATCTGTGTGCACTGCGCTAATTCAGCACAGTAGGTTCTGGTCTCAACTGTCTTGGGCCTCCCTATCGTTGGAATAACACCTCACCCTGTGTACACTGTGTGGTAGCTGGTGTGCAATGGCTACCCTTCATTAAAAGAAACCACACTCAAGCACCTACCACTCCTCAACAAAAGCAATTCATCCTCTAACCTGAGGGACTGCCTGAGAGGAAGAGGGAGTCACATGACATGACCCTTAAAGCCACATTTATTGTTGAGTACCAATATGTCATATGCAATAAATTCTTGACACCCTTTATAACTTTAAGACTACTGGTAATAAAACATGTAGTTATTTTTCCTTTAATATATTCAGGCACAGGTTCAGCTTTCACCCACTCATCAGTCAGGACTTGTGCCTCTTACCCGAATCGTTACCTTGAAGCTAGGTTCACAACAAGGACTGGATCTGAGGACAGATAACACAGCTGATACAAGATGCAGCAGCTTCCAGCCATCACTTCCTGACATTTCTTACTTTATATTCAGCCCATCCTTTCACCAAGAGTGACAGTGCAGACTGTCTGCTGTCTTGAGTCCTATTAATATGCTTAATGTGTCCCGCAGCTAGTCATGACCAGCATTAAAATGTGCAGCATCTGAAGGTTTCTCTGCGTCGCAGCAGTTCATGTTTTGCCTGATTGAGAGAAAAATCAGCTGGCTAAAAACCCAGCTACCAAAGTTGGAGCCTTTCTTTAATGACGTAGAACATTTCAAACAGGTAGCGGCATGGAATTGAATGAGAGTTACTTCACTCTGCCAGCATTCCTGGGCCCTGCCAGGGCTTAAGGCAGATGTCTGTCCAGAATTGGATAAAAGGCTTTCGAACATCTTGACAACCTACCATGTGGAGCGTTCACTCTGGATGACTTGCCCGGTGAAATTTGGTCATGTAGTCGAAGAGGCCCGTGAAGATATGTTAGGAATACCTCTGAAGGACCTAGAATTATCCACAAGAATAATATGGGCCCTTATCATTCTGAGATGTATCTTCCAATTGCACCTTATCTCACCTCTTTCCTGACTGGGTTGGCCTCTGACCCATCTGTAGTTACACCAGTTTAGAGCCAATGATGCAGAATATATATTATAGACTTGGCTGTTAAACAACACCACATTGCATTTGTGTGGCATCTTTAATGTCTTAAGGTGTTCTAAGGCACTTTAAAGTGTCATTATCACCCAGGCATTAAGAAAATATTGAGATAGGTAGCCTTGCGTAATGAAGTAGGTTTTAAGCAATGCCTTAAAGGAGGAGAGGGAGGTAGAGAGTCACGGGGGTTTAGAGAGGAGATTCCAGATGATAGGGTCCAGGGAGTTGAAAGTATGGCCAACAACGATAAAATGACTAAAATTGGAGATGTGTACGACTTTGTAATGGGAAGCAAGCAGAAAATTCAGAGACTGTTGGGAGAGAATAGGCTGCAACATAAGGGGAGGGCTGAGATCTGGAAGGATTTGAAAACAAGGATGAGAATTTTAAAATGGAGGCTTTGTCAGGCTGGAGCCATGACAGATCATTTAGCTAAGAGAGATGGTGTGCACAGAACTTGGTGCAAGTTAGATATAAGATAAGATATCTTTATTAGTCACACTTACATCGAAACACACAGTGAAATGCATCGTTTGCAGCCTGCAAGACCCAGGAATTAAACCTGGGTCACTGGCGCTGTAATGGCGTTATGCTAACCGCTACACTACCATGCCTGCCCTTCATGGCATATGGGGAGCAGGCATTGTTTTGGATGAGTTCAAGTTTGTTAATGGTAGAAGATAGAAGGTAACAAGGGTAGGTTGATTGGATAGGGTAACTGGCAAAAAGAATCAATAAGCATGTGTGACAGAATATAAATTGCAGGGGTGTGGGGAAAAAAGGAGAAAAAAATGGGAATGATGGGCTGCTTACCTGGGAACTGGCACGGATACAATGGGACAAATGGCCTCATTCAATGTCACAATAAGTAAATCACAAGATGAGCTTTGGAATAGTCAAAACTAGAGGTAACAACTGTGATGATGGTTTCAGCAGCAGATGTCACGAAGGGGCTGAGTGGATGATGGTGTGGAGTTGGATGTAAGTGGTGATAGAGCGCAAGGGTGGTTGGAAGCCCATCTCGGAGTCAAGTACATCACCCAGGTTCCGAAGGATTTGGTTTAGCCCCAGAGAGATGGGTTCGGGTTTAAGGCGGGCACCAAAGACAATGACTCTGAGCATTCAGTTGGAGGAAATTTATGCTCTTCCTGGTGTTGTATTCTGAACCAGCAATCTGATGGTGGGAGGGACTAGAGGAATTGACAGGTGGTGATACAGAGCTAGGTGTCACAGATGATGTTGATGAGAAGAAGCTGAGGCTAGACTCCAGAAGTGGAGACCCTGAGAGGGAAGGGAAGCCATTCCAGGAAATTTGGAGGCTGTGACAAGAATAAGAATGGAACCAGGGAGGGGCAGTTCGCCCAGCTTCACCATGGAGGAGAGACATTGCAAAAGAAGGGCTACACTCAGGTTGAGAAGATAAGGAGGGGTCATTTACCATGGTCACGGTCACACAGGTTTGAGTTTGTGAACGTGGTAGGAGCAGAAATCTGATTCCAGGGATTCAAACACAGAATTGAGTACCTATTTGGGAGACAGTAATGTGTTCAAGGGCTTCAAAATGCCATTGGAGATGGCCTGGTAGTGTGGTAGGACAGGGAGGTTAAGGGTGGATTCTTTATTGAGGAAATGGGTATTATTTAGTAGATTGGAGGCAAGATGTACAGCAGCGTTTGGTAACATGGAGCCCAGGAGGACAAGCATTTTGGTGGAACAGAAAATAGATATCATTGTCAAAGTGAGCTTGAAGACGGTCTGAAGGATGATGGTAAGAAACTGGGGAAAAAAATGTTGCTTCGGGGATAAAGCAGCAGAAGTTTGAGCTGCGTTAGCTGGAGAAGGAAGGAAAGAAGTAGAGGTGGGAGACTAACAAAGGCATCTATGAAATCTTGCACCTTTGATTGAAGATGATGAAGCAGAGGCAGGAAAGAGAGGTTTAATGGGAATGAAGCAACTAGAGGCTGAAAGGGTCACTTGAAGAAGTGATGGATTTGGGGTGTCAAATACCAACAGGACATTTACAGTAAATAGCAGGGACCTCAGGAGCATTGATGTACGGAGGGACCTTGGGGTGTAAGTTCATAATTCCCTGAGAATGGTGATACAGGTGGATAGGGTAGTGAAGAAGGCATTCAGCATGCTTGTCTGTATAGGCCGAGGTACTGTATACAAGAGTTAGGATGTCATGTTGCAGCTGTACAAAACATTGATTAGGCTGCACTTGGGAGTATTGTGTACAGTTCTGGTGCCACGCCACAGGAAGGATGTGGTAGCAATAGAGAGAGTGCAGAAGAGATTCACCAAAATCATGTCTGGAATGGAGGGCTATACTTATGAGAGATTGGATCAGCTGAGTTTATTCTCACAGGAATTTAGGAGGTTGAGGAGTGACCTCATAGAGGGTTGTAAAATTATGAGGGATTAGATAGGGTAGATAATCAGAGTATTTTTTTGAGGGTGAGAGAGTCCAGGATGAGAGAGTCTAAAACTAGAGAGCATAGGTTTAAGGTGAGAGGGAAGAAATTTGAAGAAGTTTTGTTGACCCCTACCTTGGTCAAACTGACTTATGTTAGGTAAGTTACCACACAAATCTTAATTAACTCAAAATTCACACTTTATTGTATCTATGTAAATATCCACAGTAACTATGTTGACCCCTGTTCAATAACTTAAGTTCCTGAATGCTGCTGTTCCTTTTTGTACCAGTACTCACAATTATGTCAACCCCTAGCCAACTAATTCATAACACCGAATTAGGGGACCTCCCATTGGCCAAACAACATCTTTCTCTCTGCCCCAGGCATGGGGAACCTTCCTTGTGATAGTTAGTTCCGGAGTTCCCGCTGCTTTACATCCAAAATCCTTCATTCTTATTCTCTTTTCTTATTAGTTCTGCACAGTTATACTTCAATTCCGTTGGTTCTGGCTTATCTGGTTAGCCTGTGTCAATCTTTCATTGGCTCTGACCCAAGGCTACAGGTAGTATTACCTTATTGCTCTTCTCTCAAATAAGGACTCGCCTCTGATGTCATTCCCTTTCTTCTGATCATTTCTCCCCAAGTCATGCTCATTCAAACTAATTACAGCCGGCATGGGGCAGACACTGGGCTTAGGTTACTTCAGTTCACAGACACAAACTGCCCTTCCATAAATCTGTAGTTCACACCTTCCAAAAGAACACTATCTCTGATTTAGCAGATTATCAGTAGGGGCCTCATTCTAACCACTTTCAATTGCTTTGATCCAGCCATCCTTGAGCAAGAACCAGTTCACAAAATGGTGGTTGCAAGAACAGTCTCAGAAAGTGGCAGCCTCCATTCCTTCCACTACATGGTAGCAACACAGATATTTTGTTTTGTCTATTTCCACTGTCCTTGACTCATTCCACTTAGCTGTTTTTCATATTTTAATTCCTTCATTGCCAATGTTTCTTTTTCCCACACAGAGGGTGATGGGTGTATGGAATGAGCTGCCAGAACAAATGGTTGAAATAGATATAATTATAGCATTTAAAAGACATTTGGACAGACATTTGAATAGGAAAGGATGGATACGGGCCTAATGCAGGCAAATGGGATTAGTCTAAATAGGCATCACGGTTGGTATGGATGAGTTGGGCCGAAGGGCCCATTTCTGTGCTGTACAACTCTATCTGAAATAATACCTCTAGTTGCTGGCCATAGGTAATTTGCCTTATCATAGGTTCCATTCACTTCATTTCTTGATGGAAGGTTCTGCATTTAAACTCAATCTCCAAAAGGTGAGAGAACTTCAGAGAGTCACTCATGCTAACATAACTGCCCTTCTGGTTCTGCTGATAAAGGTTTATTTTTCATCCAACCCCAGCAGAAGAAATAATTTTATTCTGTTATGGAAATAAAAATTGCTGGAAATATTGCTGGGATTAGGCAGCAACTGTAAAAGAGAGTTGGAGACACAAGAGACTGCAGATGCTGGAAATCTGGAGCAACACACAAAAAACTGGAGGAGCTCAGCAGGTCAGGCAGTATCTGTGGAGGGAAATGAAAAGTCGATGTGTCAGGTCAAACCCTTCATCAGGCTTATGTTGCTGAGTTCCTCTAGTTTTTTGTGTGTTGATGTAAAAGAGAGTTAATGAATTTGACCTTTATTTGGCGCTGGAGCTTTCATAACAATAATAAGCAGAAAGTGCTGTAAATACTCAGCAGTAAGGTCGAGGGCAAATTTTAAGGAAGTACAATAGTAGAGAGGGGAAGGAGGAACAAAAGCATCTGTGCTGGGAGGGAAGGCAGGAGAGATTAAATAGCAAAAGGGAGTGGTGATGTGTCCAGGAAAAAAAAGGAAGGTATGATGTTATTTCGTATTTCTTGCATTATGGTCTTCTGCTTTTGTGTTGCATACTGTGAAGTCTCTATTCACCTCAGTCTCTACCTATTTCCATCAACCACATTTCCCAGCAAATACTTACATAGCTCCATTTTTGAAGAATTAGGCACTTCTTCAGCAGTCTGTAAAACAGATCCATTGCTCCAGGCTAGAGTTATATTTCTAACTTTGTTTGAGGATTATTAATTTGGAATCTGCACCCTAGATCTGTTCTTTTAGTCTGTGTTGAATTGCATGCTTACATTTGAGTTGTATGTACCTGTCAGTACTCTCGTGACATGGCTTGTGCTTTGCATCTACCTTTTTTAAATTCCATGCTTGGAGTACAGATGGTGGAAGAGGTTGGCAGATCAAGTGTGGAAAAAGATAATTAAAAAGGGGCATTTCTATCAGCCAGGAGAGGGCCACGCATCCAGTCTACCCTGAGACAATGTTAGATTACATCGTGGGACAATTATCTGTGGAGTAGAACTGCTCAAACACAACCAAGCGGGGTGCAATACAGTTGACATTATAAAAATATACCCCTTTAGATAGGGGATTATATAAAGTACATCATATGCAAGATGGAGTAAAGATGTTGGGCTGGATGTCGATTACTACTTTGAAGTTCCTGCTGAAAGCTTCATCTTTCATTGTTTATAGGCATCAGCTGCAGGGCAGAGAAGGAGCTTTAAGTATTGAGAGCTACACGTTCCATTTGGCATTGTCATTTGGATTGATTTAGTGGTGAAATGCTCTGAAGCCAGGAAAATCCATCTTTTCTGCGGTTGCCATTACTCTATATATTCAATCCCATTTTGACATCTAACAGTCATAGTGAGCGGCAGAATTGTAAGATGCAGTTAAATCAATAATTAAAGAGTGAAGCAGCAGAAAAAGCACTTAATTATCATTTCAGAAGCCACATTCCAACAGCAAATGCCATCAGGAATAGACTGATCTTAACTTAGCTTCATGATTACTAGAGCAGTAGAAGAGTGCACTTAGTGCACTTAGAAGTTTAACTACTAAATTTTCTTGTGTTGCATAAAGGGAAGGTAGAAGTGTCTTCTTTCATCAGTTCTTCCACAACTTATAGCAAAATTTTGACTGAGTGAGAAGAGGGCCATCTGCTTCTGGTGTCTCAGAGGGGAAAAAAACGATGCATTCATCTATTAATTTTAATGAGTTGCATTCTGTGTCTTTGCCTTGCATTATGTTTTGGGACTGGATTGAGTTGAGTGCTAATGGCTTGAGTATTGCAGGTTGATTCATGAATCATAAAAATTATGGAAAATGTCTATAGCTCAGTGCACTAGAGAGAGTTATTTTTAAACAATAGTGAACTCTATGGCCTAGAAATTTTACAGCATAGTGCAATGTTTATGTGCACTGCATGATGAAATTTCTATTAAGATTGGATATGAGTTCACTGCATGGATTGCTAAGTCCAGGATTTTATTTTTAGTTCCTCCCTGCATCTGATGAACCAACACATGGGAGTGCTGGGGCACGCACTGTGGCATGATATTTGTCCATGCATGCGCGCATGTCCACAGAAGGGGTGCAGGAAAATGCCTCCATATTTGTGTATCGTCCTTATTTTAGGGATCCTGCCTGAGCAGATCCAGACTGGAATCCAGTGCTGGGATCCACTTCAGATAGATCTTCTGTCAGTTGGGCACCTTGCATATTGCAATGGCTGTCACCACCCATGGTGTGCTGATCATGACAACAAACCCCACAACCTGACCATCATCCTCACCCACCTAAACACAAATGCAATCCTGTTCCCTTATTCTATTCTGCACAACTCCTTGGCCTTGTGTGGTTCAGAATTTTGCAATCACTGTCCTGATGTGCACCTCTGATTTAATACACCTTTCCAGTCACCAACAAATTTTGAGGCCTATGAATCTGGCACAGCGTTCTCACACGTTGCGGGGTGCAGTGTGAAATCTCTGTGATTGCCTCTATTCCAGGCATTATTTGCTGACCTAGAAGTATGTGCCCCTTACTATGCAAGGAACCTTGAGGAAATGGTGCACCATTCCTCATTTCATGGTGAACCACAAGCTGGGAAAGCGAATACTTTAATTCCAAAATAAAGGAAAAATCCAGCTAAAGGCAAAATGATCAGCATGTTTGCATAAGCTACAGAGGAAGCTGGAAGCAGAGCTGGTCCGTCTGCTGGGAAAAATAAGCAAGTTCTTACTTCAAAGTCTGTCCTCTCTTTAGGTCTGAAATATGTTGATTGGAAATATAGAAGGAAGTATTGAAGAACAAAATAATGTGACACAGCATGCCAAACAAATAATCAATGGAAATATGTTAATGGAGTTAAAAATGTGCCACTTGCTGAGGAAAAGAGTAGGAAGATGGTAAAAGAGAGAGAGGTCAGGATCTTGCAAAAGTCTGAAGAGATTGAAGTCAACATTCAAATGAAAGGGCTGAGGGCTGGATGAGAGGTGACTTCAGTGGAGTGGAATGTGTGGGAGATGAGTGGAACTGGAATGATGCTCATTCAAGAGTTTAGCACCAGTGACCAAATACAAATTTGCCGCATTTTTGCTTTGCGGAATCAACATCCAAGAACATTGACGGATTGGGACTGGACGCAAATTAGGAGTCACAGTTACGCAAAAGATAGACCCAGAGACAGAGTATAAGTGCTTGGCAGAGCAGTTTGAGTAAAGGCTGCAGTCGTACAGGTACACAACCATTCAATTATCTATGCTAAACGAGTTGAGCAAGTATAAAGCTAAACTCCGGCAGATTGGGAGAGCTATAAAAAGCACCAATAGATAGATGCAAAGGAAGTGATAAGTGATGCAAAAAAGGAATATGAAACAATTTTGAAAGAATTTTAACACTATTATTAAATCATTATTATAAAATGAGAAAGGAGATGAGGGAGATTGTGAGACTATTACAGCTTGAATGCAAGAGAGACTATAATGGATGATAAGGAATTAACGGTTTGTTAAATGAGCATTTGCATCACTCTTCACAGTTGAAGAAAAGAACAAAATGCCAGTTGTACAAAGAGCCTGAAAATAAATGGAGGAACTTAAAAGAGTTTAGTATATTTTTGAATATGATAATGGGGAAAATAATAGCACTTAATCTCGGAAAAACTGCAGACCCCTTGGGTTTGCGTTCCAAGGTTTTAATGGAAACAGATGAGGGAAATGCAGATGCAAGTCTGAAGCTCCGTCTTCCATTGCATTTGCTCAGATGAAAGGCTTTCCACACAGGTGCCTCTGCATTGTCTTCCTTCTACCTGAACCATGACTTCTCCTTTACCGTCATTGACAGAGCCCTTGACCACATCTCATCTACTTCCCACAGCTCTCACGCTCTTCCCTCCTCGTCAGAGCAAGCATAGAGTTCCACTGGTCCTCTATCTTCCACCCCACCAGCCTCTACATTCAAGGGATTATCCTTTGCAATTCCACTAGCTTAGTAGAGTTTCCACTAACAGTGTGTTTGGTGTTCACAACATGGAAGATAGATACTTAACAAGCAAGGGGAGTAAAAGGTTACTGCTAGTAGGTAACAATGTACAGTCCAGATTATAATCAGATCAGTCATGATCTTATTGAATGAGAACAGAGGTCTGAAGGGTTGAGTGACCTATTGTTGCCTCCAATTCGTATGTTTGTATGTATAGTTGAGATCTCTATGGGTCTCAGTCTAGCACTGAATCAAACTTGACAATATCCCCTTTATCTTATATACTCACTGGCTTTCCATTGGGTCCACCGTGGCACAGCTAGGAGAGCTGCTGCCCAATGGCACCAGCAGCTTGGGTTGAATCCTGACCTTGGGTGCCATCTGGGTGGAGTTTGCACATTGCTCTATGTGACTGTATGGATTCCTCCAGGTGCTCCAGTTTCCTCTGACTTCCCAAAGAAATGTGGGTTGGTGGATTTACTGGCCACCATAAATTACTCCTGGTTTGTAGGTGAGTGGTAGAATCTGGGAGTTGGGGAGGGAATGGGAAGGAACATTGGAGAACATTAGGAGAATTGGTCATAGGGAAAACTAGTTGGGCAGTGGGATTGCAGGCATGTACTTGATAGGCTGAATAGCCTCCATCTACATCATATGGAAATGGAGCAGATATTGAGATATACCAGTTTACTTTAGGCTCTGCCTCTTTTTCTAAAACTATATCGTCACCTTCTCCCTCAAAATGTACATTCTTATCACCTCTGTCATTGCAAGCAACTATGTAATCCCAAACCTCTCCTCCGTGCAGGTAGTCAACTGTGAAAGGAGTTGCTTCTCTTGTTTGGGATTGGCAGGAGAAGAGGTTGATACCAATAGATTGGTTGGAATGTACAATGCAGCTGATGGTATATGATTGGTAATTGGTTTATTGTTGTCACATGTACTGAAATACAGTGAAAAGCTTTTGTTTGCATGCCATCCAGACAGATCATTCCATTGAGGTAGTACAAAAGAAAAAAAAATGCAGAATATGGTGTTACAGTTAGAGAGAGAGTGCAGTGCAGGTAGACAAATAAAATGAAAGGGCCATGATGAGGTAGACTGAGAGGACAAGAGTTCATCTTTATCATCCATTTAAGAATCTTATAACAACGGGATAGAAGCTGTTCTTGAGCCTGGTGGTACATGTTCTCAAGCTTTTGTATCTTCTGCCTGATAGGAGGGGGGAGAAGAGAGAATGACCAGGGTGGGAGGGATCCTCGATTATGTTGGCTGCTTTCCCAAGACAGTGGGAAATGTCGACAGAGTCAGTGGGGGGGAGGCTGGTTTTCATAATAGTCTGGGCTGTGCTCGCAACTCTCTGCAATTTCTTGCAGTCTTGGGCAAAACAGTTGTCATACCGAGCTGTGATGCCTCTAGATGGCATGCTTTTTATGGTGCATCTGTAAATATTGGTGAGGGTTAGAGTCTAAAGTGTTGGGTGACCTTAGTCAGTGTGCTGGGGAAGGTTCAGGGAGTCAGTCTTCTTTACAAGAGCATGGAAATAATGTGCTCACAGTCAAAAATGAATAAAGATATGAAAAAAGTGACTGCAATAAGATTCCACATTGAAACTTCTAATTCTCAGTTGCCTTAGGACATTCAGTATGGAGAACATCTTAATTCAACATGAATATTTCTGAAATGATATGGTTAGAAAAATAAAAGAAAATGTGCTCAGGTTTAACAATTTCACACTAATCCAAACAATAAAGAAAATCTCAATATTATAAGAAACTAGCTAGTATCTCAAGCCTTCTATCGTGCTTGAAAATGTAATGATACTTGCTATTGTACAACATGCTGTGTCGTTACTTTTTTGTGGTTGGTTGATGTGTATGTCAGGGTTTATTTTTAGTTCTGTTTGGGGAAGTTTTTTTGTCCCCCATTGTCCTGCATTCTAATACACATAGAGTATTCCTGAATACGATGTACGTTTTTATTCCTGGGATAGAGCCGATAGGGTTAGCATTTATTGTTGATCCTTCACTGCCCTTTGGATGGATGTGAGCTGCTTTATTGAACTTAAAAAAAAGAGAGTACATCTTAAGAGCAAATTTGAATCATGAAGCTGATGAGTGAAAGAGGAATACTTAGAAGAGAGCTCCTAATTACTGTATTGCTTTGAACAATCTCAGTTTATACAATTCCACAGGTTTTGATTGTAAAGTAGAAGTAATTGCAAGGTGCTAATTTAGTGAATGTGATTCTGTCAAACCAGGGACATTTCATAAGATGGTATTCAATCCTTTGAGAAGGCATCGGTTACCAATTTTTTTCTGGGAACACAGCAAAGCTGGGTATAAAAATAGAGCAACTGCAGATATCCAAGGCATGTACGTGGAATTATTTTTTTAGAAGGTGTAGAGCATTTGATCATGCCATGTCTGTACATAAAGGAACACACACGGCACCATACATCACACAAAGATAACAGGTGTCAGCAGTTATATATGCTGGCATATGTTGTTTGTTGTATTTAAAATAAATATGATGGTAAAAAGATGAAATAAGTGAGGCATGCACAATAGTGCTTGAACAGAAACTTCAGCCACCAGCTACCAAAGCAGGCACTGCAGTTGAGTAGTTATTGCTGTTATCTCACAACTCCAGATTCAATCCTGACCTTGGGTGCTGTCTATGTGGAGTTTGCACCTTCTCCCTGTGACCATGCAAGTCTCCTCCTGGTCCTCTCATTTCCTTCCACAGCCCAAAGTGTGATGGTGGGTTAATTAGCCACTGTGAATTACCCCTTAGTGTAGGTTAATAGCAAAAAGAATCAAAGGGGAGTTGATGGGGAAGTGCAAGAAGGAGTAAGTTGCAGGGGTAGAGGGAAATAAGGAGAGGGGCTTTAATGGGACTGATATGATTGTTTCCCTGTGAGACAGCATGAACTTGATGGGCAGAATAGCCTCCTTCTGTGTTATTTTAAGATACGTTTTAAAAAAATTGAAATAATTTTCTTTTAAGAGATAAATAGGATCCCCCAGTTTGAGTCCTCGATGTACGCTGATTTATGTGATTTGCTGGGATATTTCTCATTTTAACTCTGAGTGACCTTAAGTTCAAGTGATTTTTGGAAATGTTCCCTCTGGGTGAAACATTATCACCATGGGTTATAGCCAATGGACACACATTGAAAAGAGGCTTCATTAAACAAAGCTGATTCTCTTCTCCCCGGTTCATAACAGTGGAAGATCTTACTGGCAAATGCATTTTGCCTAGAAATTAACCTCCAATTGGTAGCTCTGACTAAACTGTCCAGTAGTATCAGCACATTGTACTGTGCCCCTGAAATTCATTTGATTGACATTAATGAACCGAATTTCAGAGGCAGAATAACACTGTTTATTACCACCGATGAGGTGGTGCACATTTCCAGTTCTGCCAATAACTGGCAGATCAAAATAAATAATTGCTAATCCTTGGCTGTTCCAGCTAAACGGTCAAGCATGTTAAGTGCAAGAGGATGAAAAAAGTGAGTAAATATATGATGATCCAAAAAATATCTCAAAGTTTAACTCTCCCTGTTTTACCCATTCAAACACATGACAGGAATACCATCTGACTGAAGATAATACCAGAATTTCATTCAATTGAGGGGGAACAAGACAGTAGGAAAATGAACACTGTAAACGTCATTGGAAAAAGAGCTTGAGTCTTTCACAGACTTTCCAGAGGCAGCATTGGTGGAATTGTTCTTTGAAATGCCTGCTGGTGGTCTGGTCTCCCAAGCATACACAATGGTGGGGATCATTGCTGCCTGATGATCACAAATTTGAGTTCAAATCTTCAACCAGTCTTTTCTTCAGATGGCCAAAGGCTGCGTTGGTGGACTAGAAGTATTGATGAATTCTATCATTGACCTCTGCCTTTGCTGAGAGGAGTCTCCAAAGTTATGGAAGGTGGTCCACATTTTCCAGAGTCTCATTATGGATCTCCATTGTCAGGGTGCAGTGTTATACATTACAGCAAGGTTGGAAGAGGGTCTCTATCATATAAACGTTAAGTGCAAGGCTCATTTGTTTGTATGTTTCAGTGAATGAGTCAACAATGACTTGGAGCTCAGTTGTCATCTGTATACTTCAGTTTGATGACCAAGGTGGAAGTGATTTGGTTGTGGAGTAGAGGCAGTGATGATTGAATAGTTTCCCACTCATCCTGTGGGAAGCAGCTTGTTGGAGGTGAGGAATAATATTGTGGTGAGAAAGATTAAGAAGAGGATTGGGGCAATGACACAGACTTACTAGACCCCAGTCAGCACTGGGATTGGATCTATGGTGATAGGTAGAATGGAGATACATTCCTGTAGGCAGCCAAATTTGAGGAGAATTCTCCACAATCCCTCTCAGTTGACAGAATCAACTGCTCCAATGAGGTTGAACAAGGCCATGTACAGTGATAGTTGATGCTCCTTGTAATTTTCTTGGAGTTGTCAACACGGTGAAGATTATGTCTTAGACCCCTGTTAACCATTACTCTTTACTTCTTGCCAGTGAGGCAGTTTTGGAGTTAACTTGCCATTTTTCTTTGGATCCCATTTGGTATTGGTATTGGTTTATTATTGTCACTTGTACCAAGGTACAGTGAAAAGCTTGTCTTACAAACCAATCATACAGGTCAATTCATTACACAGTGCAGTTACATTGAGTTAGTACAAAGTACGTTGATGTAGTACAGGTAAAAACGGCAACGGTACAGAGTAAAGTGTCACAGCTACAGAGAAAGTGCAATGCAATAAGGTGCAAGGTCACAACAAGTGACGTGAGGTCATAGTTCTTCTCATTGTATAAAGGAACCGTTCAATAGTCTTATCACAGTGGGGTAGAAGCTGTACTTCAGTCTGGTGGTACGTGCCCTCAGGGTCCTGTATCTTCTACCCAGTGGAAGAGGAGAGAAGAGAGAATGTCCCAAGTGGGTGGGGTCTTTGATTATGCTGGCTGCTACACCAAGACAACGAGAGGTAAAGACAGAGTCCAAGGAGGGAGGCTGGTGTCCGTGATGTGCTGGTCTGTGTCCACAACTCTCTGCAGCTTCTTGCGGTCCTGGGCAGAGCAGTTGCCATACCAAGCCATGATACATCCAGATAGGATGCTTTCTATGGTGCATCGGTAAAAGTTGGTGAGAGTCAAAGGAAAGTTTGCTCCTACTTTCCTAACCAGACTGCCATGGAGGGCCTTGTCAAAAGCCTTGTTAATTATCCACGTAGACAATATCAAATGTCATAACATACTACCCTCATCAACTCTCACTGTAACTTCCTCAAAATATTTAATGAATTTGGTCAGATATGACCTTCTCTTGACAAATTCACACAGTTCCAAACCAAAATTAGTAATGGCTATCACCACAAAGGTGTAAGAGCAATGCTGTGAAAGTGCCTCTGTGTTGCATTCACTAAATTAGCACCATCAATTACTTCTAGTTTATAGTGAAAATTTGTGTAACTGTGTGAACTTGGATTACTAAGTAATTAGCAGGTGTGTTTTGAGGAGAGCTGCTGTCAGTGTGATTTCATTTTTGTAATGTGAAGGTTTTCCATTCCTTGTAGGGTACATTTCCTTTCATATTTTCTTTAAAGTTGCTCTACTTCAACTACAATGCAGAGGAGAAGGCAGCACAATTTCATTTCTTTGATTCCCCACCCTCCACATATCTCCTCAATTCCCCTTTGCCTCTGAACAACTAAGGGAAAAATGTGTCAGCCTCAAGAAAAATCATTTTGGACACAGTTAATAAACCTACAAGTTTGAAAAGACATTGAGTAATTAAATAGGTCAATGGATGCAGTTTTGTTTCTCTGATGAATGCCGCAGGTAAAACACTTGGTTTGTGCATTTTACTTTTAATTACTCCTCACTGTCATTGTAACAAGTTTTACTTTTTCGAGGCTCCTAGGAAAAATTACAATAAAGTGAATCTTTTGGGCTAACGAGACATTGTGTCTCAATGTTTTAAATATCAACCAACTATTAAGGGAAAATGACAAAACATGCCACACATGAACAAACAGAAAATAATGTGGTGCCTTCTTGTAAACATATGACATAAGGGGGAGACTTTTTATTCTATTACTGACCTAGTATAAATCTGCAGATGTTCTTATAATGGTTTTGATTGTTGTGAAATTACGCTATCTGTCAACTTTTTCTTTCACAAGGCAAACTGTAATTTTACTAATTTTCCTCTTGAATTATAGAGGCCTACATTTTGAATGTCCCAAGGAAGCTCTCAATTAGATGCTTCAATCTGGAAGGCCTGATCATTACATATCAATAATTTTTGATCTGCTACCTCATTAATTGTGACATTTTAACCATTGTTTCACTAAAAACAGGCTCTCCGCCACTCCATCATGGAGGAAGGTTACAGGTTTTCACTTCTCCCGACTCCATGTTATCAGCTGCATAACAGGTAGGAGCCTCCCACAGGCTGAAGATCTACTGCCAATACTTTATGAGTGACTTTAATCTCACTTTGTGCCTTCATCACTCCTGACAGCCTTCTCCACCTGCCCTACTGGCTGTGCTTCCCCTCCCTGTCAGCTGGCTACGCAATAATACAATGGGGTGCCACAATGGTGTTGCTCATAGAGTCGCTGCAGAAGCCTGGGTTCAATCCTGACCTCAGGCACTGTCAGTGTGGAGTTTGCACATTCTTTCTGTGACGACATGGGCTTCCTCTGGGTGCTCCCAAATCCCAAAGACATGTGGCTTCTTAGGTTAATTAGCCACAGTAAATTATCCCTAGTGCATTAGTGGATGCTAGAATCTGGAGAGAGTTAATGGGAATATGAGAAGAATAAAAAATGGGATTAATGTAGGATTGACATGAATGAGTAGTTGATGGACGGTGCGGAGTCAGTGGGCCAAAAGGTCTGTTTCCGTGCTGTATTTCTCTATGACTATCACAATCACTAACCCAACTCAATCCCACTAATGTAGTGTCCTTCCACAGCATTCCCTTGCTTGCTCCAGTACCATTATTTTAACCTGCTCCTATCATCCCTCCCTCTCATTCTGTTCTTCTGCCTCCATTCCTCTTCCAGTCTCCTTTTCCCCTTCATCACAGACTTCCTCATTTTTTGGCCCCGCCTCAATCTCTTCCATTCCCTAATCTTGCTCAATGTGAGAAATTCAAATTAATCTTGACCCACAATGAACAGGTCCACAGCACAGAATCAGTATCAGGTTTATTATCACTGATATATGTCATGAAATTTGTTATTTTGCAGTAGCAGTATAGTGTAAGACATAAAAATTACTATAAGTAACAAAAATAAATAGATAAATAAATGGAAGATAATTGCAATCAGTCTTCTGAAATGATTAGCAGTTTCCTTTGGATAGCATCCACAGTGTTGGGGGTAAAGTTTGACACAACACAGACACTAGTGGATCAACCCCTTATTACATACCATACCTCCAATGAAAAGGAGCAGCGGGTGAGTATATATTCCAGTCCCCACCAAAATTAAGTTTCACTCAAAGACTAGGGCAGAATGTCCCAGAACTGAGAAGTTGTCATTGAGTGCATGAGCTCCTTCGGACAAGACTTAAAAAATGCTGGTGAAAATATGAGTAAGTGTCTCATTGCACTTGAATTGAAATTTCTTCAAATCTTGGCTGGCTGATCAAAAGCAGAAAATGTGCAGGAGATCTGGCAACATAACAAAGAGACAATACATAAAACCTTTGGGAATGAATGCTTCAACCTGTGATGAAGAGTCCCATTTGTCTGATGCAGATGGACCTGTGTTTGTCTTTATTTCAAATTTCCTGTATCTGCAACTGTATCTTCTTCAAAAATCAATTATTGTGCAGCTGTATTGTGATACTTTTCTGTGCAAATTTAAGGTTTTTTTTGGCCAGTAGTTGGCTTTGAAGCAATTATGGGGACTCAACAGACATGTGTCAACACCAGAAAGAAAGGACACATTTACATCGTACCTTTTTACAACCTTGATATCCCAGGACACTGATGTAGGAACAGCTTCTTCCCCTCTGACATCAGATTTCTGAACGGCCCGTGAACCCATGCACACAATTTTGTTATTCCTTTTTTGCACTATTTATTTATTTTGTAATTTATAGTAATTTTATGTCTTTGCACTGTACTTCTGCTGCAAAGCAACAATTTTCATGACATATAAGTCAGTGATAATAAACCTGATTCTGATTCTGAAAAGACAGTGAGGTACTTTCTGAAATGAAATTACTGTTGTAATATAAGAAATGCATGAGCCAAATTGCTCAAATTGCTCATAATTTTGTTTTGCTGGTTGAGAGCAGCTATTGACCAGGAAGCCAAGGGAACTTTGCTGCTCTTCATTGAAGTAGATCCCCCATTGGATATTTTGCTGGAGTTTATCTCTTGCCATTGAATTGTTACTGAACCAGTAAACCAAAAGTCTGGGCTAATGAACTAAATACATATTCAACTTCCACCCCGGCAGCAGGGAAATTTCGATTCAAGGAATTAGATAAATCTGAAATATATACAGTACATGGCATCAGTAAAGGTGATAATGAAACTACCAGACTACTGTGAAAGAAACGTCTGGTTCACCAATATTCTTCAGAAAACAAAGTCTGCTATCCTTGACGAATCTGGCTTATATGTGATACCAGATCCATAGCAATGTTGGTAATTTTTAGCTGCTCTCTGAAATGACCCAGCAAACCACTCAGTTCAAGGGGCATTTGGGATGGTGAAAACATACTGGTCTTGCTATATCCTATGAATGAATAAGTAATAAGAAATAAAATCCGATTGAGCTTATAGGTACTCGTCACTTATACCAAACATTTGTGTTCGTCAAAACTATCCAAGACTCACTGAGCAGCATCACCTAGAACCCTTCTTCAGAGTTTATTAAAGCTAAGCAAACACTTAGTAATACAGTAAAAACTTTACAAATAATATGACATAAGATATTATGAGAAACTACAAAAGAATACAGAGGCATGAAGGGCAATTTATAGTGGCTAATTAACCTATTGACCCACATGTCTTTGGGATGTGGGAAGAAACCGGAGCACCCAGGGGAAACCCACATTGTCACAGGGAGAGCCTGCAAACAGCACATAGACAGCAGCAGAGGCCAAGTTTGAACCCAGGTCCCTGGAGCTGTGAGGCAGCAGCTCCACGAGGCTGTGTGCTGCCCCCAAATGATAAAAGATTACAAAATACTAAATAAAATATGGTACATTGATGTAGCTTTTGTACACAACTTTTAATTCTTAACTGTAACTTCAGTTCCATGTAATTCTTTTTCTGATTCCAATTGCAACTTACCCCTGTGATCTATAGAAGTTCTCAGACTCGTCTTCAGTTTTCTGGCAAGTTGCCAAGGTTGCCAACTACGCCCCACCCCCTTATTATAATACAAAAGAATCTCACCCATGACAATTGATTCATGTGAGTCCCTTCTGTGTCCAGTCAATTCCTTATACCATTCCTTACTTCATTTAATTAGGTCTTATCATCAAATTTCACAGCAAGCTTGTTTTGACAGTGGAAAATCCGTTTTTATCAGGACTTGGAAAACCATTTACTTCCTAAATTTCCGCAGTCATACTGTGGGCTAACAGAGAATATGAATTGTTTCGTCGGATTAGCCTTGTTTACAGATTTTTCAGCTTGTACCTTGCACTTAACAGTTGCTTTAAAAAGAAAGTGTTGCGGTTCCTCATCGTATGCTGGGATAGAAATATTGGTTAATTTTGGTCAATGTTGATTCAGGGTTGGTTCACCGGTGCATTTATTGATGCAGTTTTTGACTGCAGAACAGATGGGTCCTGCTTTTGCATTCCACACAAATCAGGCCAATTTTGGCAGGGCAGCATTCCCTCAGTACGGTATTGGATGTCACCTGGATTATGTGTTCCAGTGTTGGAAGAGGGATTGAAACCCACATTTTTCCTCCCTCAAAGCAAATCCCACCATTGAGCAATGGCCGACATGCATCACTGACTAGTTCAGACTCTGTTAGATTGAAGAAGAATCTATAGCCAGTGAAGTCATAGTCATGGAGTAATACAGCACAGAAATAGGCTCCTTGGCGCAACTCATCCATGCAGATCATGGTGCCCACCAAGCTGGTCCAATTTGCCCGTGTTTGGCCCATATCCCTCCAAACCCCTCCTATCCATGTACTTATCCAAATATCTTTTAAATGTTATTATTGTATCTGACTCAACCAACACCTCTGGCAGCTCATTCCATATACACACCACTTTCTGTGTGAAGAAGTTGCCCCCCAGGTCCCTTTTCAATCTTTCACCTCTCACCTTACACCTATGCCCTTCAGGTTTTAGTTCCCCTTCCCTGGGAAAAAGACCCAGGGAAAGAGATTTGTTCTGTGAAAGCTGTCTGTTTTGTATTGACTCCAAAGCAAAACAAGAGCTGCCGCCAACTATAATTATAATATGTTGTTAATATAGAAGGCAGATTTAAAGAAGTCAGTGAGAAATGAAACTTTACTCATCTGTTTTGCAGACAAAATTTTATTGAAGATGAGTTGTAAATTTGGAGCTCGGTGAAATAAAATACAAACTACATGTTACTAACGTGGGACCCCTGAAGGTAGATTCAGAATAGGCCAAGCTGAAACCAGTGGTTCCACTGGAATGCATCGTATGGGGTTTACAGGGTAGGTCTCAGGTTCATTCCTTGCTCTGTGTTATGTCAGCTGCTGCCAACTATGTAATTGGTGAGTAACCCAAGAGAAGTGGGAACATTTGGCTAACACTTCTTCTTCAGTTGTGCAGACCTCTTGTTAAGTGCATTTATTGGATTTGGATGTGCATTAATTATTAGAGTTAATCCTTGAAAGGAAAATCAGTGACAAAGTTGCATGAGTGGAAGCCCAAGAGGCAGCGATGGAGATGCACAAACTATGGCCCATGATGGAAAGTTTTATAAAACCAGCTGAGGAAACCTGCAGAAAAGGAGCAGATAGATGGATGATGTCAGAACAGTGAATGAGAGCATGGGGGTGGGCTCTACAATTGGAGTGGATAGAAAAGGGAGCAGAACTAAAGTGCATTGAATGTTTAAGTCGGAAGTTCATCTCATGTGTTACAACACCAAGAAGTTAGCTGTCAGAAAATGAAGACCAATTTCCCTAAAGTAAGCAAAATCTGAGGGAAATTAATATAAAACAGAATGGAACCAGTTCAGCAGTCAACTTACACTTTACTTTTAATGAACATTAAAAAAGTTCAAGCTTGCCTAAAGCCATTTGCGTCACTAACCAAACAACTGATGGAGGACATGGAGCCATGAACATTGGTGCCATCTCATTGGATTCCGGAAAGATAAATAATGGACTAAAGAATGGAATTCTCAGTTTACAAGTATTTCTGGACATTACCCAGAATGGAGAAAGCTTAAAAAGGGATGATAGAAGTTTGGCTCAATTTACTTATTTATTTTTGTTTATTCATTGATAGAATGTCAGTGTTACTGAGAAGACCCCAATTTATTGCTTATCCTCAATTGCCCTTGAGAAAAGTTTGGTGAACTACTGACTCACCCCACTTGAGTCCTTCTGGTGAAGGTATTCCCACAGTTTTGTTGAGGTGGAAATTATAGGCTTAGAAATTACTCTACCCCATTTTCTCAGCACATGAACAGCATCATGGATCACCTTAAACCTGTTTGCGAGAGTTGCATAAGATCTTCACAGAGCTTTGTTGTTGGATTTCTCTGTGTAATGTTGAAACTGACATTGTAGATTTCAGCGTGATGTTGCCTTCCTGTGTCTTGCAAGTTCTTGCATTCAGTACTATAATTCCAAGCAAACTCCTCTCCAAATTCCTAGACCTGGGACTCGACACCTCCCTTTGCCTTGACTTCCTCACCAACAGACCACAATCAGTAAGGATAGGCAGCAACACCTCAACCACAATTATCCTTGACACTGGTACCCCAAAAGGCTGTGTCATCAGCCTGCTACTCTACTGCCTATACACTCATGATTGCGTGGCCAGATTCTACTCTAACTGTATCTACAACTTTGCAGATGATACCGCCGTAGTAGGCCAAATCTTAAGTAATGTTGAGTTGGAGTACAGGAAGGAGATAGAGAGCCTGGTGACATGGTGTCATGACAACAACCTTTCTCTCTATGTCAGCAAAACAAAAGAACTGGTCATTGACTTCAGGAAGGGGGGGGGGCAGTGCACATGCTCCTATTTACAACAACAGTGCTGAGGTTGAGAGCTTCAAGTTCCCAGGTGTGAACATCACCAATAGCCTGTCCTGGTCCAACCACGTGGGTGCCATGGCCTAGAAAATTCACTAGTGCCTCTACTTCCTCAGGAGGCTAAAGAAATTTGGCATGTTCCCTTTGACCCTCACCAATTTTTATCCATGCACCAAAGAAAACATCCCATCCGGATGCATCACAGCTTGGTATGGCAACTGGTCTACCCAAGACTGCAAGAAACCGCAGAGAGTTGTGGACACAGCTCAGCACATCACAGAAACCAGCCTCCCCTCCATGGAGTCTGTCTACACATCTTGCTGCCTTGGGAAAGCAGCCAACATAATCAAAGACCCCACCCACCCTGGACATTCTCTCTCCTCCCCTCTCCTATTGAGCAGAAGATACAAAAGCCTGAAAGCACATACCACCAGGCTCAAGGACAGCTTCTGTCCCGCTGTTATAATACTATTGAACTGTCCCCTAGTATGATAAAATGGACTCTTGAACTCACAATCTACCTCGTTATGGCCTTACACCTTATTACCTACCTGCACTACACTTTCTCTGTAACCATAACACTTTATTCTGCATTCTGTTATTGTCTTCCCTTGTGCTACCTCAATGCACTGTTGTAATGAAATGATATGTATGGATGACATGCAAAACAAAGTTTTTCACTGTACCTCAGTATATGTGACAATAATAAACCAAAGTACTAATTTGCCAGCAGGTAACACAGTAGGTGATCTCAGTAGTCAGCTCTTAAAGGGACATACTACAATGCAAGTCATAAGTGGGAAATGCTGCCTCTGAATGAATGGATTGTGTGATGGTTGCACAGGGTGCTCTCAGGCAGTCAGAGGGACCTGAGCAGGCTGGTGAAGATCTGTGCTCACAGCAGGCTTGTCCTTTATGCTTTGGGGCCATGGAGACTCTCCAGAGCTTTAGCCAGACTCACCTGGCAAGAAGTTGCCTGGAAGGTCTCTATAAGCCAAGAGTGCAGTCGTGATGCCTGCAATGGAGGCAAATGCCTGTGCCTGCTCTGCCTGCTTCTGCAGCTGAAGGCAAAGTAGATGAAGTCTCTTCTTGATTAGCAGTCAGCAACAGCAGCCTGGGATGACCCTACTCCCAGTCACAGTGTGGGACATACTGTACAGAAACAGGCCACTGAGTCCACACTGACCCGTCAATCACTCATCAGCACTAATCCTACATTGATCCCATTTTTATTTTTCAGGAGCTCTCAGAACAAAACAGTCCATGAGAGACTATGAGGTTGCAGAAGTTCGTTGGTCTTACCGAAAACAAAGAATGTTGGCCCAGTTTCAGGAGAAACGTGGGTGGTAAAACCTGGCTCTTCTGTAAGGAAATAAGAACAGTTGTTTTTCAGACCAGTGAGATTGAAAATCTCTCTATAGTTGAACTTTGCACACTATATTACTGTTGATGACATTTAGGAGAGTTTCGTGGCAGGAAAGAAAAGAGTTGAGAATTAAAACAGAATGGAACTGAGTTTCAGAAACAAAGTTCAACATCCAGTAAAATTAGATGAACTTTTTTATGGGCACTGAAGGACTTAGAAATCATGAAGAATTTGCTCTATGCCCAGTTAATTTGCTTTCAATACCACAGTAGCACTTTTGTTTGAACTGTATGAATGAATTTCTAGCTCAGAGAATTTGGACCCAGTGATGGTGAAGAAACTGCAGTGCAATTTGTAAATGCTCCATATTGTGACCAGGGTACATTAGTGTTGGAGTAACTTAATGCTTATGGTGGTGGTCTAGATGGTGATCAAGGCCTCAGTTGGCATGTTTTAAATATTAATAAGTTGATTTTCTAACAAAACTAATAATGCTAATAAATCAGTCAGTGATTTAAAACCATTACTCAAAGGTGGGGAAAAGGTTTTTTTATTAGACCATTTTCAGGAGTTATAGTAAGGCTGTGTCAGGTCACCATTCTAAACTGACAATTAATATATTTCACTGCAGGAATAATATAAGAAAAGATAAGATATTTATTTATTAGTCACATGTATATCGAAGCACACAGTGAAATGCATCTTTTTGTATTACTGAGAATGTTCTGGGGGCAGCCCGCAAGTGTCGCTACTCTTCTGGGGCCAACATAGCATGCCCACAGCTCCTAAACCGTACGTCTTTGGAATGTGGGAGGAAGCCAGAGCACCCGGAGGAAACCCATGCAGACACATGGGGAGAAGTACAAACTCCTTGCAGACAGCGACGGGAATCGAACCTGGGTCGCTGATGCTGTTATAGTATTACACTAACTGCTACACTATTCTTTCCATTCCATTTGTTGATAGAGGATTACATGTTTGCGATGACCTAAGTAAGTCTTAACGACAAGAATGGAACTGAGTTTCAGATGCATAGTTCAACATCCAACCATTACTGCATTGTATGTTTAGTGCAAGCAGCAAAGACAGATCTCTAATTCATTTGGTTTTCATTTCAAGACATGTTTACAACCAAATAGAAATATTTAACACAATAGCCTTGCAGCTGGTATTTTAAACCTTGTCTTTCAATAATGGTTATGCATGGCAAATAATCGGCGGAATGGGATTGATGGGAATGTTGTGAGAGCCAGTGTAAATACAATGATATGAATGGCCTTCTTCTATGTTGTCAGAAAATGTGAGAAATGTGGGGAAATATGGCTGCATTGAGTCTCATTAAGTTTTAATTCATTCCTGCAATCTTTACCAAGGACTATAACAGTTATTCAAGTGAGCTATTGTTAGTTTGTACTGCTAATTATCAAACTTAAGCCACCATACAATTTTTTCCAATAGATGGATTTTGTCTTGGCATTTTGCAACAGCTTCCAGTGTTGGATGAGTTTAATAATACTTTAGTGATTGATGTGAACTGTGGTTAGAAGTGATTTTGGATGATTGATCTGGTGCCATAATGGCATTTTATTTCTGGCACTGCATTTTATTGAAGGCTGGAAGTCTGCTTCACTCTGATCACTATTTCATGATCTTGCATTAAATACAGTTAGGCAGTTTGAATCCTAGACAGTGTGATCTATAAATTTTGAAGCTCAGTAGCCTTCTCAACCCCTTATATAACAGACAAAAAAAATAATTGTCTAAGCAGTATTTGACAAACTCTGGTATTGAAGGGTCTTGGTAAACCTGAAGTCACTGGGCATCAAGGAGAAAACGGTCCACAGGTGGGAGTCGTAGCTCAAACAAAGAAAGGTGCTCATGATTGTTGGAGGCCAATCATTCCAGCCCCAGAATATCACTATTGGAATTCCTCAGGGCAGTGTCCTAGGCTCAACCATCTTCAGTCGCATCATCAGTGACCTCCCTTCCATCGTAAGTTCAGAATAGGGGATGTTGCATGATGATAGCAGAATGTTCAATTCCATTTGCAGCTTCTCAATGAAGCAGCCTATTTCTGCATTTGAGAAGACCTGGATAATATTGAGGCATGGACTGATAAGTGACAAGTAACACTTGCACCACAAGAGTGCCAGCCAATGACAATGTCCACCACAAGAGGCCAACTACCTAAGCTTTACGTTTATTCAGTGGTATTTCCATCTACCCTCCTGCCCTTAACATCCTGGGTGTCAACATTGACCAGAAATTCAACTGGATCAGCTGTGTAAATACCATGACTATCAGAGCAGGTCAGAGGTTGTGTATCCTGTGGTAAATAGTTCCACAAAGCTTTTCTGCCTTCTACAAGGCACATCAGGAGTGTGATGGATACGTCCAGCTCCAAAACATTCAAAAACCTCAACACCATTCAAGACAAAGCAGCCAGATTGACTGATACTCCATCAACCATCCTAAACATTGTTCCTCCATCATCTGTGCAAAGTGACCCTCTATAAAAAGCACAACAATTAGTCACCCTAATTGTTAGCACCTCCCAAACCTGCAACCTCTTCAGTTGCATTGGAACAGCACTATCTGTAGATCCCATTCCAAGTTGTTCACCATGTGACTTGGAAACATCCTTTCTTTGTTGTGGGTCTACGTCATGAAACTGTTGGAGTGGCTTTACCAGAAGGACTAATGTGGTTTAGGAAAACGGCTCACCGTCACTTTTGTCAAGGCAGTTAGGATTGGGTAATAAATGCTGGCCTTGCCATTGATACCCAGGTCCTGAAAGATGAATAAATAAAAACATTTTGCAACCACACTATTAATGGGGAGAAACAAATCATCATTAAGTGCTCAAGCTGCAAAAAGGCAGTCATCACTTTGCATCAGCAAAGAAAAAGCTAGGGGCTGGCACATCTTTTAACACAATTGACTACTAGGTGTTTGTCCCAAGGCAACCAGGAGTAGATAAACCAGACCTTGGACTGCGTTCTTCCAACAAAGTAATTATGTGAAATATGCCTAGTTGGATCAGGAGAACGTGGACTGCTAGTCCTTAACCAAACGTCCATCCTTCCCAGTCCCCCAGGCTTGACTGCTGGCCTTTCCCCCTATCATGCCCTCTGTTACTACACTCCTCATTGACTCTAAATGCCATGGTGACTTGTATAGGTGAGGTCAAGGACAATAAATCCTAACTTTTTACACTGTCAACTTTGGATCGATTAATAAAAATTACCATCCTAAAATGATCCCCACATAGCAGATCAGGGAAAAATCTGATTGTTTTCCATTTAATCTTTTGGGCATTGTGAAAATTAATGTGTATGGATTTATAAAAATTATCTTTGTAAAATGATCCAAGTATTGGATTCTCAGAAATAAGCAGAAGCAAAATCTGGTGATTTTTCAGAATTTGATAATCTGATCAAACAAGGGCATTTTGAGGGAGAAGTTGTTCTAGCTGATAGTAGAATGCTTGCAGCAGAAAGTTATTGATAGGAAAGCCAGTGGCATCTTATTCCTCACATTAACTTCCCTGACTAAATGTTTGCTGTTGGGACCTGCTGTGCATTTCAATGGCTTCCACAACTCATCACTTGTGACTAACAGCGGGCAATTTATTCTGATTAAATCACGTACTTGGCAAGGTCCAGCAATTAAAGAAAGGGCTTAGAAAACGTGAAGTAAAACAAAACACAGATGGCTGCTCCCTAGAGCAGAAACAGGACCCTTTGAGGCAGTACAGAAGCATACCGACAATGAAGGTTGAAGTCTCCATCGCTTTTTCTGGAGAATAGCCATATCAGTCCTTTTTAACTTCCTTTGATGATGATAACGTGCTGGGGATAAGCTTCATATCATCAGCAACTCTGCCTCTCCACCTTGTCTGGACTCCTTCCAAACACTTCAGAGCCATCAGCTTCACTGTACAATTCACAGCTCCTGGGGTGGTTGTGAGGCTGTATTTTTTTTGCTATTATCAGTGTTTCCTTTCTCTACAGCCATCTTTTTCTCTGTTATGGATAATATTGTGGTAGTTTGTCATGGCATAATATTAAAGGGTGCAACACAACATAGCCGTCCAGTTTGATAAAGTGTTATCAAGGAATGGCCAATTCTAATTTCCGAATGCTGCATTCCCTGTAAAAATGCTTGCAACTTCTCCAGTTTTATTTAGAGATTGCACAAGTGGCCCACATAAAAGAGCTTAGGCTCCTTAGTTTCTGGAAGGCTGAAAGGAAAGACATAATGGAAATGGACAAAGAGCAAAAGGCAAATAAATACTGCTTTTCTAAAGGTAATATTCACAGTTGTTTTGTTGTAGACAATATATCTGTAGTGCTGTTGCATATAACATTAAGTGAAAACCTGCAGCAGGCTTGAAATTTTGTGAATATCGTGCCTAATCTGAACTAGGGATCTCTGTGAAAATTAAGACTGCTTGCTATTTTTAAATTTACGTACAAAAGGATACTGCTTAGTTGAACCAACAATAATTATATTTATTTATCCAATCAAATGTCTAACTGTTTGTTCTGAACTGTTGCACTTCTGGCACACAGCAAATGATTTACTTTATGGTTTAATCATACTTCATAGGGATTAACTGCACATATTTAATGATTTTCAATTTTGTCATAATGCTTTCTAAGGTTGTTATTACAATATGTTGTCATTGCATCTTATAGTTAAAGAGTTAGTGTCAGCTGCAGCTCTGTTGCTGACTCTCTAAGAGATTGTGGATTTCAGCCTTACTCTGGAGAATTCAAAAATCTACATTGACACTCTGTACCATTGGAGGTGTTGCTTTTTACGTAGGGTGCTAAACTAAGATACCATCTTCTCTCTCCTGTTAATGTAAAAGATCACATGGTACTATTCTGGAGCAGAGAAAGGAAGCCATCCTGTTACTCTGTCAATATTTGTCCCTCAGTCAACAATTCTCAAACAGATGAATGGGTTCTCTAGGTGTGTGAGCTGGCTGTGTACAAATTGCCTCCTATATTACAGCTGTGACCTCACTTCAAAAATACTTCATTGGCTGTAAAGCACTTTTGGATACTGAGAAGAATACAATATAACTGATCCTTGTATAAAAAGAACATTTATAATGTGCCAAATATCAACCTCTCTCAGGCACACTTTTCTCACTTTGATGTATCATTCTCCTCCTTTGGAATAGTAATGAAGTACACATCACCCACCTAAGGTAAATGCGTAAAGTCTATTAACACATCCAACGTTTATCATTTTATGCTAATGCATTACTCCCGCCAAGTGTGTCTGGAGGCAGGAATCACTTTGGTTACATTGGTGAAACCTAGTTATCCTGCCTCCACTACCTTTAGCCACTTAAAATATAAAGACAGAACACTATATACACTCAATCACTTTGTTTGTGAATATAATTAATTATGAAGCAGAGTGGAGTTATGTGACAGATGTGTACAAGACAGTACAATGGTGCTTATTATTGCTTAGTAACTTCCCAGGTGTTTCTGGCGTGATGCCAAGCACTACTCATGGCCAAAATTCTGGGAAAATTCCCTTGTTGGGCACTGAGTCCTTATGTTTAAACTTTAAAAACAGTTGTTATTTGACAGTGTGACCAGTGCTGCAAATGACAAAGGATACAAGTTTCACACTTTTCATCTTTAGTTCCAAGTACAGGTCCTCCCCAGGTTACGAATGCCCAACTTATGGACATCCCATACATATGAGGGAACATTTGGGAGACTGGCAGGATGGATGGGGATGGGTTTGCCAGCTGCTGCAGGGCTGCAGGCATCTTCTTCCAGGTGAGAACAGGACATTTCCATATGCCTCCTCTCCTCACCCACTCCACCCACCCTCCCCCTTGAGCCACTACAATGGGGGCTGAGCAGAGCTTGCAACACCGAGCAGACTCACTCGCTCACTCACTCAGTGAGGACGGCTGACGGCCACTCTTCCCATGCCTGCTAGCTTTCCTGCACACTGTCTATGTTTGTAACTGACTTATGAAAAATTTTGTTTGCAACTGACTTATGAACAATTACGAACAGTTCTGAGGACCAGAACATTATCGTAACCTGGGGACTGCTTGTCAGCCTTTGTGTTTGCATTCACTTCCAGCATACATAGAACAGTACAGCACAGGAATGGGCCCTTCAGTCCATGGTGTTGTGCTGAACTAATTAAGCTAATGATACCTAACCCTTTCTGCCTACACATGGCCCATATCCCTCCATTGTCTGCATGTTCATGTGTCCATCTAAGAGCCTCTTAAACACCTCTATCATCTGCCTCCACCACCACCCCTGGCAGTGCATTCCAGGTACCCACTACTCTCTGTGTAAAAGAAAACTTGCCTGGCACATCTCCTTTGAACTTTCTCCTTCTCACCTAAATGCATGCCCTCTGGTATTAGACATTTTGCCCCTGGGAGAAAGATACCGGCTGTCTACTCTATCTGTGCCTCTCAAAATGTTATAAACTTCTATCACGTCTCCCCTCAGCTTCTGCTGCTCCAGAGAAAACAACCCTTAGTTTGTCCAACCTCTCCTTATAGCACATGCCCTCTAATCAAGAAAGCATCCTGGTAACCTCTTCTGCTCCCTCTCCAAAGCCTCCACATTCTTCCTATAATGGGGTGAACAAAATTGAATGCAGTCTTCCAGATGCTCCCTAACCAGAGTTTTACAAAGCTGCAACATAACTTCCTGACTCTTGAATTCAATGCCTCAACTAATAAAGGCAAGCATGCCATATACCTTTTTTACCACTCTATTGACGTGCGGCCACTGTCAGGGAGAAAGAAATCAGAAAGAAATATCTAACAAAGAAATATCTAACAAAGAAATAAGAATTTCAAAAGCTATTGTCATTGGTTAAAGACATTGATAAGGGAATTGAATAGTGCAGGTTAAAGGAATGTATGTGACTGGTGTTACTAGTTTGCACTGGATATAGTCCTTGCTATGATGGATGCAGAGATAAATTGCTGCTTTTGTTGTCTGCTGTTTTCATTGGAGTTACTGCATATACTTTCATTTGACTAGACAGATTAATCAACAGGAAGTTTTTTATTGAAGGCAGGTAATCTCAATGTTTCTGATAAGCAATGTATCAATGTCATACCATATTGTACACTCAGTTCTTAAATAATTCTCATAGAGTGCTGTTTCCCCTTAAAGAGAAATGAAATAAATATATAAAATCATCAACTTTTACATATAAATTTTAAACATAAGGTATATATGAACTTACACAATTAACTACTTATTTACAGAGATATGCATGCATAGTCCTAAATTTAACCAATCATAAACTCACTCACTCTTTTCATCTTTTCAAAATTCTTCATTACAAGTTGTGTTTAACATTACTGAAGTGCCTATTTCAGGCATTAGTGATTCCAGTAAATCACCTCTCATACACATTAGATCTGGCATCCTGTTCTATTAATGTTGCATTAACATTGGTAGATCCTAACTGTAAACACACTGAATTACTTGTTCTGGACCAGTATCTTCTTCATGTTACCTGTATGCAGTTCACAGTTTACAGGAACCTTTACACAAACATTTAATATTTCTAATCAATAGCCATAACAAATGTAATGAAACAATATATTTGGTACACCACTGAATATCATGAGATCCATCCTAACAGTCTCTACTTTCGTTGCATTTTAGCACCCTCCATCTTCTCGCATCTGTTCTCATGCTGGTGTGCCTGCTTCTCAACTATCCAACAGTTTTACAGACAGCCAGTTTGCTAGCTTGAACATTTGCAGCAACAGATTCAAGACTCAACAGTTCAATGTGCAGTTTTAAAGAGCACTCTTGTGAATAAACCTTCACTTCTTTTAGATATTTCCACTGAGTCTCAATGATGACATTACAGTTGGAGCCAACATTCAAGGAGCCTCAGAACTCACGTGGGCTCTGAAATGGGGGAAGGCCTGAGAGTAGGAAGGTTTGAATTGGGGAAGTGGTGTAGAGGACAGAAAGGTACAAGAGTGAAGTTTTGGAGTGGGGAATGGGGATTTGGAGATATGGGAATAGATTAGAAATGAAGTAGTTGATGAGAAGTGAGATAGTTGGGCATCCTGGTCCTGGAAGAGAAGGGGATTAGAAACCGGAGAGCAGGGGTAATGATTGGGGTTGCTCATAAGTCAACATTTCTCATAGAACTGGGAGCAAAGTGATGAGATGTAAAGGTTGCTTATGGGTCAACTGCAACTGAGTTTCCCAGTTTGGAGTTATTAGTTTCAAATGGAACAGGAGTCCAACCAGAGTCCAAGGAGTTGGGAAGAGAGGTCAGGGTTGGTGGTGGGTTCAGATGGAGAGCTGTGAAAATAACAGTCAGGAGAAGCACAGGCAGTGGAACTGCTTTTAAGATGCCCTAATAGGGTACTTTAACCCCGAAACCGCTGTGTCATTATTCAACCTTATAGCCTTGATCTGAGCCAGGTCTCTTCATGTCCTCATTTTCATTGTGGACCCGAGTCATCTGGACAAGCTCATGTCATTAAGGATTTATAACTGTGAACAATCATTTTCCCTGCAGATCTGCAATGGTGTCCAACTCAGGTGCTAGAGGAGACAGTACTAAATTATAAGAATCATAGCACCAAATCAGTTGAAAACTAATTTAATTAACGTATCCTTGCATCTTCATGCGTTTTCATTCTCGGTCACTTTTCATTCCTCACTGGCTGCTGAAAGTATTTGGCCAATTTAAAATGCCTGCCTCATTGCCTATTTGCAATGAAGCAAGTAGGGTTAATCTTGGTGCTTGGATTGCTTGGGTTGGAATAAATCACACATACTCGCAAACACACAACCCTATAAATAATTAGAACAATAATGTGACTGTCCTTTGAAATCCACCCAAAGCCACGGTATCTCAATGCAAACATTTGCAAAGAACATAATTTCTATTTGACACTAGTAATGAGTGTAAAATATAGTCGGTATCAGCAATAACTATAATAAGATGATCTCCAGCAGATAATACATGCAGCTAGAACGGAACACGTAACGAGAAGAGAATTTGTAATTGGCTAATGTCGCTTAGGTTTTGATTTAGTTTCAGGGACCTTGTTCTTTTGATGAACAGCTCTTTTGATCTACTTCATTATTATTACAATCTGTTAAAAAAAATGAATGTGTGTGGAGAAAGAATGGGAAACTAGGCCTGTTCAAAGTTAGTTGCAAGAACCTGAATCATCAAGTCTAGGTGAAAATTGTTTGGCTTTTGTTTCTGCAGAATCTCTGTCCGGGGATAAGCACCTTGTTAAAAAAATAATTCACAATTCATTGCCTACTCAGGCCAGCACATTGAAGTCAGTGACTTCACAGTGTCAAAGGTTCTATTAACTGTAAGGTATCAAAATTAAGAATTTGGAGTTGTCTCACAAGCTTTTCTAAATCCTATTAGATGAAATCTCCCATAACTTTTTGATTAATGGATTGCTGCACTCCAACAATACCTTATGTGAAAAAACAATGAAGCTGACCAACCTCAAAATGCAGCGTTTCCTTCACAGATCACTTGTAGTGTGATATGACCACTCAACTTGTCTGTGTTAATTATAATAGTTCCAGCAGTGGAACACCCCAATTATTTTAATCAAATTAAATCTTTGCTATTTAAATCATGGAACCAATTACTTCTGCAATGATTTGATTGCTACTTCATGAGACAAATACAGACATAGCAAAGGAGAGGAGATCATTGTTGACACACCAAGTACCACAAAGTCAAAAAATAAGGGTACTGAAAAATTCCTTTAAGCTGCTCTAATAACATTCTGTAACCCTAAGATCACTCTCTCTTGTCCCTCTTTTCAATCAGACAGTATTGGCCCAGACCAAATACCTGCTGAGAACTCAAGTCACCTGGCTAAACACTGGTCACTTAGGATTTATAACTGAAAGTAGTCTTCTGCCCTGAGGCTCTGGGATAGATTGTACTTTACTAGCCAGATAAGGTGATCCTTGGATACATTTATGGAAGACTATAAGTATGAAATACCAACATTCTGAGTAGATGCCAGGTGATGAGGTTTCCATTTTCTCAATCCCAGCTGAGGCCACCTCAATGTTTCCTGATGCAGGGTCTTGACCCGAAATAGTGACCATCCCTTTGCCTCCACAGATGTGCTCATCCCAGTAAGTTCTTCAGCAGTTTATTAGTTTATTTATTTATTTATCAATCGCTTCATGTTCCAGCATCTACAGTTACTTGCATCTCCTCTGATGTTTCCTCATCTGAAATAGAGGCAGGCTATATTTTAATACGTGTACTGCCCACTCTCTTGAAAAATGATTGAATTAATGTCAATAGACAGCAAAGAATAAATAGGCATGATTTCTCACATCTTTATGGCCATTACGTTTTCATCCTCTGCTTACTTTCATTCCCAGCTCAGTGACGAAAACATTTATCTTGTGCTGATGGGAGAGTTCACTTGGTAGTAGTTCTGTGTTCCTTCCTACAGTGGCTTTACACGTTTGCATGCGTCAGCCAAGTAAGTGAGCATTAGTAAACAAACTGACTGACCAACCATGATAATTGAGGCTCACTCAAACTTACCCTAGCCACACTTGCACCTGTAGCATCTATTGCTAGAAGTGATATTCAGTTCCTTTAACATAGAAAAGCAGCAACCTGTTCAATCTTTCCCTAGCTTCGGGAAGAAGTACAACAAGCCAGCAGAGCATAAGCCTATTCTCACCCAGCACGGGTGCTATGAAAATGACTTTGAGATGTATGTCACCAGGATCATGTTCCTATTCACTGTCACTAGCATAAAGCAATTGTAAGCTCCATGCTGAACATTTCTCAGAAGAGCCTTGATGTCTTGGTGTGTTCTACTGCCACTGTGTGTTGTGAGCTAAATGAAGTAGAAATTGAGTTTTGTTTTAGCTCAATAATTTTACTTGATCAGTATTAGGAGCATTATTTCATGAAGCAAAATTATTTTCAGCCAAAGGAAAGCTGACTTAACTTACCTGTTACATGCTGGATGATTCCAAAGATGAATTTGACAAGGATGGCTGATCCTTTCTCATTGGAGTCATGGAGTCATACAGTATCCCATTTTGCTGCCCTACATTTTAGAATTAAATTAGCATCCTTTAACCTTAAAGTGATAAGTGCTTGAAACAGCTTTTCAAGGAATGCTTCTAGCTAGGGAAGGTTAGTATTATCATGGTGCAGCTTTGATTTGTTTTGATAGTGGAATTTAATGTGTCAACCATTTAAAATTGTAACAGGCATAGAAATAATGAAATTGTCACAGAAGCTAACATTTTTTAAGGATGTGTTTAACCTGAGTTAGTTAAACTATTTTTTCTGCATTGTACCTTACCCTGTAATTATACATGCTAATTTAAGAACAGGTAGATCAGTAATTCTTCCTTCAAAGAATAATTACTAGTTGCGACTCAGACTGCAGATGTGAGATTGGTCTGCACAATTTATTTCAGCAGTATGTTTTTCCCTACCATTACCTCTATAAAAGTAAAGGGAATTGCAATTTTCGAATATAACTTTCCTCTTTTTTTATCAAAGCTTAAAATAACTTGTTTTATGTGTTGCAGACTGTGGTCTGTTCTAGTGTTACATGGATTGCCAGCAGAGTCAGAAATAGTGTAGCACTTCAGTAACAAGACAAAGTATTGAATTTTCAAGAACTGGTTGAGAATTAATTGCAAGGCAGACAACAAGCCTAATAAGGCAGACCTGGTTGGGCCACATAAAGTACAATTGGGCTCTGCTCTTATCCCCCAAACTGTTCACCATTTGAGGATCCTCCAGGAATGTGATGGTCACCTACAGCTTCATTTCTCAATTGCAAAGCATTGTGTAAACTACTATCCCGTCTCCTCAACCTCAATTTCAAGCATGAAGAGCTCATGGGCTTCTTTGATACTTAACAAGCATCAACTTATGGCTGTTAAATTGACAAAGTGGATGTGGAGAACATGTTTCCTGTTGCAGAGAAACCTAAAACTAGGTGTCTCTGTTTAAAAATAAGGTCTCATCAGTTTAGAACAGAGGGTTGAGAGTCTTTGGAACTCTCTTATTCTTCTCAAAGAGTGGTGGAGATGTGATTGCTTATTTTTTCACTTAAGCAGAATTTTTCCTCAAAGCCTGTTTTCAAACCCATTGTCTCACAGACTCTCCAGCCCACTGACTGAGTCTATTCTCCTTGGCAAATAACTGAAACTGAACCTGCTTTTTCCTAACTTGGCTGTAAAGTGTCACCCTAAATTGAGTTTGTAGATACATATTCAGGACATTATTAAGGCAGTTTATTTCCACCTCTGCAACATTGCCCTGCTCTGCCCTGCCTCAGCTCATCTGCTAGTTCTGAAACCTCCATCCTTGCCTGCTGCCTCTAGGTTTGTCTATTCCAGTGTTTTTTTCTGGGTGGAATTCCTAGTTCTACTTATCCAAAACTCTGTTGCTTGTGTTTCCACTCATGCCAAATTCTTTTTACCCTTCAGCCCTTGGCTCGTTGACCTACTTTGGCCTCTGGTCAAGCAATATCTCATTAAAAACATTCTAATTCTTTGTTTCAAATCATCTCCATTGTCTTGTCTCCTCCCTACTCTGTTATCTCTTTAAAAAAATTGCTTGCCTTGCGCTCCTCCCTAAATTGTAGTGGTTAACGTAACACTTTACAGCACCAGAGACCCGGGTTCAATTCCCGCCGCTGTCTGTAAGGAGTTTGTACGTTCTCCCCGTGTCTGTTGGGTTTCCTCCGGGTGCTCCAGTTTCGTCCCACATTCCAAAGACGTACGGGTTAGGAAGTTGTGGGCCTGCTATGTTGGTGCCGGAAGTGTGGCGACACTTGCAGGCTGCCCCCAGAACGCTTTACGCAAAAGATGCATTTCACTGTGTGTTTCAATGTGCATGTGACTAATAAAGATATCTTATCTTCATTGGGTAATGTCTGACTCCCCCCAAGCTTTTTTTTCTTAACCTCTCTTTCTTTACAATGCATGTTAAAACCTATCTCTTGGTTGACCCTTTGCCCATTTGCCTTAATATCTTATGTAACCTGGTATCCAATTTTATTTAATAATGCATCTGTGAAATGACTTGAGGAACTTCGTAGCTTTAAAGACCCTAGATAATGATATGTTGTTGCAATTGGTTCAGGTGATGTCCCTGACAATGATCAATCATGAAATATCATGTGGATCCAGAAGAAAAGTTTCTATTATTCAATGGGTAGCAAATGCTTGCCTTGAATTTCAACCCCATTCAGTGATACTGACATGTCGATAATACTTGGCCTCAGAAATTCAGTTGGTCTGCCCCAATGCCTTCAAGGTTGGACTCCCCCAACCCCCCACCCACCATTGGAAGGTTGTTGACATGCCACTCCTATGAAGCTGCCAGATTCCCCTCCCCACTCCCACTGCTTTCATAATCCACGTGCAAGAAAGAGTCCTATTCATCTATTCCGCCGACATCCATCGACTTCAGATAAGGGAAGTTCTCTCAAGTTTTTCTGATATGATGGGCAGCAAGAGGAAGGAAGGGAGTGAGAGAAAAGAGATTGAAGGAAGAAGCAGAAGGAAAGAGACATGGGGAGGGAGTGAAGACCTCCTGATGTTGTGCTGGACAGTGAAGCTGTGGGAAAAGGCAGAGAGAGAAAAAAAGAATGGCTCTGCACTGCCTCCAACACCCCCTGCCCATTGGCTGGAAGCTTGGATCTTCCAATATCAGCTGGCTGTCCATTGTCAAGGACCGTAATGCATCTGGTTGCAGGTCTTCATGCATGGAGATTATGGAGTTGGTTCATCCAAGTATTATCAATGAAAGTACCCCTGCCTCCCCTCGCCCCCATTATTGGTCAGAAAGTTGTGGGTTTCAGCCTCACTCCAGAGACTTGAGCACAAAAGTCTAAGTTGAAACTCAAGTGCATTACTGAGAGCTGCATTGACAGAGATGCCATCCTCACACCAAGACCTGGTATCTTCCCCCATCCCAAGACACTATTCAAAGAAAATCCAGGAATCCTTATTAATGTCCTGGCTAAGATTTCCTCATAAATCAACAACTTTCTTCACCCAAGGAGTGGTAAGTACTTGAAACACTGCCTGAGAGAGTTGTTGAAGCTGGGTCGCTGACAGTCTAGAGGAGCACTTGAATCACCCAGGCATGGAAAGCTAGGGACCAAGTACTGGGAGATAGGATTAATATGGAAGGGTGCCCACTGGTCAGCGTGGACAAGTTGGGCCAAATGCTGTGCGATTCTATGACTCCACTACTCTATAACACTGTAATAATTGTCAGCAGCTGTCTTTACCATCTCTAGAATCTTTCACTGTGGCATTCATCATGATGCTAGATTGCTGTCTCAATTTGCTTGGCTGCTGGGGTCACATTAAAATAAGATTGTATTGGTAAATGGTTTGGGAAGCCCTGCCTCAGTCCAACAACAGTCAACACGTGGTCAATATAACTGGCTAGAAATTTATCCCTCGTCAATAGTCCAAAACATGCACATCAACACATTGTAGCACAACTGACTAGGAGTGAAGTTCTCAGCAAATATCCTTTATGTTATAAATAATATTATTTATATTTCCATACAAACCTTGCCTGAAACATTCTGGAAGCACTGGCTCACTTTTATACCTATGCAATACCTTCAGCAATCCTAGTTTATTTGACTCTGCTGTTAGTTTCTATTGTGATTGCATATTGGAACAACGTATAATAGATTATGTTGGGTCCTTGTAATGTTTCATGATATATGGCTCAACCTGCTGGATGGGGCACTCAACTGGAAAACTGGCTTGTCATTCCCCCAGGTTTCAAGGAAAATACACCAACTGATAACTGCGTAGAACAGTCTTGGTAGCTCATGCAGGTCATCTTTCAAAGATATTCCCTTGGGTCTTCTTGTGCACTACGTGTGTTATTCCATGTCAGTCAGCAGTTATAATGAGACACAATGTGCTCCTTACAGTTCTGTGGAAGGAAGTGATTTTACAAAGCTAAGTACAGTTTCTTAGGGATGGCAAAAGCTAATCTGAAGAATTAATACTGAGCAAACTTCCAACCGAACATGGATTCAAGTTGGTGAGAGGTAAGTTTAAGACAGATGTCAGTGAAAAGTATTGAACATGTAGAATAATAAAGCTGAAAATCCTGGAATCTTTGAAGAAAAACTGCATGGTAAAATAGGAAGTATTTAGAGATCTTTCTGATTCATGAACTAAGATGCACTTAAAAAGTGGTCTTCCTCATCTGATCTGAACCAGCTCCTGACCATCACTCTTCTGGACAAGTGTAAGGTGCTCTGAGACATGGGTAGCTGCCTTCAACCGAATGATTGTTTATAACCAGACAGAGAAAATTTTACCTTTAGTTTCTTAGTAAGAGCAATGATTAAAGCTCAAGAGAGAAAGCTGTAACTGTCATGAAATATTTAGGTAATGATATAAAATTATCTTGGGAGAATTTCCTTTTGTCGTCTCGGACATAAACGGTAGCAATGCATGGTTAAGATGTTTGAAAGGAATTGGGTTTTAAGTTGTTGGGGGGAACGGCTGGTGAGTTGGAACCTTTGGGGTTCATGATGCAGAATGACTGTGGGACAGGCTTAATGGACAAAGTTAAAACTTAACTCTTTGGCCAACCTTTTGCTCACTTCCCTTAATATCACATTTAACCTGGTATACAATTCCTTTGACAAAAACATTTTTTTCTAATTATTTTTGTGCCTCCCCATCCGTCTTCAGCTTTCTAGTGCTTGAAAACATTAAGTAAGAGCAGGTATATGCATGGGCCCACATGAGCTGATTCAAGGAAAACATGGCTGTTAATTTTCCTCATCTCCACTTACTTGTCCTTTTAGTATCCAAAAATCCACAGGTAGTAAGAAGTAGGTGCAGGAACAGTCTTGCCTCTCACTTCAAAAGCTAGCTCCACCATAAGAGTTCAGCTGGTCTTTTACCTCAGCTCCACCTTCTTGCCTTATCTGATTATTCCTTAATGCTGAAATGGAACAACTGGTTTGGCTATGTTCTCAACAGAGAACGTTAATACTCCCTTGCATTTCTGTGTAACTTGCTCTGAGGACACATCCATTAGATTAACCAATTTCCATTACAGGAAGTATAACGGTGAAAGTAAAGTGAAATTAGAAAACAAAAAGAGGGCAAGAGGAAACATTGACAAGTAAAACAGAATGTGTTTTATTTTGTAGAAGGAGGATATTAAGCTCATTAAGTCTATCAGCTCTCGGTGCAACCCCATGAATCCCATTCCCCCACCTGCTTCCTTGGTTTTCTCTCTCACATGTTCATTAATCCCCCTCCCCCCCCCCATTCTTCCACCACCCAACTAAGCCAGGTGTAAATTACAGTAACCAATTAACTTATCGACCAGCATGACTTTGGGACGTGGAAGGAAACCAGAGCACTTTGGGAGAACCCATGCAGTCACACAGAGAACATGCAAACTCCAAACAGACCGTGCCCAAGATCAGGGTCGAAGCCAGGCTGCTGGAACTGTGAGCAGCACCAATACTGCTGCCCACTATAAACATGAAGATCAAGATATAACTGAGGAAAGTACAGGGCCTATTAGGAAAGAAAAAGTAACCTGTGTGTGGAGATATGATTAATGAGTACTTTGCATTCCTCTAGACAAAAGAAGAGTAAAGGATAATGGATTTGGGAGGGCAAGCGAGCGAGATAGGTGATTACGCAATAATAGCATGATACTTTGATGCATGGTGTATAGAATATGTAAGAGCAGAGGAATATTGAAACATGTCCACATTTATATGAAAGTAACAAGACAGTAAAGTAAGGCAGTTGAGAAGGTGTATATTGTAATTTCCTTTTTTAGTCAAGGAGTAGAATTTGAAAGCAAGGAAGTCATTCAAAAACTCCATAAAATAGTTGATAGCCTATGGCTAGAGTAAAATGAACAATGCTAATCACTACATTGCTGGAACAATATGATAGTACTCGGGAGACTACAATGGAGTTTTACCAAGGTGTTGGTGGGTCTGCAGAAGGAAGAACTGAAAATTTACTGTTTTAGTCTGCTGAAATAGCCGAGGGGAGATATAATTGAGATGAAAGTATTATGTGGGTCTGGGATAGAATGGACAGAAAGGTCTTATTTCCCTTAGCAACAAGGTCAAGAATTGGAGACAAAAATTGATGGTAGTAGGTAGAAGGAATGAGGAGAGGGTGATGAGGGCCTGGAACTTACTGCTTGAAGGATTGGCTGAAGCAAAATTTCACTATCACATTTGCAAAGAATTTGGACTTGCACAAAGTGTCACAACGTACAAAACCATATATCAGCATTGGAAAGTGGACCAAAGCAGAATAGGTCTTTTGTGGATGTGAAGGGCCAGATGTTTTTCTTTGTGCTGTACAATTCTATGGTGCTATCATTGTGTGAATGATCTTCACTGTTCAACAACTCCAAGAGAAGTGTAAGGATGAGCACCAACTACTATACATGGCCTTTTCCAATCCCATTTAAGACCCTAGCTCCGTTAAAATTGGAGGGACTGTAGAGCAGCCTTTTCAAAAATGGATAAAATCATCTCCTTTCTCCATTTGCTTCCTCATGGCATGCAAGCTGTGACCCTAACTGACCATCCCCCGGAGAACCATCTCAGTCACAACCAGTGTCATACAAGGCTACGTCATTGCCCCAACACATTTTTCAATCTTTCTTGACCCAATTCTGCATTCCACCTCCAATAAGCTCCTCACTGGAGTGAAACTAATCCACAGGCCCATTGGGAAACTGTTCAAACTACATCATGTCCACTCAGTAGCTGAGCCCAGTATGCAGATGATAGTTATGTTTGGGTATATTTCAAGGTCATTGTCAACTCATTCACTGAAGCAGACAAGTGGATGGGCTTCACATTCAACATCTGCAAATCAAAGGTCCTCTGCCAACCTGCCCCTGTTGTACACATTGGAGGAAATGAATTCCACTTTCATAGTTCATAGCACCCTTTGAACTTGTGGTTCAAGTTATTGTCTGCAAATATATGAAATATGTAGTTCACTGGTAAATGATTGGTTGAATTAAGTCTCAAATCACCACCATCTTAATATTCTATCAGTCTTGCTTTATTCACAGAAAAGAGAGACATTTTATGGTACATTACTGTACATCGTATCTTTGACATTAGGTAGCAAGATTAGAGAAAACCGTTGTACAAGAATTCAGCCACAATGTCTATTGAGTGGCATCAAACACAGGCTCCTGAATAACTCAAATTCTATTGGAATTACTGTTTATTGGAATATAGCAGGCGGTGTCAAAGTGAGTGCACATTGTAAAATGACAATATATTAAAATTTTTGCTTCTGTAGAGTTTTACGTTTTCGGAAGTGGAATAAGATGATCTGGATCATTTGGAACTGTTGCACGTGTGGAAATGGAAGTGCTCCTATTATGGGTTTAACCAGTTTAAAACTAGAGCAATGTACTCATTGTGTATAGTGGGAAGGATTAGGAATAATAAGAGTTGTAAAACTCAAAAACAGGCCCTCCTGCCCAGCATGTCCATGCTGATCATATTAAATAAATGTCCCCGCAGAAGATAGCAGGTGCTTGTTGCTGACCTTCCATTATTTCCCTATTGGACAGTGAAGAGCAAAATCAAATATACTTGATAGTAAATATTCTCTTCCTGTCCCATTAATCAGATTTTGTCATTTCCCTTTTAGAGTCCCATGAACCCACAGAAAAAATTAAATTCTGTAAAGCACCATCTCACTCTGCAGCCTGCATAGCCCTGCTACGGATATTCCTTAATATTTGTTTTAATTAAATTTTGACAGCTCCATATACCATTCATGCTTTTAATTAGGCAGACATGTAGAATGTAATTATACACCCATCCTGCGAGAGCCAATCTGCTTTTCTTCGGGGTATGAATTCTTGATGGTGGTTTGTGCTAATTCTTGTATGCTGCATGGGATTTAACCTTGCAACAGACAGAAGGTACCTCAGTAGTATGCCAAGTTGCACATTTTGCTGGGAGGATCACCAATGTCTCAGAAAACATAAGTCTCCACAGACAGTGACAGCTGCTTGGGGAAGAAGTGCTACAAAACACATTTTCTTGAAGGTTATTTGAATGATTAAGGCGAGAGGACCATACCCAAGCAAAGACTACAAGAGCATTGTTGCAAATCAATAGTTTTTGTGTCCCAAGCAATCTTGACGTCAGACAAAACAGGCAGTCAACTATGGTGAATTCTTGTCTTCCATGAATAAGTTGCTTAATTTTTGCAATTTAACCTCTACATTACTGTCTATTTACCAATTCCTCTGGTAAATTCAGCATATTTGTGTTTGGAAAAGAAATTGGAAGTCAATCGATGTTCTCAGTAGTTACTCATTTCCCGTGGTCAAACTGTCATCTTTTACAATGTATGGTGCACTACAGTATTTATTACCTTGCAAGTGATGGGGAGAAGGTGGGGAAGCAGTAGATAGTGCAACGTGTTACATTTTGCCAAACCTCAATGACACTGTAGTTTTTCATCATCACCTTCTTCTTCTTAGGCTGCCTCTAATGATTGAGGATGACTTGCTTCCACTCCTGTTCTGTGGGTTCTGAGGTGGCGGATGAAGCTGATGTGAGAATTGCAGACTTTTCCACAGCTGGGGCAGGTGGGTGGGTGGTTAGTGAGGTGGTGTGCTCCTAATACATGGACTCATGGTTCTTCAATACCAGCCTGAATGCTTCTTCTCCACTTTGAGTAGTCATAGGTCAGAGAGTCCCAGGATTCAGTGGAAGGAATACCCAAATACACATTAAATGCTAATTTGTTGTTTCAGGATGGGAAGATACTTTTCATATTCAGAAGTGATTACATACACTTATCTGAGAAGGTGATACTGAGGTCATCCTATACTTTTTCCGAGAAGCAACGTCCCTGCAGCTCGGGAACTCAGATCTTTTTCATGAAATATCAGTGATAATTTATGAAATTACTTTGCATGATCCTCACTACTTCCTTGATACTGATGATAAATGTTGCATTTTTATTTGGGTGTCAAATTAAAACATAAAATTCCAACTGTAATACCAGGACCAGGTAGAACTGGGCATTGCAAAGTCTTGGCACACCCAACGCACCCGCAATCAAATTAGGATTTAGTATACTTGTCATTGGTATAATCAGGACTTTGCACGCATGGACCCACCCCACATGGACCTGTTCTACCTCGGACACACTCCTCATCGGACCTGCTCTATTGAAAGGGACCTGCAATGCCTGTCATCTACCCTGTCTGAGTCCTACCTAACTGAGGCTTTCCCTACTTCAGACATGTCTGACTTGGGGTATTCTGTACCAGGGACCAACCCTGCCTGGGAGAGCAACCTACCCTACCCTACATGGGATGCGCTGTGTCTGGGACTTGACGTAACAGGGATTTTCCCCATCCAACACTTGGTATAATGGGGAAATGGATAACATGGACTTTGCAAACTGAAGATTCCATGTGCTCAGGACCTAGCACTACATGGATTTGTCATGGCTGGTACCTTGCACAACCAATATATGTCATTTATGGAATATGCCAGAGCTCAGGATATAGCATAGCCAGGACATGGTATACCCAGGGCTGACATACCCTGTTCCCGATATCTAGTATAACATGTAGTAGCTGACTAGTGTGGGTTTTGTAAGCAGAAGAACTCATTTTAACTGTGGTTTCCCAAGGGCAGGCTGATCAGAATTCATCACTTTGTCACCATTCTTATATGGTATATGTTTTAAACAGCCAACTATCCTACTAGTGATCGAACACCCATTTATTATTTGCTGCTATCACATCACCAATGAATTAGTCTCCTCTTTAAGAAATTCTCTTCTCCCTAAATATTAATTCTGATTTAAAAATAAGTAAACCCTTTTATGGGTTTGGGGAGAATAATTTGCTACACTCTATATTTTCAAAATATGTCGTAACTGAAAGGCTATTGAACAGTTTGGGATATTTTTGGTCGTTGTTCTTTCTTGCTGCATAAAATCTATCAGTAGAAATAATTTGGAAGTTATAGAAATAAAACACGAAGGCAACTATGGCAGCATGCAAACCACTATGAAGTTGTCCTCCTCTGACTTTCTTTATCCTTGCCTTTAAAAAAAAAAGGAGGAAATTCTAAAAACTTATATTTTCCAATATTCTTTGTCATTTCATCAAAAACTAAGATGTCTTGTAAGATACTGAATGGATAATCTTGAAGTTAAAACAGTTTTTCATTTTCAACAGATGTCTCAAATATAAGCCAATATTTAAGAAAACCTTAAACCATTATCTGGTTACCCATCTCTTAACCCATAACCTCGACTGTCCATTTCCCTCCACATATGCTGGCTGACCTGCTGAGTTCCTCCAGCAGTTTGTTTTTTGCTCCAGATTCCAGCATCTGCTAAGTCTTAGGTTTCCAGCCTTAAACCATTATCTGATTCACCATTCCTCAAGCATAATTGTGGCATGAGGTGCCATGATAAAAGTGAAGTCAATGGGCATGAAAAAGAGAATGTTCCATTGGCAAGAGTCGTATGTAGCCCCAGGACATTACAGCTGCTTCATCTTTCCATCATGAGGCCATAAAGTGGGATATTTGCTGATGACTGTACAATGTTCAGTTCCATTCACAATTCCTCTGTGAATGAAACAGCCCAACCTGCACTAAGCAAGACCTTGGCAATAATCATACATGGGTGGATAAGTGGCAAGTTGCAATTGCACCATCAGACTGTCACGAGGTTACCGGACCTAAACTCAGTCTTAAAGCCTCAAGAGCCATTATGTCCCTGAGTTCCTACAGCCACAGAGGTACTGGTATATGTAAAATGCACAGCTTATATTCAATAACCTATGTTGGCCGATAAATAATGGATCCATGTCTTTACTGCCTTGTAGACCGAAGGATAAAGCTGAATGCTGAACATATCAGTATTTCAACCATGTTATAATTTGATAAGACAGTTTATGTAAATTGAGCTATTCAATTATTTAATCTATTTTAATCATTAAAATGTTATAAGAATGTTTGGCAATTGTAGAGACTGAGGAAGCGTCTGGCAGGAAAGGTACAATTTTTATTTATGAAAGAATTATCCAAATGAGGATGTGTGGGAATCGATCCTGCACTTTTGCGAGCCTGCACTTGTGCAATAAATTCCAACATAGCTGTCATTCTGAGGTGTAATAATCACAGTTTTGCAATTCTACCACTAACATTTTAAGAATTGCTTCAGTGTGGTTGAGACCTGCCTGTAATTAACCAGCCTTAGGATGCACTGAACTCTATGAAAATATTGTCAGTTAACAGGGGAATTGTTATTACTTTAGGTAGGTCAGGCAGAAGATCTTTGCGTCATTTTTGTAATGTTTTTGTAATTCAATAGCTTGTTTGGAAGCAAACTTACGTAATTGGATCATTGTTTTGTGAAACCCACTTCCATGACACTAAAACCTCTTTAGAGCAGTAATGAACACAGTGTACTCACATCAGTGTAAGGTGTAGAGTTGATTCACAAAAATGAATCTTTGCATTTTGATATATTAAAGCATTCAGGAAAAATACTCTCTATCCAGATCATGGTTTGAATGTGGAACTCACTTTCATTTTGAGTGAGATGAGTAGTGAAAATGCATTTAGGGTGAGCTGGATGAGGAGGAAAGGAACACTGGAAGCTCATACAGAGGATCAGCAGTGACTTTGACCAAATGTCCAAAATGTCCTACATCTGTGCTGTAAATTCCATGCATATTAGAAAGGCACCTCAATATTTTGGGAAAGTAGGCTGAAGCTTCATGTTCATAGTTAGCAGTTAGCGTAACACTATTACAGCGCCAGGGACCCGGGTTCAATTCCCACCATTGTCTGTAAGGAGTTTGTACATTCTCCCCGTGTCTGCGTGTGTTTCCTCCGGGTGCTCCGGTTTCCCCCCCAGTTTCGATGTACATGTGACTAATAAAGGTATCTCTAGGCACTTTGTAATCTTCCATGCTTTATGCTCTATCACTAAAATCTCTTAGCAGTTGGTGTTTAAATAACTCTTAGCCCAGGATCAGGAATTATTTGCTTTCGTGTTTGTGAAGAACGGGCCAGTTCTGCTATAAGGGTATCCATCGGCAATATTAACTCAGTTTTGCTCTCTCTAAGGATGCTGCCTGATCTGCTAGGCAGTTCCAGCATTCTCCTTTTGGTTTCAGGTTTCTTTGTTTTCTCTCTTTATCTGACTGTCCGCACTAATCTATTAACCGCACGGCTTCAGAAAGAGTGAAATCACCCAGGCAAACCTGGCTTCACCCTATCAGAGAAATTTCCTTTGCCCTTTCCTCCCTCCTGCACCCTCTCTGCAATTTATAACTAAGTTTACTCTTTTCCAATTTGGAGGAAGGGTCCCGGGCCTGACAAGTTAACTCTGCTTCTTTTTCAGGCAAACATTAACTGTTTCCCTTTCCACGGATGCTGCCTGATCTGCTGCGTGTTTCCAGCATTTTCTGTTTCCTTTGCAACATGTAATTCATTTACCCACTGACACACCATGGAGTTGTTTGATTTCAGCATCACCACAGCAAACAAAGTTTGTGGCAGCCATGAGCACTGATGCAATAACACTGCAATTCAGCAGACGGGTCTGGGAGTGTTTTCGGATAAACAGAGTGCAGTAGGAAATGAAATCTCCAAACCTTACACTTTGTGAACCAGCAAGTCTTCAAGTGCCCGTTGGTCAGTGGTGATATTTTCATAATTGAATGCGAAGCCCTGCAGTCCCTTCTTGACCTTTCTTTGGCAGCACTGGTAAACTGGGGGAATCAGCTCCTCAGCACACAGTGGTGCAGGTGTATTAATTTAATGTGACTATACCACAAACAATTACTGTCAGTATAGTTCCTCTTCATTGCTCACTGATTTGTCCTTAGGCAGGCTTTATTTTTAATCAAAGTACTGAAGACACTAAAGTTGAAATGATGGGATGTGTCAGAGAGGTATTTGACTCATTGGATTGGGTCAAAAGAGAATGCAGTGGAGGGAGGGGAAAAGAATTTGTATCTGATTTAAAATCCTATGAAAAGGTCAGGTTAGACCATGCCTTGGATACTCAGACCAATTCTGGACACCACGTGTTAGCTTGGTATGTTGGGATTCAAAAAACCACAGTCTAGATTTACAGGAATTATAAACCTGGATTCCAAAAGGGTCAATGAGAAGAAGAAGTCACACAAATGAAAGTCGTACTCCTGGTTCTTTGCTCACTAGAGGTGAGCATTTCGGCAGAAAAGGTTTATTCTGTATTGAACAACAAACAAGATGCTAGAGGAACTCAGCAGATCAGGCAGCATCTGTGGAGGGAAATGGACAGTCGACCTTTCATCCAGATGAAGGGTCTGAACCTGAAAGGTTGACTGTTCATTTCCCTCCATAGATGCTGCCTAACCCGCTGAATTCCTCCAGCATCTTATTTGTTGCTCCAGATTCCAGCATCTGCTGTCTCTTGTGTCTTTATTCTGTGTTGAGCCTGGCCTGGGAATTTGGGCCAACAGTCAAGTAGAGTGATACGTCATGAAAACAGGCCCTTCAACTCAACAGGTCTTGCTGACTGTCAGGCACCCATTTTAAAGTAATCCCACATATCCCATTTTATTTTCTCCACATTCCCATCAACTCCCCCCACCTGCCACTCACATACATTCGGGACAATTTACAGTTACCAATTAATCTATGTTTTTGAGATGTGGGAGAAAATCAGAGTACCCAGGCAAAACCCACACGGTCACAGTGAGAGCATGAAAATGCAAACTCCACACAGACAACACCGGAGGTCAGGATTGAACCTCGATCACTGGAGCTGTGAGGCAGTGGCTCTATTAGCTGTGCCACCGTGCTGCCCTAAGCTAGCTCGCTACGGAATGCTGAATTCTGTCAATCAGTACAAATGTCATTCCCCTAAAGAAGTGCCAGATTCTACTTGGACAGATAACTGCTCTCTTCAACAGAGTGCCTGTGTATTAGCTTGTGTTCAAACATACCTTCTTTGAGTGGGACTTCAGATCTTGATTTTTTTGATCCATTGAGGCTTATAGAAGGATAAAGCTTAGACTGAAAACTATGAGCAAAAGATATTCAAACATTATAAATAATTTCTCATCTGAAGTAGCTTTGCAGTGTAGTTATTTACATAAGAACCATTGTGCAGAGAGAGATCTAGCAATTGATTTGCATAACTGCAAAAGAACTCTGTTGCATGATTGAAATTGGTTTAACCCAGAATAGAGTAATTTTTTGTCACTGTTAATCAAAAAACTTGATTCCTGACTTTTTTGTGAGAATTTTGCCTAGCACCTCATCTCCAAAGCACAACTTCCCCAAATTACATTCAACAGTGGTTCAATATGCAAAATAAGTCTCCGGACTGACGTTCAAACCTCGCTGGGAGTACAACGCATCATTCCATTACTGCAGCATCCATTCATTCAGTGACAACACTGTCCCCAAGATGGAAGGGTGCTGATTGCATTGTGGCACGTCCCTTTAAGAGCTAGTTTCAGAAACTGCACCTGCTTCGTTCAATGCCGGCAGCAATGAAGACATCAGTAGATGACGCTGCTCTGAAACTAACAGTGTCAGCCTCAGCTTGATGTTACACAGGGAACTCCAGCAATTCTGTGCTGCGAATCTCACAATTGAAGTTCTCACTCTTTACGCAGCTTTGATAAATATGTAACAGTGACCCACAATGGTATTAAAAGAGATTAGTGCGATTTCTAGCCTTTTTAATCAGCTCTGGTCTCCTGTTTTGAAGTATTTCATGGACATTTTGGTCACTTTTTGGCTACCTGACTTTCTCTCTTTATAGTTGCAATGTACATTTTGTGTATAACAAGGCATTCTGATGGCCTGTTCCTACACTGACTTATTACTTTATATCTCTTTGTAATGCCTTCAAGCACACGACCGAGACTGAACTTAAACTGCACGATTTTATAGAATTTATGGATTCTGCCATATTAGGCCTCCACTGGAACCTTTTGGACTGAGCCATCAGTGCAGTTCGACAGGCTCCCTCGCACTCTGACTCTCTCCCATACTTTGACTCCCTCTCTCATACATTATGTCTCACACACTGAAAATTTTCTGTCTCACTCTGATCCTCACTTTCTCTCACATTCTGATCCTCTCTCTCTGTTGTGCTCAGACTGACTCCCTCTCTCTCAAACATTGAATTTTCATTTTCTCTCACACTTTCTCTCTCCCCCTCTCTCCCCTCATGCTTTGACACTCCCTGTCCCACACTGACTCTCTCTTTCCCTTCACACACTCTGAATCTCCTTCTCGCCCTCACACTTTAACTCTCTCTGGCCCTCTCTTTTTCATGGTGACTCATCCTCTCTCTCCCTTCCTTCTATACTCTGATTGTTTCTCCTCTTTCACAGTCTCCCTCTAAAAGAGGCAACTTTGCAAATTGTTAGTTAACAGTTGATTGGCTAATTAGCTCATTAACAGCAGCCAATAAAAAGAAGGTAGGGTGAAGTGGAGTGGCCATTGTGAGAGTGGGCCAGTGTAGGAGTGGGGAGCTGAGGTTTTGGCGTGAAGAAGCTGAGTAAGTGGCCCAGGTCCTGTGAGTGAGAGTGGATCTTTAAAAAGACCTCAGTAAGGAGGCACAGATAAGAACAGGTAAAGTTTTATGTTGTTGTTGATGCCTACTACTGGTTTCAGTGTAGAGGATGGCAGTCGGGGTAGTGGAATGTTCCTCCTGCAAAATGTGGGAAGTCAGGAAATCTCAGGGTCTCCCTAATGACTGCATCTGTGGGAAATCCACCCAGTTGCAGCTCCTGACAGACTGGGTCAAGGAACTGGAGTTGGATGTACTTGGGATAATCTGGGAATTTGAAAACATCATAGATGAGTCTTTTATGGAGGTGGTCACACCCAAGGTACAGGCTTCAGATAGATGGGTGACCATCAGGAAAAATAAGGACAGTAGGCAGTCAGTGCAGGATTCCCCTCACTAACAGGTATACCTCATTGTGTACTGTTGAGGGAGATGTTCTGTCAGGGCTTGCAGCAGCAGTCAGGTCTCTGGCACTGTGACTGGCTCTAAGGTTCAGAAGGAAAGGGTGTAGTCAGACAGGGTGATAGTGATAGGAGACTTGATAGTTAGGTGGGGCAGACAGGAGATTCTGTGGCCACAGAAGAGATGTCAGGATGGTGTCTTGCTTCCTGGGTGTCCTGGTCAAGGATGTCTCTGAGAGGCTGCAGAAAATACTGGAGGGGGAGGGCTAACGGCTAGACGTCATTGTACACGTTGGTACAAATGACATAGGTAGAACAAGGGATGAGATCCTGCAGAATGAGTGTAGGGAGTTGGGTAAGGAGTTAAGAAGCAGGTACTTGAGGGTAGTGATCCCCGGATTACTCCTGGTGCCATGTGCTAGTGAGGTCAGAAATAGAAGGATAGGCCAGATGAATTCGTGGCTGGATCTGGTGCAGGGGGCAGGGCTTCAGGTTCTTAGACCATTAGGATCTCTTCTGGGGTAGAGGTGACCTGTACAAGCAGGATGGATTGCACTTGAACCAGAGGGAGGCCAATATCCTTCCAGGGAAATTTGCTAATGCTACACAGGAGGGTATAAACTTGATGAGCAGGGGTGTAAGACTCTGAGAGGAGCAAGTCATGGGATAAAGCAGTAGCCTGTGAGAGCAAGTTTAGTAATCAGGATAGCCAGAGGCACAGTAAAGGCAGGGAAAGGAATACTCAGTTAAACTGCATTTATTTTAATGCATGAGGTTGAACAGGTGAGGCGGATGAACTCCGTGTGGATTGGCTCTGAGGACTGGGATGTTGTAGCCATAACAGAAACATGGCTGAGAGGAGGGCAGGACTGGCAGCTCAATATTCCAGGATAAAGATGCTACAGGCAGGACAGAGGTATAGGTAAGCGAGGAGGGGGCGTTACCTTTTTGATAAGGGAGAATGTAACAGCAGTGCTTAGAGATGGCATTCTTGGGGGAATTGTCCAGTGAGGCCATATGGGTAGAACTTGGAAACAAGAAGGGGAGGGTCACTCTAGTGGGACTGTATTATAGACCCCCCCCCCCCATTAGTCAGATGGAACTTGAACAGGTGTGCAGAGAAATTGCTCATAGTTGTAAGAATAATAGGTTTATATTAGTGGGAGATTTTAATTTCCCTGGTATTGATTTGACTACCCAGAGTGTTAAGGGCCTGGACGGGTTGGAATTAGTGAAATGTGTCCAGGAAAGTTTCCTGAGTTAATATATAGAGGGACCAACTAGGGAGGGTGCAATACTGGACCTCATCTTAGGGAACGAGGCAGGGCAAGTAACTGAAGTGGCAGTCAGGGAGCACTTTGGGTCGAGTGACTATAATTCTGTCAGTTTTAAGATAGTGATAGGATAAGACAGGTCTATAGGTTAAGGTCCTAAACTGAAGCAGGGCTAATGTTGGGGGAATTAGGCAGGATCCAGCAGAGATCATTTGGGTGAGCCTGTTTGAAGGGAATGGGATGAATAGCAAGTGGGAAGCTTTTAAGATTGTGATATCAAGAGTCCAGGGGCAGCATGTTCCTGTTAGGGTTGAAGGGTAAACCTGGCAAGTTTAGGGAATCTTGGCTGATGAGAGATAGAGGCCTGATCAAGAAAGGAAGGAAACATACATTGGGTTTAGGAGGTCGGGGATGAGTGAATCCCTTGATGACTATAAAAGGATCAAAAATATTCTGAAGAGAGAAATCAGGAGGGCAAAGAGGGTATGATCTGGCAGGTTAAGGTTAAGGAAAATCCCAAGAGGTTCCATAGCTATATAAAGAGTAAAAGGGTGGCTATGGAGAAAGTAGGTCCCCTTAGAGATCACCAGGGCTGTCTATGTCTCGAGCTGCAAGAGATGGGTAGGATGTTTAATGAATATTTCTCCTCTGTTTACTTGGAATTTTTGGGAGGCCAGAGAAGAAATTGCAGAGGCTCTTCCTGAGATATTTGCTTCATTGTTAGCCATTGGTGAAGTTCCTGAAGAATGGAAGGTAGCTAATGTTCTTCTGTTGGTTAAGAAGGGCAGCAAGGACAAGCCAGGGAACTACAGGCTGGTCAGCCTGACATCAGTGGTGTGGAAATTACAGGAGGAAATTCTGAGGGACCAGATCTACCAACATTTGGATAGACAGTCTGATTAGAAGAAGTCAGCATGGCTTTGTGTAGAAAGTCATGCTTAACAAACATTTTAGAGCTTTTTGAAGAGGTAACCGGAAAGGTGGATGAGGGTAGGGCAGTAGATGTCTATTTGGACTTTAGCAAGGCCTTTGACAAGGTGCCAGATAGTAGGCTGGTCTAGAAGGTTAGGCCTGATGGAATCCACAGAGAGCTAGTTCGGTAGATTCAAAATTGGCTTGGAGGTAGGAAGCAGAAGGTGGTGGTTGATGGTCCTTTCTTGGAAAGGAGGCTGGTGACTAGTTGTGTGCCACAGGGGTCTGTGTTGGGACCCTCGTTGTTCGTTATTTATATAGAACAATACAGCACAATACAGGCCCTTCAGTCCACCATGTTGTGCCACCTTTCAAACCACACCTAAGACTACCTAACAACTTCCTCCCACATATCCCTCTATCTTAAATTCCTCCATATGCTTGTCTAACAATCTCTTGAATGTGTCCAATGTATTAGCCTCCACCACCTCAGGCAGTGCATTCCATGCACCAACCACTCTCTGGGTGAAAAACCTCCCTCTGACATCTCCCTTGAACTTCCCACCCATTACCTTAAAGCCATGTCCTCTTATTTTGAGCATTTGTGTCCAGGGAAAGAGGTGCTGGCTGTCTATCTATTCCTCTCAATATCTTGTATACCTCTATCATGTCTCCCCTCGTCCTCCTTCTCTCCAATGAGTAAAGCCCTAGCTCCTTTAGTCTCTCCTCATAATCCATACTCTCTAATCCAGGCAGCATCCTAGTAAATCTCCTCTGCACCCTTTCCAACACTTCCACATCCTTCCTATAATGAGGCGACCAGAACTGGACACAGTACTCGAAGTGTGGTCTAACCAGAGTTTTGAAAAGTTGCATCATCACTTCGTGGCTCTTAAATTCGATCCCCCGACTTGTGAACGCTAACATCCCATAAGCTTTCTTAACTACCCTATCTACCTGTGAGGTGACTTTCAGTGATCTGTGGATATGAACCCCCAATCTCTCTGCTCCTCCACACTGCCCAGAATCCTGCCATTTACCTTGTACTCCGCCTTGGAGTTTGTCCTTTCAAAGTGTACTACCTCACACTTCTCTGGATTGAACTCCATCTGCCACTTGTCAGCCCAGCTCTGCATCCTATCAATATCCCTCTGTAAGCTTCGACAGCCCTCCACACTATCCATAACACCACCAATCTTTGTGTCATCTGCAAACTTGCTAACCCAGCCTTCCACCCCCTCATCTAAGTCGTTAATAAATATCACGAAAAGTAGAGGTCACAGAACCGGTCCCTGTGGGACACCACTGGTCACAAATGATTTGGCTGTGAATGCACAAACTTGATCAGTAATTTTGTGGATGACAGAAAATTACAGGGAGTTGTTGATAGTGAAGAAGGTTATCGTAGATTACAGGGGGATCTTGATCAGTTAGGGAAGTGGGACAAAGAGTGGCAAATGGATTTCAATATAGATAAGTGTGAGGTGATGCATTTTGGAAGGTCAAACCAGTGTAGGGCTTGTACTATGAATGATGGGGCACTAAGGAGTGTAATGGAACAGAGGGACTTATGAGTACAAGTGCATAGTTTGTTGAAAGCGGCGTCACAGGTAGATTTGGTGGTGAAAAAGTTGATTAACATGCTGGCCTTCAGGCAGGGCATTGAGCATAGAAGTAGGGACGTTACGTTGCAGTTGTACAAGTCATTGGTGAGGCCACTCTTGGAGTACTGTGTACAGTTTTGGTCACCCTGCTATAGGAAAGATGTGGTTAAACTGGAAAAAGTGCAGAAAAGATTTACGAGGATGTTGCCAGGACTAGAGGGTCTGAGTTATAGGGAAAGGTTGGCCAGGCTAGGTCTTTATTCCTTGGAGAATGTAGGAGAATGAGGGGTGACCTTATAGAAATGTTTAAATTTTATGAGGGACATAGATAAGTCTTTTCTCCAGTGTAAGGGAGTCCAAAACTAAGGGGCATAGATTTAGGGTGAGAGGGGAAAGATTTAAAGGGGACCTGAGGGGCAACTTTTTCATGTAGAGGGTGGTGAGTATGTGGAATGAGCTACCAGAGGAAGTGGTTGAGGCAGGTACAATAGTATCATTTAAGAAGCATTTGGATGGGGGCGGGGGTGGAAGCTTAGAGGTATATGGGCTGAATACAGGAAATTGGCTGGGTGGGCACTAGGGTCAGCATGGATTCATTGGGCCGAAAAGCCTGTATCTGTACTGTATGGCTCTATGACTCTATCCCTACCTTGTACTCGCTCTCCCTCACACAGACCTTCCCCCCCCCCCCCCCCCCACCTCTCTCACATACACACTGACAGTTTCCATTTATTTCATTTTTTTTTCTTAAATATTGAAGAAGGCCTTTTGGCCCATTAAGTTTTTGCTGGCTCTCAGAGCACTTCCATCAGTCCCATTCCCCACTTGTTTGCCTGTACCCTATTCTCTTTTACATGCCTGTCTAATCCCTGCTTCTCTTGCTGCTCACCTACATTGATGGAAACTTACAGCTGCCAATTAACCTACCAGAAATTGGAGCACTGGGGAGAATCCCACATTTCCACGGGGGGAATGTGCAAGCTCCACACAGATGCTACCCGAGGTCAGTATTGATCCTGGATCACTGGAGCTATGCATCAGCAAATCTCACTGCCAAGCATGAGACAATTTTATGTTGCTCCAGATTCCAGCATCTATATTCTTTCTTATGTCTCCAGACAATTTTGTGGAGCATGTTGGATGCAACAGGGCCTAATGTGGCAGAAAAGCAATGGGCTATGGGTATTATGATGGGGTTAAATAGTGAAACTGCTTGGAGTTGGGTTGGGAACTTTTTCCTTCAACAAACCTATGACAGGTCATTGGATCTGAGAAGTGCTTTAAATCTGAGAGTGAGAAAGACAAGTGTGAACAACAAAGCAGCAGGAAACATAGGTGGAAGGCCCAGTGCAGGTGAAAAGCCACCTGGGTGCCCAATTTTGGGGTAACATTAAGGAGGCCCCAGAAGAAAACTGGATTGAATTATGTTAAAATTTGGCAATGGGTGAGGAATAATGAAGAGAAGAGATAAACAGGCAAAGAAAATACAGTGATAGTTGGTTCAAAAACTTGCATTATTTTTGGACGCATAAGACTATAAGAAATAGGAGTGCATCATTTATCCTTTTAAGTCCTTGCCATCATTCAATAAGATCATGGCTGATCTACGTCCATCTTTCTACACCATCCCCATCTCATTGTTATTTTAGTACCTTAAATCTATTGATCTTGGTCAAGAAAGTATTCAATAACTGAATAGCAGCAAATCTCAAATGCTGTGTTCCAAGAATTCAATATCCATTGACTGAAAATAGTTCTACTCTTCTCCAACCTCAATGGCTAATGATTTAGGTTGCAACCCCAGATCTAAACTCCCCCAGCAAGTGAAACTTCTTTCATGTCAGGTTCCTCAAGAATTTTATGTTTCAATGAGATTATCTCTCCTTTTAAACTCTTGGAAATGAAGGTTTCGACGGCTCATTATCTCCCCATAGGATTATCCTTTAATCCCAGAAATAAATCAAGTGATTGCATTCTCTGTGTGCCAAGTATATCCTCTTTTTGTAAAAACTAAAATTGTGAGCAGTCCTCCTGCTGTGCTCACTCAGACAAACTGTTGGGATAACTTGCTCACGCTTCCAGTCCACTGGATGTAAAGTCACTGTACTATTGGCATTTTTTGATTACATCTTGTACCTGTCCATGGGATTTTAATGATCTATTTACATAAACTACTAATCTCTCTGGTCCTCCACTCCTTCTAAATTTGCACCACTTAGAATGTACTTTGTTCAATCTTTTTTTAGGTCCAAAGTGTATAACCTCACATTTGCCAAAATCAATTTGTCATGGTTTTGCCCATTTGCTTAATCGGTTAATGTATCTTTGCAATTTTGTGCTTCCATCTGCAATGCTTAAAATGTCTACTGTCTAAACATTAGAAAACCTGAGTATTTAGCTTTCTATCCCTTTAACTATGTCATATGTCCATCTCTGATAAGGAAACTATATCTATAAGCAATACTACCAAGTGTGGTTTTGTATAATTGCAGTAAGACTGCTTTTACTTTTGTACTCCAATCTTGTTATAATAAAGATCGACAAACCAGATGCTTTCCTAAGTACTTGGTGTGCCAACATATTAGTTTATGTATTCTGTGCACATCAGCACCCAGGTCCCTCTGAATACCAAGTGTCTGGTCTCTTGACTTCTAAATAAAATGTATCAATTTTCTAGTTTTTAAAAATTAAATTGGATAACACCAACAGCTTGTCTTCTTTCCAACTTATAATATATACCATTGCAACGTCTTTGTGTTCTCCTCATAGTTTAGAGTCACCAGCACAGAAACAGGCCCTTTAGCCCAACTAGTCCATGCCAACCAAGATTCTATCTGAGCCAGTCCCATTTGCCCATGTTTGGCAGTATCCATCTGAACCTTTCCTCTCCATGTACCTGTCCAAGTACTTTTAAATGTTGTTAATGTACCTTTCTCAACCACTGCCTCTGGCAGTTTACTCCATATACTGACCACCCTCTGGGTGAAAAAGTTGCCCCTTGGGTTCCTCTTGAATCTTTCCCCTCTCACCTTAAACTTATGCCCTCTAGTTCTTGATTCCCCAACCCTGGGGAAAAAGACTGTGTGCATCACCTTATCCATGCCCTTCAGCTTACTTCCACACATGGCTTTGTACATTGAGCAAATATGTATTATGTATATTTGATCTTCTCAATCATTAAAAATGATTGTACATAGCTCTGGCTCAAGCACTTTTACAGCAATTACAGGTTGCCATCCTAAAAATGACCCATTTATTTCTATTATTTTTCAGTTCATTTACCATTCCGGAATCCATGCTGATGTATTGTTCCCAATCCCGAGAGTGATGAGGAACTGGGAAAGAGAGAGAATGTATTTCGTTTGAAGTGGGGCTGCTGTTGGTGGATGATGTGGAGGCTATACACTTGCTGAACTGCTTGGGCTACTGGTGTGTTTGGAACTGTAACTGCAACTTAAATGGCTGACAGGAAATAAAGCTGACCAAAAGTTAACATTTCAAAAAAGGAGAAAGCTAATTAGTGCTTTATTAACTATCTCCAAAATGGCATATACTTACTTGATGACATATCCAGTAATTTCGAGCAAAAAAGCAACTGCAGATTGCAAAAGCATAGAGGAGAGCATAAATGAACAGGGACAATTAGACCTGGTGCAGTCACCTTCTTGAAACCACTCTCCCTACTTCTTATAATACTTAACCTTAGTAATTGCTCTCTGTTCATCGATTGGATAGACTGACGGTGGGATCTTCAGCACTGAACATGAAGCTGGGAGATACATTTTCAATGTAGCCTCAGTATTGTATGAGAAGTTTGCAAACTAGTTTTCATTATAATTTTGCACATGGGAATCTATAATTGAAAGTTTACAACAATGAGGATGGATTTCTGGACAGGATGTGCATGCATCCATAAGATTTTTGTATATACCATAGATTAGATTTGTAAACTAACTTTTTTTAGCCCTTAACTTTTTTTATAGCACCTTCTTTACAAAAAATTGTTAAAATGATGAGATCTACATCAGAGCCTTTGATTTGTATTTAATAGCTTGTTGTCAGTACGAGAAATCCAATTGATGGATTTCTTATCACTGTGATTACATGATACACATTTATACTACTTATGTTTGACTTAGAAATTTTGTGTAATTGGAAATATTTTGGAGCATTGCTATTTACAGCTTGGATCTGTTTGGAGCCAACTTTGGCAGATGGTCTGGGTAAACTGCGAACTCCATACCAGGAGGCGATGGACTAATCAAATGCCTAATCTGTGCCAGAAATGGAATTGGTTTATTATTGTCACTTGTACCAATGTACAGTGGAAAAACTTGCCTTGCATACTGTTCATACAGATCAATTCATTACACAATGCATTGAAGTTGTACAGGGTAAACCAATACAGAATGCAGAATAAAGGGACACAACTACAGAGAAAGTGCAGGTAGACAGGAAGATGCAAGGTCATAATGAAGTAGATTGTGAGATCAAGAGTCCATCTTATCGTACCAGGGAACCATTCAGTAGTCTAAAAACAGTGGGATAGAAGCTGTCCTTGAGCATGGTGGTACGTGCTTTCAGGCTTTTGTATCTTCTGCCCAATGGGAGGGGGGAGAAGAGAGAACGTTTGGGGTGGGTGGGGTCTTTGGTTATGCTGGCTGCTTTTCTGAGGCAGCGAGAAGTATAGACGGGGTCCATGGAGAGGAGGCTGGTTTCTGTGATGTGCTGTGCTGCGTCTACAACTCTCTGTAATTTCTTGCGGTCACAGGCAGAGCAGTTGCTATAGCAAGCTGTGATGCATCCAGATAGGATGCTTTCTATGGTGCATTGATAAAAGTTGATGTGTGTCAAAGTGGACATGTCAAATTTCTTTAGCCTCCTGAAGAAGTAGAGGCACTGGTGAGCTTTCTTGGCCATGACATCTATGTGGTTGGACCAGGACAGGCTATTGGTGATGTTCACTCCTAGGAACTTGAAAGTCTCAACCCTCTCGACCTCAGCACCATTGATGAAGATAGGATCACATGTACTGCTCCCCTTCCTGAAGTCAATGACCAGCTCTTTTGTTTTGCTGACATTGAGGGAAAGGTTGTTGCCATGACACCATGTCACTAAGCACTCTAACTCCTTCCTGTACTCTGACTCATTGTAATTCAAGATACAGGCCACTACATTGGTATCATCTTCAAACTTGTGGATGGAGTCAGAGCAGAACCTTGCCAAGCAGTCATGAGTGTATAGGGAGTAGAGTAGGGACCTAAGGACACAGCCTTGTGGGGCACCAGCATTGAGAATAATCATGCTGGAGGTGTTGCTGCCTATCCTTACTGGTTGCAGTCTGTTATTCGGAAAGTCAAGGATCCAGTTGCAGAGGGAGGTGTTGAGTCCCAGGTCTTGGAGTTTGGTGATGAGTTTGCTTGGAATTATAGTATTGAAGGTGGAGCTGTAGTCAATAAATAATAGTCTAACTTAGGTGTCTTTATTGTCCAGATACTCCAGAGATGAGTGTAGGGCCAGGGAGATGGCGTCTGCCGTAGACCTGTTTTGGCGGTAGGTGAATTGCAGTGAGTCGAGGTTTTCTGGGAGGCTGGAGTTAATGCATGCCATGACCAGCCTCTCAAAGCACTTCACGATGGTTGATGTCAGAGCCACTGGGTGATAATCATTAAGGCATGTTACCTTGTTTTTCTTGGGCACTGGGGTGAAGTGGTCTTATGGTGGGCCAAAGGGCCTGTTTTGTGCTGTATGGTTCTATTAAAGCAGGTGGGAACCTCAGATTGAAGCAGGGAGAGGTTAAAAATGCTTGCAAATACCCCCTTCCAGCTGATCTGCTCAGGATCTAAGGACATGGCCAGGGACACCATCTGGGCCACATTCATTCCTCAGGTTCACTCTCTGGAAGACTGATCTTGCATCCTCAACAGTGACTGGTCCATTTTATGCTACTAACTCCATGCCACAAGGATGTGGTTCATTCACAATACCTAGTCAATGCCAGAATGGATGGTCCATTTGCAGTGTTAACTCTATGGCAGAAGGAAAGCTTCCACTAGGAGGAGTTCATAATATCAACTTCTTGAGGATAGGACCTATTTATAATGCCAACTTGGTGTCAGGGGGTGATCATTTTGGATGCCTAGTCCACTGTGGAAGGACATGGTCTATTCATAATGTCAAGACTCCCAGACTGTAAAATTCGTATCTTTTGCTTTTAATACTGTGTAAATAGGTTTTTATGTTTGTAAGAAGTTTGTGTTGCTCCAGTAAATGAATTGGAAAGGAAATGTGCAGATTTTTCTCATGTCTTCATGAAGCACTATATGAAAGTGTGGCTGAAATAATTTCAAAAGATTGATTACTGGATATATACTTGGAAAGGAAACATATGCAGGGGTGGGGTAAAGAACAAGGGAGTGGGATAGATTGGAGAGCTTGTTCAATGACACAGCATGGACATGATGGGCTGAACGATCTCTTTCTGCACTGTGTGAAAGTGTTGTGCTCTAGAGTTTGCTGACTAGCTACAGTAACACGGTTTAAGTCACATGCACTACTTTGAGAGAAGCTGATTACACCACCCTTTTAGTTAATGTGTTAACAACTCTGTGAAAACATTTTCCCTTTGAACACAGGACCTCAACCACCAAGGCCAAGGACAGCGGGTACATGAGAACACCACCACATGCAGGTTCCCCTCCAAGTTGCAAGCTATCCTGAAATGGAAACATGTTGCTGGTACTTTATTGTCGCTGGGTCTAAATCCTGGAACTTGCCACAACAGCACCATGGAAGTACCTTCACCAGGACTGCAGTGGTTCAAGGTGGCAGCTCACCACCACCTTTGCAAGGCAATTAGAAATGGGCAATAAATGATGTTCTTATGGGTGAAACCCAGATCCTGAATAATAATCAACTAAAATTGTTACTCTACATTTTAAATCCACGATCTCTAGTTACTCCTGCCAGAGGAAATAGTTTACTTGCTGATAACTGTCACTATGCGGTGCATAGATTTATAGGTTGTCTCCTTGACAAAGGGTTGGAACTCTTGCATGTGTTTTCAGACTCTTACATGCTACTGCAACTCTCTGGTTTCTGTCCAGTAACTGTGGCCAATATTTTGACGACTTCAGAATGTTTGCTATGAATTTTAACTCGTACAAAGTTCAGTCAGTTCTCCCCATCCTCACCATCCTTGTTCTTCCCCTGGGATGTGGTTAAATGTTATTTGCTGCTTGCTATGATGTGCCCATTTGAAGCTGCTTATTATTGGTTGTCCTTTCTTCTAATGGCCTGGTGTGGTTATTACAATTGATCATGTTGACCATTTGACAGCTCCTTTTTGCACAGTGCTTTTTGTGTTTCCATGATGCAGGAGCCCAGAGTTTTCATTCATGTTTCAGTACATCTTAGTGAGTAACCTGTTAGGTTGTAATCAGCAAGAGAAGTTCATTTGTGGAAGGAAAACGCAAGAGACTGCAGGTGCTGGAATCTGGATGCAGGAAGCTCAGGTTCACCCCTGCAGACTGAACCTTCCCATTGGCTGACACTCTAACTTGTCATCCCACTCTGATCTATCAGTCTGTGACTTCCTGTACTGCCACAACGAGGCCGACTGCAAGCTTGAGGAACAGCTCTTCATCATCTGGCTACCTTGCTGCCTTTTGGACTCAATTTCCTACAACTTTATCTTGGTTTCTTGGTCTGTTGCAATCAGTAATATCTCAGCTTGTTTCTTTTTTCCTTTTTCTTTCTCTGGGAGTGGAGGACATGCCTAGCCTGACCTGCTGGGCATTTCCTCCTGCTCTGCATTTCACAACTCCTGCATTCTTTTGCCTATGTTCTTTTCCTTCCCTGTGCTCCCACCCTCTAACTGCTCCCATTCACTCACTGATCAGATATTCTTGTTTCTAGCCCATGGTCACCCCAATTTTACCCTATCAGAGACATTGCCCTCCCTCACTCTCCCTGCAGCTTTATCAGGTTCCTTTGTCTCCTTTTCAGTTCTGACAAAGAGTCTCCAACCTGAATCATTGACACTGTTTGTCTTTCCACAGATGCAGTCTGGCCTTCTGAGTATTTTCTGCTTTGGTTCTAGCTACCTATGGCCACAGTCTAATATATTGGAGAACAGTGGTTACTGTTTTGGTGACTGAGTGGGCTGCCCCTTTAGCAATATGGCATAGGTTGCTTTAGTGGTAGCACACTTGCTTCTGGTTCAAGAAGTTGCGGGTTCAAACCAGGCTGCAGGAACTACAGTTCAGAGCAGTAATGAAAACATTTTGGGCTGTTAGATGTGCTGAATATCCAAGTTATTGATTTTCAATATTTTCATTTGCAGACTCTTAAAAGGGCTTTTAACCAGAGGAGTAAAGACCTTTGGAAGTCTATTGCTCATATAGGGAACATAAGTAGATAATTTATGCACCCCCCCACCTCACTTTCCTATTGGGGATAATTAATGTACTGAGCTCATTAAAAATCCTCATGAACTTAAAAGCTCATAAAATCTTCTTGGACTTGGATTGCTTTGTTACAGATTGGATGTGAACTGGGTATGCTTTACAATGTAGGCAGAATAGGCAATCTGGAAAAACACTTTGGACTGAAACTAACTACCAGAGAAGGAGATCCTCGTACAGTGTGAATAGACCAAAGTCTACTGACAAAGGACAGGGGAGGGTGAAGTCTCTGATAAGGCACAGATAGGGTAGATAGTCTTTTTCTTAAGGATGGAATTGTCAAATGCTAGATGGCAAAGCTTTAAGGTGAAAGGGGCAAAGTTTAAAGGAGATTTATGAGGCAAGTTGTTTATACAGAGTGGTAGGTGCCTGCTGCCAGGGGAAATGGTGAAGGCAGATATGATAGCAATATTTAATAGGCATTTAGACAGACATATGAACAGGCAGGGAATGGAGGGATATAGGCCATGTGCAGGCAAATATGTAGTTTAAATTGACATCATGGTTGGCACAGACATTATGACTGAGGACCTATTTCTGTGCTGTACTGTTCGATGTGCTAATGGTGTGCTCAACATAAGAAGAAAAATCAACAACCATGACATCTGGAGTACTGTGTATAATATTAATCTCTTTATTTAAGGAATGGTGTTCGTGCATTGGAAACAATTTGGTGAAGGTTTATAAGACAAATACCTGGAATAACTGAGTTGTCTTATGAGGAAAGGTTGTACATGCTGGGCTTGTATGTACTGTTGTTTCAAAGAGTGAGAGGTGACTTGGTGGAACCTAGAAGATCCTGAGGACCTTTGACAAGATAATGTGGAGACGATGTTTTCCCTTTTTAGTAATACCTAGATCTAGCGATCACTTTTTAAAGGTAAGTGGTCTCCAAGGTGGAGATGGAAAACAGCAATGAGGTGAATTTTTTCCCCTCAGGAGGTTGAGTCTTTGGAGCATTCTTCCTCAGTGGAAGCAGAGCCTTTGAATATTTTGAAGGCAGATGTACAGTAGATAGATTCTTGATAAGGAAGGGGAGTGAAAGATTACTGCCAATAGACAAAAATGTAGAGTTGAGGTTACAATCAGATCAGCCATGATCTTATTGAATGATAGAGCAGGCTTGAGGGGCTGAATGGCCTACTCCTGCTCCTAGTTCATATGTTCACAAGAGAAAAACTTTTCTGAAATCTGTAACTTATTTTCCCGGCCTGCTTCCTTGAACAATTGGAGATTTTAGACCACTGAGCCAGTCACTATATCATTGCTGTTTCTGCTCCTTGCTTGTTGTGGTTCCCTAGGTTACAGGAGGAAGTGTACTTCATGGTACTTCCTTGGCTCCTTTGGGCTGTCTTAAAGTCATGAAAGGCGCAGTGTAAATACAGATCCTTTTCCCCTTTATCCATAAACCAGAGCAGGAAAATAGACAAGGTGTGGACCAGTGTAACTGTAACTCCTCCCAGAATCACTCCAGAATATGACTATTTAAATCCCTCTGCCAACCCTCGACCAAATACACAGCACAACGGTTAACTGTTTTTAAATTTCAAGCAGGAGACTGTTTCCTTGTGAGGTTTCCATCATCGGTCATGACAACTAATTGAAACAGTCAATGCAGATTAAATAAATTGAATGTTTATGCGGTGCACTTTAAGAGGCCTGAATATGATTAGTTGCCAAGTGCAAGATTTAATGCTCCTGGAAACCATTGACTCGTGCCCTGCTGAAAATATAATGGCAATTTGTGTGCTCAGAAGTCAAGTAGAATATGACTGCTATACTTTGGCTCTCAAAGATAGATTGTTCTCTCTGATTTAATTCAAAATGTTTGAAAGTCTGGTCTCAGATAAAAGCATTGCATTAGGCAAACCAGGGAGAGATTATATTTTAAAGTCAACTACCTGTTTTTTGCAGTGTTTTATTTAACAGAGTGGCCATCTATGTTAAAACCATAACTTCATATCAGATTGATCTCAGAGAGAATTTAAATCAATGCTGATAGTCTTTCTGTGCATGGCCTGAAACATCTGAACTACCTTTTCATTTTCGCATCCAAACACACTTTACGTCAGCATGATACTTTGTAATACTGCAGATGAATCTGTTGTAGAAAATAAGGCAGCAGAAATTTGGCTCAACTTTTCCAATATACTGAAGAAATAGGAATCAAAGGTGAAATGCTACTAAACTGCAGGCATTCCCACTTGTTTTATTGGTAGGAAAATGTGTAAATATGCAACAGTCTTGGGTGTTCTGTAAGGAACACAGCAGTGATGAACAAAACGTGACCTTGTGCTGCTTCATTCTGAAAGTGTCCTGTTTAATCCTGGCTCTGGATTTAAAGAGAACGAGAATGGATAGAAAGGGTAAGCTAGAGAATTGTGGAGCTGTCAATGTGATTATATGGGCTCAGGATACGTTAGACCAGTGCATTTCACGAGGAGTTTGAATTTTTTTCCCTCATCCGTGAGCTTCAACTTATTTAGCATCAGAAGACGCGGGGATCGTGTGTTGACAACACGAGCAGTGAGGTCAACAGGACACCTGGGACCATAGTGAATGGAAAAATAAACACAGAAATTCAGTCATTTTTTTAAGGGACGGCATCTCCTATTTAAAGTAGGCACATTGTGGCCTTATGGACTTAACAACAAGTTCATCAGTTTCAGGCAATGGCTGTTCTATTTTTATCTATCAACCCATTTTTTGCTTCCTTTGGTGTCTCGCTGCTGTCCAAATTTGCCATGTGGACATTTAATCTGTCTCTGAGTTCTGTCCTTTTTCCTTCTATTCTTTCAGCCCTTCTCCAGTTGCTCTGGATTTAAAAATTTATGGCTTAGAAATTTTATGGTGCAAAGTGGGCCAGTCGATATTTTTCCAGGCCCACAGTCACATACCCTATAGAATGAGTCTCACACAACATGGTTAAAAAAAGCTGACCTTCACTATTTGTTTGCAATTGATAGGTGTGGGTCTGGTTTGTGGGTTACAGGAAAGGGGAGCCTGGGGAGGGGGAGGGGAAGGAGGAGGGAGGACTGGGATTGAGGGTCACATTGGGGCAGTGGGAGGAGATACAGTCATCCACTGGGAAGGTGGGTTAGCCCTAAGGTGGTGTTGAGGATGACGGTCAGGCCCTGGATCGGAGTGGTGGTTGTAGCGATCATTACTAAGGCCACAAGGGAAATCTGCCATGAGGGCTAAGCATTTACCTGGAAGGATCTAATTGAAACAGGTCTCTAGCAAAGGGCGCCAGTGACCAAAAACTGCTCATTAACATGAAGCAGCCTCGAACACCAAACGTCCCTCACTTTATATGTTCTCTGCTGTCTTTTTGTAGGTGGAGGTCATGTTGAGTTATGAAATGGCCATTGCCTTCCAGGTGAATAAGTGTGATGGTGCATCAGATGCACAACCCCTGAAAGGAAAATCTATGCAATGAATGCAGTGCAGTTCTGAAGGCTTCATAATGCTTACATAGGCCACACCATTGAATTTCTACACCTCGGAAGCACAGGCATAGTGTCCATAAATTTTGTATTCCACCATGAAAACCTTCCGTGAGAACTTTTTTCCAGTTTTGATGGAGCATGATAAATCTGAAATGTTTCATTTTCAAGATGCCTGACGCATTACACATGTACTTCCTGCTTTTATTAAATGAAATTTAATGATTTGAATGTTCATGAATGCTCAGAAGAGGTATCTTGGACATTGGATTATTTAAATGAAGATTATTAAATTATCACTGAACTACATGCTGTAAAAAATCATTTTCTTGGCTACAGAAAATGACAAGTAAACAAAAGAAGAGGCAGCCAATTGCCTGGGGTGTAGATTGTCTTTTAGTTCATGAAATTCTGGAGCCAGAGTCAGTTGTCCATGGATGGGAGCTGCTTATCTTCTAACAGTTCAAAGTCTGTGTGCAGTTCACATAGTGATTGGTGGTTACTTACAAATCAGTGGACCCACATTCTTTCAGTCTGCTTGAATAACACAAGTTCCTGATAAGCTGAAATAAATTTAGCATCGACTCACTCTCAGCCAGAATTCACGGTGGATCGATACAGCAAATCCATTTAATCAGTTAAACAAATCATTTTAACTGCATTCTTGAGTGCTTTACATGGCATTACGGAATAATTCTTATTTTATTGCTAGTTAGCTTCACAATGAAGGGAGACTCGAAGGATAAGTTGGCCCAAGAACAAGGTTCTAATTCTGTTTAACAGCACAACTTATTTTCTGCATCAGGTTTAGTTTGCATTTGCATTGCATTTATTCATGGTGGTTTAAGAGAGAATTCTCCTATATACACCCTGGGAAGAAGCACAAATGGACTTGCAGTTTGCAGTGATTTGGAACTCATGGGGTATGTTTTTCTCATGAAACTCGCTGTTATTTTTCCTGACTACCTGGGTGTCAGCTTTACGTTAAGAACTTTACAAAAGCAGTTAGTACTGATCAGTTACAGGCCATCATAATCCTCTTCATGATTTCAGAGTCATTGTTTCATGTTCTTCAGTTCACCGAGTCTGCACTGACCATCAAGCACCCATTTATGCTAATCTTACACTGATCCCATTTTATTCTCCTCACATTCTCACCAACTCCCCACCCCACCAGATTCTACCACTCACCTATACACTCGGGGCAATTTACTGTGGCCAATTAACTAATCGACCTGCACATCTTTGGGATGTGGGACGGTAACTCGCGCCGTCGCGGGGAATGTAAAAATTCCTCTCAGACAGCACCAGAGGTCAGGATCGAACCCAACTGGACTTGCCCCTTCAGATCACTCCTCTATCCACATGTAGGCCTGGAAAATTGATGGAGTTGTGGGACTGTGCAGATCTCCCGTGCAGCAGACAAGAAACCAGCTCATTACAAGCTGGAAGTGTGTCACCTTGCACATGGGTGTCAGCAAAAATGAAAGGAAACGCCCAAAACAAGTCCAGAACTTCTGCAAATAAAAATAATGGGTTACACATTGGCTTGAAGCCTCCTATGTAAAATCCTGTTGCCCTGAATGCAGCTGGCATATGCTGAGCCAATTATTTTCAGATGAACCAGGTCCCCAAGAAACTGAACCAGCAGTCCTCAATATGGTTGTTGAAGGCTCCAACCACCAAGGGAAATCTAAGTGGTACATTTATGAAAGTGGGCTTTAGTTAAAACCATAGGATGCTGCGGGTCACATGCTACCAACTACCACCTCAGGTGCCATCCTGATCACCCTCCCCATCCCTCCCTGTCCTTCCCCTGTTGTGCTCACTTTCCTTCTAGTTTCCTGAAGTGGGGTCTGTACATTTATGTGATCTTGCTTTACACAAATTGGCTACCATGTTTTCCTCCATTCCAATAGTGGCTACATTTCAGTAGCACTTAACGACTGTAAACGGTGCTATGTACAAATGCAAATGATTTCTTTTTTTAATTTTATGATGTTTACCGGTGCAAATTCTGTGAAGGCTATTTTGCTCAATTTCTGACCCAGACACAGTGTGATTGAAGGTCATTAACCTGAAACATTAACTCTTTCTTTCTCCTCAAATGCTGCCTGACATGCTAAGTATTTCCAGGATTCTCCATTGTTATTTTAGACTCTCAGTACCACTACCCTTGAACATAATCACATATACAACACAACATGTCTGGCTTATGAAGAAATAACTTGTTGATTACCACAAAAGGGAAAGAAACGTTGCAAATGCTGGAAGTTTGTGAATAAAAACAGAAAATACTAGAAAATACAGCCAATGGAATGAACATTTGAGACAAGGAAAGATAACTTGAAAAACATCATGATGCTGGAGGAACTCAGCAGGCCAGGCAGCATTTGTGGAGGAAAGCAGGCGGTCAATGTTTCGGGTCAGGACCCTTCAGGACTGAAGATAGGAAAAGGGGAAGCCCAATATATAGGAGGGAAAAGCAGAGCAGTGATAGGTGGACAAATGAGGGGAGGCTGGGTGGGCACAGGGTGGTGATAGGTAGGTGCAGGTAAGAGATAGTGATAGGCAGGTGCGGGGGAGGAGGGGAGAGCAGGTCCACCGGGGGAAGGGTCAAAGGTAAGGAGAGAGAGGAAAAAAAGGCAGCAAAAAAGAGGCTAGGAAAGGGAAGAAGAAAAGAAGCATGGTGGAGGGTGGGGATTACCTAAAGTGGGAGAATTCAATGTTCATGCCATTAGGCTGCAAGGTTCCAAGATGGAAAATGAGGTGCAGTTCCTCCAGTTTGCACTTGGAATTCTCCTGGCAGTGGAGGAGGCCGAGGACTGACATATCAGTGATCGTGTGGGAGGAGGAGTTGAAGTGACTGGCAACGGGGAGATGCAGATCATGGTTATGGACAGAGCGCAGGTGTTCTGCAAAACGGTCACCTAGTTTGCATTTGGACTCACCAATGTAGAGGAGGCCACACTTGGAGCACCGAATGCAGTAGAAGATATCAAGGGAGGTGCAGATGAATCTCTGTCTCACCTGGAAGGACTGTTTGGGTCCCTGGATGGAGGTGGTGCAGGGGCAGGTGTTGCATCTATGGCGGGGGCAATGAAAAGTTCCTGGGGTGGGAGCGGGATGGGTGGGGGGAGAAGTGAACTAGGGAATTGCAGACGGAGCAGTCCCTGCGAAAGGCAGAAAGGGGTGGGGAGAGGGAAGATATGCTTGGTGGTGGGGTCCCATTGGAGATGGCAGAAGTGGCGGAGAGTGATGTGTTGGATACGTAGGCTGGTGGGATGAAATGTGAGGACAAGGGGGACCCTGTCCCTGTTGGGTCTGGGAGGGGTGGGGGTGAGAGCAGAGGTGCGGGAAATGGCAGAGATACGGGTGCGAGCTCTCTCGACCACAGTTGGGGGTAAGCCCCGATTATAAAAGAAGTTGGACATCTTGGATGTCCTGGAGTGGAAAGCCTTATCATGGGAGCAGATGTGGTGGAGGTGTAGAAATTGAGAAAAAGGGATAGCATCCTTGCAAGAAACAGGGTAGGAGGAGCTGTAATTGAGAATAAGGAAAGATGACTTCGTTTTTGATTTTAAATCCTGCCCTTCTTCTGTTAGAAAATTCCATCTACCTTTCAGCTTTGTGGACATTGGTTTTTTTTATTAGCACTTTCCATTATTAGTCCAGAGCACAGAATCTTAGTGTCAGAAGGACATAGAAAGAGACCTTTCAATTGGTAATTGGTTTATTATTGACATGTGTACCAAGATACAGTGGAGATCTTTTGTTTGCATGCCATCCAGACAGATCAATTCATACATAAATACATCGAAGTGGTACAAAAGGAAGAAACAAACAATGCAGAATATGGTGTCACAGTTACAGAGAAAGGGCAATGCAGGTAGACAAATAAAGTGCAAGAGCCATAATGAGGTGGACTGAGTGATCAAGAGTTCATTTTTAGCGTATAAGAGGTCCGTTCAAGGGTCTTATAACAACAATGGGATAGAAGCTGTCCGTGAGTTAGGTGGTATGTGTTCTCAAGCTTTTGTATCTTCTGCCTGGGAGGGGTGAGAAGAGAGAATGATCAGGGTGGGCGGGGTCCTTGTTTATGTTGGCTGCTTTTCTGAGGCAGTGGGAAGTGTAGATGGAGTCAGTGTAAGGAAGGCTGGTTTGCATGATGGACTGGGCTGCATTCACGAAGAATTTTTGCAGTCTTGGGGACAGCAGTTGCTATACTAAGCTGTGATGCATCTGGATGGGATGCTTTCTCTGGTGCATCTGTAAAAATTGGTGAGAGTCATTGGGGACTTGCCTAATTTCCTTAGCCTTCTGAGGAAGTAGAGGCACTGGTGTGTTTTCTTAGCCATAGCTACACATAGCTGGACCAAGACAAATTGTTGGTGATATTTACACCTAAGAACTTGAAGCTCCCAACCATCTCCACCTCAGCACCCCATGATACACACAGGGGCATGTACTCCACCCCACTTCCTGAAGTTAATGACCAGATCTTTTGTTTTACCGACATTGAGACAAAGGTTTATTGCAGGTATTCACCCTCAACGACAATAATTGGTTAGGCACAAAGAGAATCTGTATTAACTGACAATTTATGCAAGTCACACAAAACTAAATATCTGTGTGCACACCTAGGTTTCTCTGACCTTCCCTGAACAGTCAAAGAATAGAAAAGGTAATACCCGGGAATAGGATTTCACGCTGGCCAGACATCCCTTTTGATCCTGACGTAATCTCCACATTTCTGACATGGGGTCATCCACTTCTGTGATGGTTAGTCTCCAGAGTTTTCGCTGCTTCTGCACCCAAAACCCTCCATTCTTTGCCTCTTTCTTATCAGATCAAACTGTTGAGTTTCAATTTTGTTGGTTTAGGCTTATCTGGCTGGCCTGTGTCAGCTTCTCATTGGATTTGGCCCAAGGCTACAAGCAGCATTGTGTTATTGCTCTTCCACCAGACTTGTGTCTCAGGTAACTTTCTTTGTTCTCCCTGAGTCAGACTCATTCAAACCAATTTAGCCAGGTCAGCCAAACACTGGGTTCAGGCTACTTAGATCACTGGCTGTTCTTTCCATAAGCCTGCCATTTCTACCTAACCAAATAAATAGTTCATAAACAACTTTTTATTTGGAAATAATCTCAGGTTTAGCAGATCATCGGCAGGGACCTCATTGTGTCCACTTTCAGTTGCTCTGATCAAGCCATCCCTGAGCAAGAACAGTCATAAAACAGTTCACAAAATGGTGACCGCAACAGCAGTCTCACAAAATGGCAGCCTCCATTCCTTCTACCACATGGCAAGAACAAATACATTTCGTTTGTCTACTTGCACTGTTCTTGACTCATTCCAGTTAGATGTTTTGCAGATTTTAATTCCTTATGGCTGACAGGTTGTCGTCTTAACACCATTCCACTAGGCTCTCTATCTCCTTCCTGTACTCTGTCTTGTCATTTTTTGAGATCTGGCCCACTATGGTGGTGTCATCTGCAAATTTGTAACTGGAATTAGAGCAGAATTTGGCCACACAGTCGTGTGTGTATAAGCAGTAAAGTAAGGGGCTGAGGACACAGCCTTGTAGGGCACCAGTGTTGAGAATAATCATGGATGGGGTGTTGCTGTCTATCCTTACTGATTGTGGTCTGTTTGTCAGGAAGTCAAGGATCCAGTTGCAGAGGGGAATGCTGAGTCTTAGGTCCAGTAGTGTGGAGATGAATTTCAGCACATCAGATCTCTGATGGCTCTTATCCATGCATCCTGGCCATCACTCTTTCCTCTTTGTTCTGAAAATGATTTTGCCTCAAATTCTCTTGTTGAAGTTCTGAGTGACTGTTTCCATCTCACCTGGGTTCCAGGTTGAAATTACTCTCATTTCTTTTGACATTTCATTTCCAGAATCTACTGTTTGTCTTGTTTTTTTTTGTATTTTAACTTAAAGAGCATAAAATTCATCAAGGTAAAATCTTACCTTTTGGCATCAATTTGTATTAATCTTTTATTCAGTCTCATTACTAAATACTGGAACTAGATTTTGTATGTTCCTTGATTATATAATTTACTATCAACCAGATTAGAATGCTCAAACCCATCAATTGGTCTGATGTTGTGCAGCCAAATCTTTTACACTATCAAAAAAAAAATCAATGTAAAGAGATTTGTGACATTTGGACAGATTCATTAATATGAATTTCAATTTATGTGATCTGACTGCCCATGGTAAGAATGGCTTTGTGAAAATGATATGGTGTGTTGTACAGTGTTGATCATAACATGGTTTGATTTGTACTGCCACAGAGACATAGATAATCAGTTTTATTAGATTATACGAACACATTGGAACAAAACAGAACGTGAAGTTCCCACTCATGCAAGAAACATATTAGAACAATATTTATCAGTGGAATGCATGCTAATTAGTAAGAATTTAGACAATGCCAACCCAGTCTTTGTAATGGGGTTGACATGAAGAATATTTATGCACTAGCATTTTTGTTGTAAGAATTAGATTGATAATCTGAAATACATTTGAGGCCACACACAAGAGAGTCTTAAACTTCTTGAGAGGTGCTTGGCAATGAGCTTCTGACAGTAGTTTGATGGTGGATACTTGTGTGGTCCAGTGATGAAGCACCAGCTTCCCAACAGTTACACTGTGAGATGTGAGAGATGACTGTGGACCAGGTTAGATCTACCACAGTCCATTCATTTCAATGAACAGTGATGGCAGACAGAGAGAGAGGTAAATTACAGGTCACTTATATTTTGTTAATCAGTTGAATTAACAAATGTATTTAGTTGTTTTAAGTGCTTTTGGGTGTTTATTTATTTTAAATGTTGTTGTTACTTTCTTTAAATATTTGTTATTTTTAAGTTTGTAATAGAAATATTAATTTTTCATAGTTTTTGTTTATGAATGACTGTAACATTCAGAGAGTTCAAACAGCCTGGGGCCTTCGCTTTAACTGGCTGTCAAAGCTCCAGAGGGTTTATTACGAACGTGATCTCCAGTCAACAACAACAACACTGGGAAGATGTTGTGGAAAAAAGCATGGATGGGAGCAGTGAGTATGGGCAGCCAGTTACTCACTGGGCAGGCGAAAGGGAACCACACTGCTATTGTGTATACCATGAATCATGGATGTACAGACTTCCATCTCATATGATAAGAGTCATAGATCGAATGGACAGTCAGAGTCTTTTTCCCAGGGCGACAATGGCTAACATGCAGGGACATAATTTTAAGGTGATTGGAGGAAGATATAAGGGGGATGTCAGGGGTAAGTTTTTTACACAGAGAGTGGTGGGTGTGTGGAACGCACTGCTGGCAGAGGTTGTGGGGGCAGATATATTAGGGACATTTAAGAGACTCTTAGATAGACACATGAATGACAGAGAAATGGGGAGGGGGTTAATAGGGAGGGAAGGGTTAGATAGATCTTAGAGCAGGATAAAACGTCGGCACAACATTGTGGGCCAAAGCGCCTGTACTGTGCTGTAATGTTCTATGTTCTACGTTTTTCTCAATGATAGCACTCTCATCACTGAGACAAAAATTGTGGATTCAAACTCCCCTCCAGAGGTTGATGTACATAACTTGATACATCAGTGTAGAATCTGGTGCTGACTGTTAAAAGTGCCATCTTGCAAAAAAGAGGCCCCATCTCAAACAAAAACAGAAAATGCTGGAAACAGCAGGGCAGGGCGCATCCGTGGTAAGTGAATTAGAGTTAACATCTCAGGTCATAGACTCCTTGTTCTTTGCTCTTTCAGATGGCACTGTTTCGAGAACAGCTCAGCTCTTTCTAGACCAATGCTTAATCCCCTGCTCTCCACTGATGCTCCCACGGAAAACACTTGCTCATGGCTTGGGGAGTAGAGGCTGCCAGTGAGGGCTGGTGTTCGGTGGTCACTGTGAGTGGTGCGGCCGTGCAGCTCCAAGGTGTAGGGTTCCTGGCTGTGGTGACTGGTAGCATCTGCTCCATGTGTTGACAGACCACCAGGATCCTACAGTCTCTTGAATGTGATGGAAGCTGCTGTCTCCCTATCTTCTTGTTTTGCTGTACAGCTCTCTCAGGCCTGGAGATTTTTTTTTCTCTGATTGCAAGCTTAATGACCAACAATCTTAATGAGCCTATTACCGCAGAGGAATCTCTGGGCTGGGGGAGAGCTATGCAACAAAACAAAAAGTGGAGGAGACAACAGCTCACATCCAATGGGAGGTGGTACAAGAGACCACTGGATCTGGGTGGTATGTCATCACTTGGAGCAAGTGCTGCCCGTCCCCAGCAATGGCCCACACTCGCCACACCAGTGGGCGTGCAGTCTTGAGCTCCACTTCTTCGCACTGAGCAGCCATACACCCGCCCTAGTCCGCACACAAGACCAGCCCTCACAGGAAGCCCCTCCACACTGAGCCAGGGTTGATCCATTGTTACGACAACTCCAGTGGAGGGGAGGGGTTCTCACTGGGTTCCTGGCACCCACAGCAGTGTGTGGCAACAGGGAGAGCAGGGGTTTGCTCCAGGCTCCCTAGCAGTGCTGTCAGTAACACATCCCTCTCTGTATAATGCTATGATGACCACTATCGGTACTAATTCCGTTGTTGCTCTCGATCCTGGGGATGCATCCTGAGTGCTCAGTGACGTCCCAGTGTATTGCATAGAATATGCAGCCTAGTAAGGAGCTTCCTTGGGTTCATTGCACTTTTTCATCTGTACCACTTGTCAGCAACAACTTCCAGAAATATTACTTTGGATTCCACAGATCTGTTGATGATACTCTGCTCTATTTCATGACCATCACTCTCAACCCTTCTACTTCCTCTTAGTTGTCAGAATGCCAGAACTGATGTGCAAGAATTTACTTTCAAGTGATGTGTTAGAAACATCAAAGCTGCTTCCTGCAGTCTCCTTCAGACCCCATTCATTAGCCAGCAACTCTACCTTTCTCCCTGGCAACTGAACTAAACTCTTTGAAGAGTGTCACGACCGATCCAAGGTTAAGCTTCAAAACACTTAACATCACCACTGAGGTTCCCTGTCTCCACCTCCATAACCTTGCCCAGCTTCGCACCCACCTCAGCTCATCAGCTGCTGAAACCCTTATCTTTGCCTTTGTTACCTCAGGTCATGAGTATTCCCAGGATCTCCTGGTCAATCATCCCCATTCCACCCTGCACGAACTTGAGGTCCTTGGGATCTCTGCTACCTGGGTCCTAACTCACAGCCATTCCCATTTCTCTGTCACTCCAGCACTTGCTCACCCACACTGGCTGCTGGTTAAGCAATGTCTCCATTTAAAGATTATCATTCCCGTCTTCAAATCCCTCCATTGTCCCTGCCTGAACCTGTCTTCCAAGTTGTCTATATTTCTCTAATTCCAGGCATATGATCATACCACGATTTAATTACAGCACCCTGGGCAGCTTCCCCCATATCTGTATGTGGCTTGGCTTCGCTGAATCTAAAGATCACCACTACTGAGCACAGTGTTTGCACCTTGCACTTGACAAAGTATGCATGACATTGGAAACAGAGGATGTGTTTTTACTATAAATCACACTATTTCATCTGGACATTCATGCATTTGCTAAGCCCAGGAATGAGAACCATTGGATGACCAATAGGAATGAGTTCAAGGAAGCTCCTTTGGTATTCTCTACCTTCAGCCACTTACTCGTTGAGAATGAGGGATGGGAATTGGATGGGAAAGTGGATTGGAGACACAGGATTGGTCTGGATTAGTCAGGCAATCTCCTCTCTATCTTTCAGTCTAGATGAAGGATCTCAGCTAGAAACATCAACTGCCCATTCCCTTCACAGATGCTGCCTGACTCACTGAGTTCCTGCAGTATCTTGCTTTTTGCTCCAGGTTCTAGCATCTGCAGTCTCTTGTGTCTCCACAGGATTAGTCATGTTCTTATCAAATAGTGAAGAAGGCTTGAGGGAACATGTGATCTATCCTAGCTTGTATTTCTTACACAGAGCAACTATTTCCTCCTGTGGAGGAAACCAGAGAAAAAGGGGCATAGCCTTAATATTTGAGCTGGGTGACTCAGAAAGGAAATTAGGAATCACATAAAGGGGAATGGAAATCTGGAGGTCTCTTCCTTCAATTCACTTTAAATACTGAGGCAATTATCTCAACACTGACAAATGGATCAATGTGGGTAAAAAAAGGTACTGATCAACGCATATCTGATTAAATGGCTGAATAAACATAGTTTGGATATCAAATGGTCCTGGAGCATGGTGCATAGTGGTTGATTCTGTCCTCAGGTGCTCTCTGTGTGGAGTTTGCATGTTCTCCCCGTGACTATGTGGGTTTCGACTGGGTGATCCGTTTTCTTACCGCATGCCACAGATGTGCTAGCAGGTTAATTGGCAACTGTAAATTACCCCTTGATGTAGGTAAGTGGGGGAAAAAAGAAAGGAGTGTTGATGGACATGTGAGAGAAAAAATTGCAGTGGTACTGGGAAATAAGGAGAGAGGTACAGGACTGATGGGATTGCTCTGCTGGAGCTGGCCTGGATTCAGAAGGCTGAATGGCCTCCTTCTGGGTCATAATCAGTAAGTAAGGTTCACTCCTTGGATTCAAATCTATACATCTGTGTGTGTATGAAGACCTTGATAACCTTTGGACACAAAGCCCAAAATGTAAAAACAGATATTTTAAATTTAATTTACAATACTGTTTTTACACACATGATTTTCATTCAAATACTTATCCCTTTATTACTTCCCACCACGTCAACTAATTCCACTTCATTTATATGTTAAAATCCATCTCTAATTTCCAGCTGAGAATTTTACTCTCCCTTTTCTTTGCTTCACATGGTATTTTGTTTGCTCCCATCCAGAAGCATTGGCTTCACTTGAAGGAAAAGCTCACATCAAAAGGCGGAGAGAGTGTAGATATCATGGTTGTTATTACTTTTTTAACAGTGCCAAACAAGCTTTTATGGTCTGTAATAGGATATTGATGGAAAATTCTATTACCCAGGTTACCAAGCCTATGTTATCTGAGCTCAGAGACCAATCATCTTTGGAAAAAAAATGGGAAAGTTATGAAAAAAATAATCAAAGTATCGCAGATTCATGATAAAACAGGTTAAAGAGATAACTTGAGTATCACTTAGATTAAGAGGCCAAAGAATGAGTATAACCCTGTGTATTGAGAGGACAGGTTAGATAATGTCATACCTCTCAATCTCAGAATAGACATTGAAGTGGGGAGGGACAAGGGGAGGCAGGGAATTTAGGCTGGGGGGCATCCAGTTCATGATATATAACTCAAATATTAAACAATGCACCTGTGTGGATCCAGAGTATTTTTCAGAGCAAGTCAGAAGAATGGGGTCAGAGATGATAAACATCAATTAGTGAGAATCATGATATTGATAAGTCTATTTATCATTCAGAAGAATAACAGGTGTTGAGGCATTGACGTTTCCTACCTTACCACTTGGTCGGTTAGCTGAAGGGCAACTCATTTTCAATGAAGTGAAAACATAGTTGTCACTGATCAACCTCTGCTTATTCCTGATCAGCCAGAGAGCCATAAATGTAGCTCCTAAAACATTAAAGCATTCAAAATGGATGTCAGACTGAGAGCATTAGGGCACTGCTTAAGATATTGTTGCATTGCCTCAGTAGTTCATTCATAAGGCAAATCGATGGAATAGCATCTTTATGCTTCAACTATTGTGTGATAGACTATCACATACTCAATATGAAATTGGATTAATTTCTGATTCAGCAAAGAGAGAAGCATGAGGCTCCAACATTGAATTATATTTAGGTCAGGCTTGGAAACAGCTTTCCTTTGACAGAGGAAGATCCATCTTAAATAAGATCTTACCTTTTATGTTGTAAGTTGGATTTCTCCCTAATGCAGCTGGACATTATTTCAGAGCTTGTGAGGCTTTCTGAGCAGAGACACTAATTTCTTAAAACTCAGAAGGATGGAAATTTGTTATTGGTTGTGTGCAATGTTGGAAAGGAACTGAATTTCAGAAGCAGAAATCGGTGTCTATGTAACAGTACCACATGTTTAGCAGATGAATTTCCACTCAGAATTTTATTTCTAATTATTTGAACAGCAACAATTTAGTCTTATAAATCTACTTTTGTGACTTAACTATTTTCTTATTAATGATCTTTTGAATATTTATACACATATAGAACATTTGTCCAGAGTCATTTTTAAGTAGTCTTGTGGCACTTAACTTTGGTTCCTCTTTCTGGAGCAGGTGGTCTTCTTATGCTTGAAGAGTGGTAAATAGAAATGTTGTTGGGGAGGAATGCATCAGGACCATGGCACAAATCCTGATGGTGTATCTTTGCACCCTAACAATACCACTTGGTATCTCTTGCATGCTTGCAAGGAAGCTTGTGCTATGCAGAGTGACACATTAGTGTATTGATTTGAGATTTATGACAATATAAATTATGGGCTGTTTTCTCAAGGTTACCTGGAATTTCAAGAAACAAGACCAGAGGCACCTCCCCTCTTTTGTCCACCTATCACTGCTCTACTTTTCCCTCCTATATATTGGGCTTCCCCTTTTCCTACCTTCAGTCCTGAAGAAGGGTCCTGACCCGAAACGTTGACTGCCTGCTTTTCTCCATGGATGCTGCCTGACCTGCTGAGTTCCTCCAGCATCATAGTGGTCTTCATCTAGATTCCAGCATCTGAGGTCCTTTGTTTCTCCGAGACTAGAAATTCCATCCATTTGGGCACAAAATTTTTTATACTCAAATCATGGATAAAAGTGATTTTACCTAGGTTAGCGATTTCTGAATGAAATCGCACCAACTGGCACAGGCACATCCATATGCAGTTCATTTCAGTCAGTCACACATCACAGACTGCTTAGTGCACATTTTATCCATTGCCTTTGTCGAAAAGCTAGGAGTACGGCAATATGATGTCAGTGAAGGAGCCCATACTGTGATGTTGTCAGCCTCAATGTGGTCAAAGTCACATAAAATGTCTGACAGGTTTTCCCTTCACTGTCTGCAGTGTCTAGTGTAAGTCAACACTGAGCTCATGCTGCAGACAATGGCTCTACCACCAGCCTGCACCTTACCTGGGCTCGAGACCACCTGAAGTAAGGGAGTTGATCATCACATGAGGGCCACACAGGAAACAATGCAGCTTTCCCTTCCCCGTAACAATGTAAGACCATAAACAGCTTAAGGAATAGAAGCAACAATAGGCCACTTGGGCCATCAACCCTGTCATGCTAGCCAATAAGATCATGGCCAAATTTATTTACCTCAGTGCCTCTCTCTTACACTGCCCCCATGTCCCGTGATTCCCTAATACCTAAAGATTTACTGATTTCTGGCTTGAATATCCTCAGCGACTGACCCTTTACACTCTCTTAAGTAGAGGGCTCCAATGATTTTATTTTTAATTATTTGAACTGTCTAGGTGAATATATTTCTTCTCGTCACTGTTCTGAATGGCTGACTAAGACTGCAACCTGTGTTTCTGGATGTCCGAGCTAGTGGAAGACGTCACCTGTCCATGCCAATTTCCCAGTGGGTGCACTTTTATCCAGAAATAAATGACAACTACAGGTAAAATCATTTTTATGCAAATGCCATCTATAATTTTGCCGATGACACCACTGTTGTTGGCAGAATCTCAGATGGCGATGAGGAGGCGTACAGGAGTGAGATAGATTGGCTGGTTGACTGGTGTCACAACAACTACCTTGCAGTCAACATCAGCAAGACCAAGGAATTGATTGTGGACTTCAGGAAGGGGAAGTCAGGAGAACACACACCAGTCCTCATTGAGGGGTCAGCGGTGGAAAGGGTGAGCAGCTTCAAGTTCCTGGGCATCAACATCTCGAAGGATCTATCCTGGGCCCAACATATTGATGCAATCACAAAGAAAGTACCCAGTGGCTCCACTCATTAAGATTTTGAGGAGATTCGGTATCTGGGATATACCATCTTTTCGTTACTACCATCGGAGTGGAGATACAGGGGCCTGAAGACTCTCATTCAACGATTCAAGAACAGCTTCTTCCCCTCCGCCATCAGATCTCTGAATGGTCCATGAACCCATGAACACTGCCTCGTTATTCCTTTTTTTTTGCACTATTTATTTATTCTGTAATTTATAGCAACTTTAAGTTTATCCACTACTACTGACTCAAAACAACAAATTTCAAGTCATATCAGTCAGTGATAATAAATCTGATTCTGATTCAGAGAAAAATGTGCACTCAAATGGATGAAATTTCTAGTCTTGTTTCTCTAAATTCCAGGTAATCTTGAGAAATCAGACCATAATTCATATCGTTAGAAGTCTCAACTCAATACACTAATGGGTCACTCTGCATAGCATAAACTTCCTTTGTGTCTGTAACCATGAAAGAGATGCTAAATGTATCTGTAGAAAGCTGGAAGCATTCTGCAGGTCAGGCAACATCTGTGGAAGGAGAAATAGCGATAACATTTTCAGCATTTTAATTTCCAACTTCCTCTCTACTCTGTCAAACAAGTTAAGAATTTTCAATGGGATTACCTCCCATTCTTTCAAACTCGAGAGAGAAAAGACTTCTCCTGCACCTCCATTGTTGCCTTTGCTGCAGTTGGTCTGTCGACACATGGAGAGACTTCCTTCAAGCTCCAGCTTGCTTCCCAGCAATCAGCACGACAGTATCACAGCAGACCTGAGTTCTGCCTGCAGCTCCTGGCAGGAACTGCACAAGTCCTGCTTTATTGCGTGATTCTGTGTGCAACACACCACAATTTTGCTTTACCCTCAAAGTCATGCTCATTTGCAGGGGATATGATTGGTCATTAGCACCAAATAGTTGATAATCTTCCAGCAGCATTTGATGTTTGTCTCAGTATGCATCCCTGGGAACAACCCATAGTCCCCTGTTACACAGCTTCTTGGGGCAAACCTTGACAAGGACCCTTGCATACTTTACTGGATCTTGTCTGCAAACGCACAGACCACAAAGAGGTGGGCGATCGCCTCGTCCTCATTGCAGCCCCCTCAGGGACGGCATGCATTGGGACTGAGACTTCGATCGTGCGGGGAGGGCCCCTCTCACTGCCAGCCAAGTGAAGTCTTACTTGCAAGGTTTTGCTAAACAGTAGCATACAAGGTGAAACTTACAAGCTGAAACTCACCAGGTTCTGTTTCCTATGCTTCCTTTCAACTCACCAGGACCCCATTCCCACATCCCTTTCAAGCTCACTGAATTCTCTCCGCTCCTGTGTAACATGTGAATAAATTTATTTCATTCTTGTGTAACATGTAAATAAAAGTGTGTGGGTATAATAGGAATAACATCCAATATCCTGGAAAATCTGCTGGTCTGGTGCCACCAAAGTCCTGTAAGTGCCGGATTATCAGAGTTTCATGGTATTTTAAAAAATAGTTATTTTTCTTCATAACTTTTTCTTTTTTTTTCCAGTTCTTAGTAATGTTTTAAGTTTCTAGGTCTGATTTTTTGTTTTGCTTTCTTTGGCAGATCACATTTCGTTTTCGGATACAGTCTTTCATGTCACAGTCAGTTGCCCACAGTCTTACTTTGATGTTTGCTGCCGAGTCTTGCTCTGCTGCAGAGTTGCAGATAGTTGGCACACGATAACTGGCATCAGCAAAGATGTTCTGTATAATATATCACTGTCTCCCTATCACAAAAAGCTAGCAAGCACTTCCCCGAGTTGGTTCCTGAGAAGATCTCAGTAGCATTAAGGAAAGTGATGGATGTCCTTTTTGATCTCTGATTTTTTTTTCTCTCTCAGAGCATCATGAATCTTTGGAACTCTCTTCCCCAGCCAGTGGAAGCAGAATCTTTGAATGTATATAAGCCAGTGATTGATTGATTGATGTTTGATAAAGCAAGGAGGTGAAAGGTTACCATGGGGTAGATAGGAATGTTGGGGGTTGAGGTTACAACCAATCAGCCATGATCTTATTGAATGGCAGAGCAGTCTTGAGGGCCAAGTAACCTACTCCTGCTCCTAATTAGTTTGCTCACATCAGCAAGAGAGCTTAAGAGTTAATGGGAAAATAATACTAAGATTAGTCATGAGTGCATACTTAAAATGAATGAAAATAAGTTTTTAAAATTCAAACTAATGCAAGTTGTGATGTCTCAAAAGAGTTCTGTCTTCCTCGGTTGATTTGTTTAATGACATGGACTCACACTGGGTCAAAGCCATGCAGTGTAAGTAACTCTAATGACTGAACCATTTACTAAAGTTTGGGCACCAAAGAACTCTTGGTGATTGTTGCACCTCTGTTCAGGAATAGACTAAGCTTTGTGGAAAGAAAGGGAGAAAATGTTGGAAGATAGAGAGGCCTGGAGCTATTTTCCATGTCACTGGTATTGCTCATAAAAGTGCTTTGCTCTTACACTTCTAGCCGAGAAATTGGGCCGTACTACTCAAACCATTAAAGAACCATTTTGGCAAGTCAGAAGAATGTTCACAACCAAAAGAATTATGTCCTTTAATTGCACATATTTACAGAAAGAGTCTAAGCCCTTTTTAAGCCTCCATTTCCAACTTTGATCCTTATCCTGAACATAAATAGATACCTGCATATGGCCCTCACTCTTGGCTCCAGCGTCGATGCTTGGCTCTGGACTGGATCCATGAACCCATCTTTAGTTTTGGACATCCTTTTACGTCTATGTGCTGAATTTCTGTTCTCAGACTGTTGAATTTTAATATGCGTGGGTTTGAGAACAAGCGAGGAAGGTGAAAGCCAGTGGAATCGACTGTGAAGCCCACTCCAACTGGAACTAACCAGTGACAGTGAGGAGAGAATGCACTGGTAACTGAGGGGACTGAGGACGTAGAGAAATAAGCTGTTTCTTGTCTCCTTCTGTGAAAGTTTTGTTCACAGCATTCCCACAGAGAGGTTTTCTTCGGAAGTTACTTTGTCAACTCTGCAGGTTTCTAAGCCTGATCTACCCATGAATCTCCAATAAAAAGGTAAGGAGTAGAAGTAGGCGAGTCAATCCATCAAGCCTGCTGCACCATTCTGACTGGTCCAATCTCTGCCTCAATGCCACCATTCCACTCTTACCCTTGGACTCCCTTGTGGTTTAAATGCAGCATGAATGCTGCTTACACCGTGCATCTTTGAGCACAGATAAGGGCCAACAGGAAAGCACCAGCCTGCTCCTGATAGCTCCACATGGACAAATTTATCAGCGTGCAGTAGGCCACTCCCAGCGCTCAGGGTGAACATAAGAATGTAAGAAATAGGAAGAGGATTACGCAATTCGGCCCCTCAATATTACACTCAGTCAACTGATGTTGTGGACAGTTACTCCTACCTCGCCTCAGTTGTTCCACCCAAGTTTGGATCAAGACTATTGTGTCGACATCCAAGTGTCAACATCCCAGCTTCTATCCCGCTGTTAGAAGACTGTTGAACAGACCTCTTGTCCGATGAGATGGACTCTTCATAATCTACTTCATTATGGCCTTGCACCTTATTGTCTGCCTGCACTGCACTTTCTCTGTAACTGTAACATTTTATTCTGCATTCTGTTATTGCTTTATCCTTGTACCACCTTGATGTGTTGATGTGATGAAATGATCTGCATGGATGACATGCAGAACAAAGTTTTTCACTGTACCTTGATACACATGACAATGATAAACCAATTTATCTAGTGGTCCTGGCAGAACCCAAACTGAACATCAGTGAACAGATTATTGACAAGTGCTGCTGACTGTAATTGGTGAAGTTACCTTCTGTCCCTTTGCTGATAATTGAGAGTAGAAAGATGGAACAGTAACTAAATTTCCTGGGCACTTTGGTGGCCTGAGAGGAAACACTCCTTCTCCCTCGAGCACATAATCAATTCTGTCAGGGCATTTACCTGAAGGATCCAGCGCTTCTCATTTCCTTTTATTTGGGCGACAAGGTTAGCTGTGATTAAAATGAAGGTGTACTGCTTCTTTAAAGTGTTTGAACAACCTACCTGCTTGTTGACCCTCTCTCTGTTCCATTAATGTTGGGATTAGGCTGGTTTGAGACCAGGTGGGTTCCCATCATCTGTTTTTCAGGATTAAGATTATTCTCTGTGAGATTAATTCTCTTGTCCTTATTGGTGGTAGAGATCATAGGGAAGGCAATGCTGTCAAAGTTATGTGCTTTACCAGAAAACAGAGAAAGTTTAGGATTCCTTGTGTTCATTAGGTTTATTCAAACAAATGCAAAGATTTTTTTTTGTGGACATTTGATTCCAATTAGTCCAAATTGCAGTGCTAGCTGGTTTATGTTCAGTTATCACAGCGAGATGGGGCAAAGCTGTTATTTACAATAATAAGTTACAGCAGAAGAGGACAAGCAATAATTTTGGGAAGACAAGTAAATGGGCCAGAGCTTTCTCAGTCTTGCTTATTCCTGTCATCTGTTCTTTGTGTCTAATTCTGTACAGATGATCTAAGGAGCATTTTGTTTCCAATCTGTCAGTTCAACCAGCCCTCTCTGATCATCTCTGACAGGTATCATAAATTGCAAGTACAATAATTTCTCCCAAACAATCTTGTATCTGTACCAATGCTGAAATTAGTTTTAAAGGGAACTGAATTGCAAATCTTAATAAAATTGACTGTGACAAAAATCTGTGATCTGAGTATTTCTGGAGTCACTGGGTTTTGATGATAGATTACTGCTACAAACTGAACTATGGGCTTGTCAGAGAGCATTGCAGGCATTGAGACCAGGTTCTAAGATCGATGCAGCTTTCTGAAAAGAATTTTTGAATGGAAAACTAGTTTCAAATGTGTCTCAAAACAGGAATAAAACATAATTGCAATGAATTCCACTGTAGTGTTTTTAAAAATGAAAGGTTCCATACAAATCGACTTTCTCAATGGTTGAATTAATTGTACTCCCAACAAATTATAGAGCCATACAGCACACCAAATGGCTCTTTGACCCACTGAGTCTGTGCCAACAATCTAGCACCCATTTACACTAATCCTACTCTGATTCAATTTTTATTCTCCCAACATTCCCCGCAACTCCCCTAGATTCTATTGCTAATTTACATACTAGAGGCAATTTACAGTTGTCAATTAATCTACCAACCTGTATGCCCTTGGGATCTGGGAGGAAACTGGAACATCCAGGGGAAACAGGGAGCACATGCAAACTCCATATAGACAGAACCAGAGATCAGGATTGAATCTGGATCACTGAAGCTATGAGGCAACAGCTACCCCACTGTGGCACCCTGGAGTCAAACAAGCAGGTGAATCAGATTGCTTGTCACCCATTTACAAGTTCACTTAAGCTTCTGAAGCACCTGTGCACGTTTGTGGAATGTCCACATTATCTTGATGAGGGCATCGGCATGTACACATTGCCATAAGTGTGTAACACAGGCAGATTGTAATGCTGTCAATGTGCAACGATGACTTGATGTGAGGCCTGACACTTCAGAGCACAACACTTAAGCTACTCCCCTCTTCTAACCTCAAACACCCAAGGAAACACTTATCAGCAGGAGAGATACCTCATTGGTATTGGTAATTGGCAATTGGTTTATTGTCACATGTACCGAGACACAGCTAAAAAGCTTTTGTTTGCATGCCATCCAGACAGATAGAACCATAGAACAATACAGCACAATACAGGCCCTTCGGCCCACCATGTTGTGCCGACCTTCAAACCACTCCTAAGACTAACTAACCCTTTCCTCCCACATATCCCTCTATCTTAAATTCCTCCATATGCTTATCTAACTACCTCTTGAACTTGACCAACGTATCAGCCTCCACCACCACCACAGGCAGCACATTCCATGCACCAACCACTCTCTGGGTGAAAAACCTCCCTCTGACGTCTCCCTTGAACTTCCCCCCCATTACCTTAAAGCCATGCCCTCCTGTACTGAGCATTGGTGCCTTGGGAAAGAGGCGCTGGCTGTCCACTCTATCTATTCCTCTTAATATTTTGTATACCTCTATATATATATTTTGGCTCCCCTCATCCTCCTCCTCTCCAATGAGTCAAGCCCTAGCTCCTTTAGTCTCTCGTCATAATCCATACTCTCTAATCCAGGCAGCATCCCGGTAAATCTCCTCTGCACCCTCTCCAACACCTCCACATCCTTCCTATAATGAGGCGACCAGAACTGGACACAGTACTCTAAGTGTGGTCTAACCAGAGTTTTGTAAAGCTGCATCATCACTTCGCGGCTCTTAAACTCGATCCCCCGACTTGTGAACGCTAACATCCCATAAGCTTTCTTAACTACCCTACCCACCTGTGAGGCAACTTTCAGTGATCTGTGGATATGAACCCCCAGATCCCTCTGCTCCTCTACACTACCCAGAATCCTGCCATTTACCTTGTACTCCGCCTTGGAGTTTGTCCTTCCAAAGTGTACCACTTCACACTTCTCCAGATTGAACTCCATCTGCCACTTGTCAGCCCAGCTCTGCATCCTATCAATATCCTTCTGTAAGCTTCGACAGTCCTCCACACTATCCACAACACCACCGATCTTCGTGTCATCTGCAACTTGCTAACCCACCCTTCTACCCCCTCATCCAAGTCATTAATAAATATCACAAAAAGTAGAGGTCCCAGAACCGATCCTTGTGGGACACCGCTAGTCACAGCCTTCCAATCCGAATGCATTCCCTCCACCACAACCCTCTGCTTTCTACAGGCAAGCCAATTCTGAATCCACACGGCCAAGCCTACCTGGATCCCTTGGCCTCTGACCTTCTGAAGAAGCCTACCATGCCGAACCTTGTCAAATGCCTTACGAAAATCCATGTAGACCACATCTACTGCACTACCCTCATCAATCTACCTGGTCACCTCCTCAAAGAACCCTATCAGGCTTGTGAGGAAAGATCTTCCCTTCACAAATCCATGCTGGCTGTCCCTAATCAGTCCATGATTCTCTAAATGCTGATAGATCCTATCTCTTAGAATCCTTTCTAACAGCTTACTCACCACAGACGTAAGGCTCACTGGTCTGTAATTCCCTGGACTATCCCTAATAGCTTTTTTGAATAAGGGGACAACATTCGCCACCCTCCAATCCTCCGGTACCATCCCCGTGGACAACGAGGGCTCAAAGATCCTAGCCAATGGTTCAGCAATCTTCTCCCCCACCTCACGAAGCAGCCTGGGGAATATTCCATCAGGCCCCGGGGACTTATCCGTCCTAATATTTTCTAACAGCTCCAACACATCCTCTCTCTTGGTATTTACATACTCTAGAACATTACCCTCGCCTACACTGTTCTCAGTGTCATCAAGAACCCTCTCCTTGGTGAATACTGAAGAGAAGTATTCATTGAGAACCTCACCCACTTCCACAGCTTCCAGGCACATCTTCCCACCTTTGTCTTTAATCGGACCTACCTTTACTCTAGCCATCCTTCTGCTCTTCATGTATGAGTAAAAAGCCTTGGGATTCTCCTTAACTCTACTCACCAAAGCCTTTTCATGTCCCCTTCTCGCTCTCCTCAGCCCCTTCTTAAGTTCCCTCCTTGCTACTCTATATTCCTCACGAGCCCTGTCTGATCCTTGCTGATTACACCTTATGTATGCTGCCTTCTTCTTCCTAACTAGTTTTTCCACCTCTCTTGTCACCCATGGTTCCTTCACCCTGCCATTCTTTCTCTGCCTCACCGGGACAAATTTATCCCTAACATCCTGCAAGAGATCCCTGAACATCGACCACATCTCCATAGTACATTTCCCTTCAAAAATGTCATCCCAATTTACACCCTTTAGTTCTCGCCTTATAGCCCCATAATTCGCCTTTCCCCAATTAAATATCTTCCCATCCTCCTTGCTCCTATCCCTATCCATGACAATTCTAAAGGTTATGGAGCAATGGTCACTGTCCCCCAAATGCTCACCCACCGATAGATCTGTTACCTGACCCGGTTCATTACCTAAAACTAGATCTAATATGGCATTCCCTCTAGTCGGCCTGTCAACACACTGTGACAGGAATCCATCCTGGACACACTTAACAAACTCTGCCCCGTCTAAACCTTTGGCACTAAGCAGGTGCCAATCAATATTTGTACGTTCTATACATGTACATTGAGGTAGTAAAAAGAAAACAGAAGGCAGAATATAGTGTTACAGTTACAGAGAAAGTGCAGTGCAGGTACACAAATAAAGTGCAAACATCATGACAAGCTCGATTGGGAGATCAAGAGTTCAGCTTTAGCATATGTAAATTCCATTTTAAAAAGCACCTCACTGGTACCTTTAAAAATAAATAAAAGTGCTTATCAGTGTGTTGCTTGTTGATTTCTTTTGGCTCTTTCTGAAATTTTCCAAGTGTCTGTTGCTTTGCTTGGTTGTTTCAAGTTCAGAATCTATAGCAAATGGTATGGCTGGTGAGGAATGACCTTTTGTAGACAGCTGTGCAAACAAATTATTCATGGATGTGGATTCCTTTGTAGATGACTCTCTGGAATATGTCATGGCTGGGATAATAAGCAGAGACCTTGCAACACTGGACTAGCTGAAAGAGGGACAAGGGAAAGTAGGAGAAGCTCTCACTATCTGCCAGGGTGTTCAGTGAGCAATTCTTCTACAACATTCTCAGTGAAGAATAAAGTGTAAGACCTTCTCTCCAAACTATCTCATCTGGCATAACCAGAACTGCAATTTCGGAGCAGGGTGCCAGGACATATTAACGTATGTCTTGCCAGGCTAGAGGTAGATATACTTGTAAAGCCTCACAGTTTACCATCCACTGTTGAATAGACTGGGACTCCATTCGAAGAGAGCTGACTGCATTACATTCCCTTCAGCAGGCAGGGAGAGCACAAGGCTTTGATGGGATTGTGAGCTCCCCCCATTGGGAAGTGCCATTGCCCATGATCATGACTGATAGACGTGTTTTTTTCAATATTTCCACTCCTCCAAGCGGCGTGTGAAAATGAGCACCAAATGATGTAATTAAGTGCTTGGTATACTGACAGCAGCGGTCAGCTCTGTTTGAATGGAGCCAGAAGAGCTTCCATTGAATGATTGCGCCTGAGTCATGGCAGCAGATTGTCTGGTTGTCCCACACCAATTGTGGTGTTGCAGGGCAACCAGACAATCTGTTGCCAACATGGTGAATGACCCCAGTGCAATCATTCAATGGAAGCTGTTCTGTCTCCATTCAAACAGAGCAGACTCCTTTTCATTCTCCCCTGACACAGCTTTGAGTCATCCTTGCCATTGTGAGGTCAAACCCTTGCCATCAGGTTTCAGTAAGCACATGGGCAGTCACAGCATGAGGAGGAGGAGGGGAAGGAAAGTGAAGAGGCAACATAGCCAGCTCCCTTCTGTCATGGTTGGTAATGGCCACCACAGTTCTGTATTCTCCAGCCATCTCATTCCTTGCCTTTCCTCTGTCATCAACCATCACAGCCTTTGCCTAGCCACATCACAAAAACAAAAGCCATGACAAAATAAACATCCCAGATCAAAATTGTGAATGAAACTATGTCACAGTGTAAAGAACTGTCCCTAGTGCTCTTCTTCCTAGTGCTTGCCTACCTTGTGTCTTTGCCTGCCCGAGTGATCCTGTTCAGTATCAGCCCAATGGCTGCTAGAAGGCCGCTGATTTTCATTGAAAGAGACTGGAGATACACTTAGAAGTCAATGTTGAGCAACACTAGGCGGGCTGTAGACTGCACCCAATGGCCCTGTGTGATGCATTGTAGGCCAGCTGGCTGCTTAAACGGCAGCAAGGGTACAGGTGATAATACCTTTGGTGCTGCCTGGTCAGTATCACAAATGATATCTTTCTGAGCGGGGACAATACATCTGTGTTCCACAGAGCCACTTCCTTTCCCTGCCAGGTCAGTGTCTCAGCAATGCTGTGTGACTGATGCCAGACAGTCCAAAGTTCATTATTTTCTTATAGGTTGGCCATGGTAATATTTATGAAAAATTCTGTTCTCTACATGATGTTGGAAATCAGCCACAATGCTGTTTCTGCACCTGCTTCACACACTTGTTTGACAGCAAGTATTGCTTCAATAAAGCAATATTTCCAGCTGACAACCAAAATGACTTCTCTTTTGTGTTATTATCTTGAGTGTGCAATAATGACTGATATGGTATTATATTCAAATCAGCTACTTTTCAATGTGTTTTAGTACATTCTAAAAGATGTTTGGGTGCTAGGAATTTGGATTATGTGTCAAAGGCTGCAAGAATTTTGAGTGTTGTACAGTTTTGAATCATTTTGGCATACCACTGAGTGCAATAGACTTCTTATTTAAGTTTTGATGTATTTTCCAAAATAGGTTTGGAGTCTTTTGCAGCAATAGTGGCTCCAATTTTCAAACATTGCTATTAAATATAATTAAGGACCTTGAGCATATCATCTGGCAAGGAGATTTCACTGATTTATTGTGGCTCATAAGTAAACTGTTATTCCCACTGCTTTCCAATTGTGTTCCAATTAAGACTTCGATTTTTAGGGTTTGTCTGAAGGCCCCAGTTGTCTTCCTGCCACCAGAGAATCAATCAGCAATCTCTGACAGGACTAATATGGGATATGTATAGTCCATTTGTAGTTAGTGGCAAACAGATAATCATTAAAGAACTCCTCTTTTTCTATGACTGAAGATTGAGTGACATTGCACACTGAGCTGTATTTAGGCAGGCTTTTAACAGAAAAGTAATTACTTCCAAGATCATTTTGAGCTACTAGAAGTTGCAATTTTAGCACAGACACTTCTACAATAAACAGGAAAAGGATTCTGTTGAAATTGGCTTAAAACTAAGAGGTGTTTATAGAGTTGGTTTGCATAGGAAGAAGGTACCTCCATTAGTAATGGTTCTGGGACCAGGGAGAATTGATAAGGTTTTGGCCAATAGATACAAGAGGATGAGAGGACACAAGATACAAGGGGGTGAGAAACTCCTTTGCTCAGAGCATCATTAGGACCTGGAATTTTTTTGGTGGAAAATCAGTCAGTGTTTTCAATAGAAAATAAGATGGGCACATGAGAGAGAATGATTTGCAGGGCTACAGAGTAAGTGCAGGAAGGTGGGGCTGATGGAACTGCTCTCTTAAGAGTTGACGTGGAACTGATGGGATGAGTAGCCTCTTTCTGCGCTCTTACAGTTGTATGATTCTCAGAGCAGTCAGAAGAAAATCATATAAATGTGTTTCTGCATGACTGAAACTATCATAGTGACAATGATAACAAGCTTGAAGGGGAGAGCACACAGACTATCCAACACACACAGATTTTGCTATTGGTTTGTTTTTGAAAGCATGATTTTGAATTTGTGCGGTTATATTTCAAAATACATGAAATTGCAGTGACCCTATCCCAGTATGTTGTGTACCAAGAATCAGTGAGGAACCAAAGGATGAGTCAGAAGCGATGGGAAATAATGAAAGTTTCAGGCAAAAGATATTGATAGTTCTGAAAGAAAACAAATATTTTAAATCATATCTATTAAGATTTACCTCAGTTGTAGCCTTTATTTTGATCTACTTGAGTTAGATAAAAGATATTCTGCAATAAATCTCCATATGATTTTTTAGATTACTCACTATCATTTCTACAATAAATTAATTTCACATTTTAAATTGAAACAAGATCTGATATAAGACACTGTGACTCTCAAGGACCAGTGAAATGTGGAAGCATCGGATAAGCCAGTAGCTAAACCAATTATTGAACAAATTTATTGTCCATTTACCCAAGGACTACCGCACACTTACCTAGATCCCAAGGCATAGAAGGCTATGGCCGAGTGCTGGTAAATTAGTTTGTAGAGATGCGTACTTCATGGTTGGTATGAACTTGGTGGGCTGAAGGTCCTATTTTTGTGCTGTGTGACTCTATGTATGTGCAAGCATAGACACTCTCAAAGGTAAGGCCATGTGGCTTTTACCCATGGGAACAATCTGTTAACTAGGGTAAGTAAGCTGGAAAGATTCAAACATAAATGAATACATCTCATCAGTATTCACCAGGAGGAGGATATGGAGGATGGAGAGTTGGGGAAGGGCTGTGCTGATATTTTGGAACATGTCTGTGTCGGGAAGGAGGAAGTGTAAGAGATATCGGCACATCCTGATGGGATCTATCGCAGGATACAATGGGGAGGAGATTGCTAGAGCTTCAGTGGAGATTTTTGCATCATTTTTAGCCACAGATGAGCTATCAGAAGGATTGCTAATGTTGTTCTGTTATTCAAACCAGACAGTAGAGATAAGCCAAGAAACCACAGACCAGTAAACCTTACATCAACAGTAAGGACATTATTGGAAAAAAAACCTAAGTGACAATTGGAAATGCAAGGACTGATTAGGAAGAGTCAACATAGATTTGTGCAGAAGAATACTGTCTCACAAATCTAATTGAGTTTTTTGAGGTAACTAAGAAAATTGATGAAGGCAGGATGGTAGACATGGTTTATAGGGACTTTAGCAAGACTTTTGGCAAAGTCTTGCATGGTAGGCTGGAGCAGAAGATGAGGACACATGGGATCCAAGATGTGTTGGCAAACTGGATTTAAAATTGGCTTGTTGATAGGAGGCAGAGGATTGTAGTGAAGGGTGCTTTTCTGACTGGAAGTCTGTAACCAATGGTGTACCGCAGCAACTGGCACTGGGAACATTGCTGTTAGTCATATATATATAAATACTCCAATGAGAATGTAGATAATTGGTAACTGGTAACTGGTTTATTATTGTCACATATACCAATATATAGTGAAAAACTTTGTTTTGCATGTCATCCATACAGATCATTTCACAACATCAATACATCGAAGTAGTACAGAGGGAAAAACAGTAACAGAATGCAGAATATAGTATTACATTTACAGAGAAAGAACAGGGCAGGTAAAGGTGGACTGATTTGTAAGTTTGCTGATGACACAAAATTGGTGGAATAGTAGTGTGAAAGTGTACAGTAGTGTGAAAATAGTATGAAAGGATAAAGAGCAACAGAGATCAGTTGGGTGGAGGGATATCAGATGGAATTTAATCCCGACAAGTGTGAGGTAATGCACTTTCGGATGTCAACTACTGCCAGGACATATAAAGTAAATGGCAAGGACCTCAAGAGTGTTGATGTGCAGAGGAACCTTGAGGTGCAAGTTCATAGCTTCCTGAAGGTGGCAACACAGGTGGATAGGGTAGTGAAGACAGCATTTGTTATGCTTACCTTCATAGGCCGGAGCATTGAGTTTAAGAGTTGGGATGTCATGTTTTTGCTGTACAAAACATTGGTCAGGCCACACTTGAATTATTGTGTACAGTTCTGGTTGCCACATGACAAGAAGGATGTGATAGGATTAGAAAGAGTGCAGAAGAGATTCACAAAGTTGTTGCCTGGAATAGAGAACTTTACTTATAAGGAGAGATTGGATAGGCTGGGATATTCTCACTAACACAGGAGGCTGAGGGATGACCTTATAAAGTTTGACAAAATTAAGAGGGGCATAGATAGGTTGATAGTCAGAGTCTTTTCCCAAGGGCAGGGGAGTCTAAATCGAGTAGGCATAAGTTTAAGGTGGGAGAGGAGAAATTTAAAGCAGATCTAAGGGGCACATTTTTCACACAGAAACCATATGATTGCATTTTAAAAGAGTAAGATGCAAAATAATCTACAGTGGTATCTTTCAGTTATTTGCAATTTACGCATAACCCCTTACATGGTTGAGAATGTCATAGGGATGAGTTAAGGGAGAAAACTTGCACATAAACAGATTTCATACACCCAGATTGCATGTGGCAGGTTTACTTTGTATAGATTTTGAAAATAATGACAAATGGCAAATTAATCCTGAAGCTGCCTTGATATGATAATCCCTTCAATTCCACTCTACATTCTATTCCACTAATCCCACTACTTTTTTAATATTCCAGTTGTTTGTGAATTGTGGCTGTAACTTACTTTTTAGTACTATTTTTTCTTCAAAGGAATTACCAAATAATTAAGTCTAAAAAATATTACAAGCTGCAAGATATGCCATAATAGTTATCTCTTTTATTAACTTTTAAAATTAAATGTATTTTTAATGCATGCTTCAAAGTTATATTAAACCTGTTATATATATCATATAGGCTAGATGTTTGCAAAGTTTGAGGTTGATGTTAAATCTGCATTGATCCTTCACCATGGCTCCTCCTCCTTTACCATATCCAGAGAAACTTGCCTAATTATCAGTAAACTGCCGCATCTCCTAAAGATTGAAAGGAATCATTGTCATGGATGCAAGTTTGCAAGACAGATGCATTTAATACATGAGGCAGAAATAGGTTAGAAATAATATTTTTGAATAAAATAATCCCAAATCTTAAAGATTATTTTCTTTACTGTTTCAGGAAAAATTTCACAGATTTGTGAATGAATTTTGGAAAGACTGCTGTGTAATACTTAATTCTTATAGGCTAATTTACAATTAAGAATTAAGCATGGTTATTAATCCCTTACCAAGCATCCTTCAAATAGGTTGATTAGACTGCACTAATCCTTTAGGACAGTTAGATACATCTGGAGGAATATAATGAATCCTCCAGATTTGGCACAAGGAGTTTAGATGGAATTCAAATAGGATATTTCAAATACTCGAACTTCCTAATAATTCAAATTCTACACTCTAGAATGACCATTGATGATGTTGCCACAATATCAAGTATTCAATCTTCGGCTCTCAGATTTAGCCCTAAACTCTTCTTTGGGTGTTTGTATGCAATGCCCTCATACTCCCACTGTCTCGCTGCTGTTTACTGAACAACTGTAAACACTTCTGAGGCAGAGAGGTTTCTGATCACAAAGTGAGCTCTGTTTTTTGTTGTGGATTATTGAGAATTTGGTCCAAAGTTTCCTTTAGTCTGTCTTCAAACTATTTTACTATCAGTATCTGTGGCTTATTGATTCTGTTTAAATGAACCTGGCTTTCTAAGCGTAAATATAATAATCAGCTGCAACATAGAAACAAAAGACAGTGATAGATATCCCTTGTAACGTGTCATTGGTTAAGATTTATGGACTAATTCTATCCAACAGCTTCAAATGAAACTCAATTTGGATTTAGAGCTGTTTCCTACTGTGAACATGCAATAATCATGGGTAGGAGAACATGTCATGGCGACGCAGCAGGTAGTGCTGTTGCCTCACAGCCTCAGGGTCCCACATTTGACCCTGATCTTCATGGCTGTCTGTGGCTTTGGTTATGTCTGTATGGAGTTTGCACCATGTCCCTGTGACAGGGTTACGTTTCCTCTCACATACTAAAGACATGCAGTTGGTTTGTTGGATATTGATAATTGTCCCTAAGTGTCGATGATAGGAGGAGTTAATGAGCACGAGAGAGAAAATAGGTTATAGGGAAATAAGTGAGGGAATGGGATTGATGGGATTGCTCTAAGAACCGGCATAGACTCAGTGGGCTGAATGGCCTTATTTATGCCATATGGAAATATGAGAAATAATATGAGATCTGACAAACCCAAACATATCAACTTAATCACATCAAATAAACAACTGGCTTTCAATGTCAGGAGTGTTGTTAGCTTTGAAAAGGAAAAAGAGGTAAATTTCAGCTTCAGTGTGGGAATGAAACCATTGGCAATAAATTGACTGTCACAGGACTCACAATACACCTCATCTGATTTTTGTGTTAATTAACATTATCAAAGTTGAATTTTACCTCTATAGTGTCATAAAAATATTTCCATGAGTAAAACTATCAATATTTTCTAGAAGGAATTGTATTCCTGGTAACAACTATAGAGATTTGCTCCTGGGAATATCATTATCCAAAAGATTTAGTTATCTTTTATAGGCTGCGAGATATTTTAACTGAATCTCCAGTGGAACAAGTATGAGTCATATGAGAACAATCCCTGTTCTCAGATTAACAGCGTAGCACCTGTTTTTGCACATTCTTATTGTCAATGCCTAAATGCATTAGTGAATAATATTTTGAGAGAATTAATCTTTGAAATGTTGTAAAAGGATAGTTTGTCCTTTTTTTGGTGATTGATGGTCCAGTTTTGACACTTTCATTTGGTTATTATTTCTATGCATGTCCCCTGAGGTTTCTAAATGTTTTATGCCAATGAAAATTTGTACCTTAGCTGTACAACAAAGTAGAATGCAATCATCAATGAGTGGATTTGCAGCCCAGTGCTTTTAGTAGTTGTCACTATGACAGAGGACCCAAAGTTCGATTGTTGATGCCCTGCATCTAATTGTGTAGATAACTTTTCAAACAATGACAACCCTTTATTAATTGTGCACACTCTCCTCCCACAGATGGACTTAAAAGATCCTGTGATTCTCTGTTCAAGAAAAGAAAGGAATTCTCCCTGTTTCCTAGCCAATATTTGCCTCTCATTCCACATCACCAGAATAGATTACCCCAGTGCGAATATGCTGGCTTGTGAGCAAATAACTCATTGATTCTAAACTTAATCTTGAAGAATTTCAAATGCAAATTAATATTTTAATTTGAGCATCTTCTATGCTTGATTTTGATATAGGTATGTTGGGGCAGGGGAGAAAGTGCAACCACATAGATTCATTGTGGGTGTTTGGTCAGATTTTTCAATAGTTCTTCATAGCAATTCTCTCCGAAGCAAAGGAGGTAATAATTGGCTTTTGATGAAGGGTCTTTGACCAAAAGCATTAACCTTATTTCTCTCTCCACAGATGCTGCCTGACATGCTGAGTGCTTCCAGCATTTTCTGTTTTAGTTTCCAATGTAAAACCAGAACTAAACAAGAGGTGGTGACAAAATTATTCCCCAAAACTATGAATGCCAATCAAATCACATTCACCTTTAATAAAAATATCCAGAAACTGCAAATGCTGGAAATCTGAAATAAAGACAAAAAATGCTAGAAAGGCTCAGCAAGTCAGGCAGCATTTGTGGAAAGGGAAGCAGAGTTAATGTTTCAGGTCATGTCATTCATTGAAACCGGGAAAGAGAGAAATCAAATTAGTTTTCAGAGAAGCTGGGTAAGGGATGGATAGGACAAAGGGAATATCTCTGAAAGAGTGAGACCAGGGTTGCTAAGGGACGTGCCCAACAGGTTAGGTTAATTCAGCCACTCCAGACTATACTGGGCCTGTGTAAGAGCAATCAGCTAGTCCACTCCTCTGCTCTCTCTTCAGAGCTCTGGTCACTCTCAGGATTTCCCAGTTTAATTTCCCCCTAAGTGGAACATAAGACCAGGAATTATTTCAACTCTTGCCCATCTGAGGTGGGACTCATGTCAGGTGCAAAGCATTGATAAACTCCTGGACATACCCAGTCAAATTTCCCCAGAGATATGAAACCATACTAAGCTGGTCATTCGCATATCTCACTCCAGGGAAAAATTGATTTTCAACTGGGTAACACTGAAAAGATAAAAGTGTTACCTGATGGAAGGTCCAGGCCTAAATGTTTAAAGCATGTGAGCTTTATTGTTGATTTTAATATTACATCTTGGAGAAGCAATAGGCTGGACTGTGATTCAGACAATGGCCAAATTGCCAAGCCTAGTTATTGAAAGAGAATGTGTATGCCTGAGATTACCTTAAAATGGAATTACGTCACTTCTATCTAAGATTTAATCAGAGGGGCAATAACATAGAGTGGAAGGATTTGCAATTGGTACTGCAGGGTGTGTAAGAATTTTGTGCATTGCCAGAAACAGATGGAAACTTCAGTTGGGCACCTGGGCCTGCACATTACTCTAATTCGATAAAGAAGCAAACCAGATGGACAAAGACTTCAGATTAGATCTTTATTACTCCAGGAGGATAATGTCAGCAATTTCACTGTTGGAAGGTGTTGGATAATGGATAGCCAGCGTTCAACGGTTACACTTGTTCAGGGGAGATTTCATAATCATGACTTTCATATTTGATTTAATAGAAAGCGTTCCCTTTCCTTTCAAAATTAAAGCAACCAAACAAACACAGATGGTTGAGTGAGTAATTACATTTTTTTGGAGAGTACAGCTGCAGAACTGATATTTTTGTTTGGATACTTGAGGCACATAACTTGACTAGTAGACTGATTGTAAAAGCATCCATTACCTTACGTTAAAATATGTTTTGTTTAGAATTAATGAAAGGACACGGATGAGATTCTTTTCCATAAATATTCATTATTCATATAGCTTGCAACTATTCAATATAAGATGATTTGTTGTTATTCACTGTACCTAGCACATCAGAATTAATGAAAGGACACAAGAGGGATAAGATATTCTAGTCTGAACTGGATAGGAAATCCTGCTAACAGTGCTCTTCAGTGCTGATGCTATCTTGGCTCGGGCAAATATTTTAAACTATAAGGGGGCCAAAGGGTATTTAGAAATGGATCTCAAACAATTACTTTCCCCTGGCAGCCTGAAATTCCAGTGCCAGTTTCAATTCTGAATAGAATCCTAAGTCTCTCCTGCAGCAATTCTTACTGAATGCCAAGCCACTGCATGCAAGTAAAGCATTTGATACTGGAACCTGCCAATGACCTGAGCCATGACCTCACCCCTGATCATCCTGCCCCTTCAGGTGGTGACCACTTCCATCTCTAGCTGGGGCAGTGTCACCCAGTGTCATTGGGTGTCCTCATAGCTCCTGCCTCTGTACTCCTGTGGACAGCTTCTCCCAACAAGGCTGGGAACTGATAGAGCTTCTGGTCATTTTGCACTTTCTCCAGGTTCAAGGGGATATAAAAAGTCTTGGACCACTGTGGGAAAGGGAGAAGGGCAGTTTCCCATCCTCCCTCAACTAATACCATTAAAAAATATCAATGAGGATTGGCCAGTATTTTCTGGATAACAATTACTATCACAAGTAGTGATTTGGTTTTGAAGTGCTTCAGTGTGTCCATAATGGTGCCTGACTTTCTTGCAAGAAATGCGAGATTTAAGTCCTTTCGAGGGTCTGCAAATTCCAGTGCCTTGCCCAGTTTGTGCATGCAGAGACCTTGCCCTTTCCCACCCCCTAACATTGCCGCGAAAGCGGAGGAACTCAGGAATGCGGCAGCTGAGGGAGGACAATAAGTGAGAGGGTTTCGGTGGAGGAGTAGTTGGAGCTTCAGTGGAGGGCTCCTTGGGAGGGTTGGGATACTGGGACAAAACAAGCTGTGGGTGTTGTCTGGGGGAGGTGGTGCTCTCAATCGGCTTCTGGGGTTTGGGGTATGGGGTTAGGGTCACGATCACAATCAGGCTGGGTTCCACCGGTGGAGGAGCCTGCAGAGAGGGCTAAGTAGAGGAGTTAGATGGGACCTTTCTGCTACACTCCTCTGGTTAGGTAGGTCTCCTTTAAGTTACGCTGAAGCAGACTTCACATGCAATGTAAAGGCCTGCTTCTGCATGGGTGGCACATGCTGCCTGCATACATGCAGCTGCCGTTCAGCATTGCACACCACGGCACGTGAACTGGAGCCTGTCTCTGGAAGTACAGAAAAATTCCATTAATCCAGCCCAATCAGGACTTTGATGGTGCCAGAGAAGCATATTTTCTGGACTATCAGATGTTACTCTATGAATATTCCCAGCAAACTTTCAATTCATATTTTTTTTCGATGTTATAAATATTCCAGTGAACCTGACAAGTTTAAAGGGAGTGTGCGAAACAGAACCAGTTGATTTTCAAGGGAGCATGGGAAACAGAACCAGGTAAGTTTCAAGGGCTATTAGAAACCGGAGTCCAGGTGTGTGGAAGGGATCATGGGACTCCAGTGAGTGGAAAGGAGTGCAGAAATCAACACCTGGTGAGCTAAACGCCAAACCATCATGATTTCTGAATAGTCTAACAAAATGGATAATTGGAGTTGTACTGTATGGTATATGCACGGATGTTAATGAACAATTTGGCCAGCTGCTTGGATCATGCATAAAGTTTAGATTCAGTGTCAAATTTCTAATCATATTCCCTTGCATAGTCTACAAAAACATTGCACAGTGCTAAAGAATTTTTAGGCCACTGCAGTGTGTCTCCAATTGGTATCGCTGACATAACTCCACAATAACTGGTAATTAATAGGACAGAATAACGATGTAGATGATAAATATTTTCACTTGAGAAACACTGAAGCTTATAAGCTGTAATAAATAAAAACACATTGTAATATAGCATTATGTAAATGTTAGAAAAACACAAGTCAAAAAATCTATAAATACAAAGGAAGCTGGTGATCTACCCAGAAGAAAGCACTGCAGGAGACTGTCAGAATAATTTGCAGGTTTTATTTTAGGTGAATTGCTGTCTCCTGGCGCTTGTTCGTTTGCAGACTTGCTTTTGGCGTTTTATTTTCAATTCAGACAATTGAAATGTGGAGGTAACAGAGTATTGTGCATATTGTGATATTGCAAATTTAAAAATACTTTAAAAAATCAAGTTATGTAAAATTTGTGGGTGTTCCAGCAAATCTTCCCTGAGATGAATAATACAACTTGCCAACAGCTGAGGAACTTAAATGACACTATGGTAACAGCTGCACCTCCCTAGTCCCACACCTGGGCCCACTGTGGCCCATTTCTAAGTTAAAAGCAATTGACAAGTGCAAAGATATTTGAGGTTCTGGCATCTTTAGCCCCAGTGGAAATTCCTCAGCTAAGCCAAGCTTCCAGCTGTGGAGCTTAAATTTGCAATCTCACAGCCACTTCCCTTTCAAGTGATATTTACCAATGGACCTTGTGATGGCTTAATGTGAGAATTCTTCTATATAATTGGATCTCTATCCACATGCCACTCTTACTGTGTTAGAATCCATCACTAGGGTAATTGGGTAACAAGGAGTGGATAAGCACCCTGATCTCGCTGCTGTCAAATCTGGATTCACAACCTGCACTGGAGTCCGATTACATTGCAGGTCTTCACTCAAAGTATGACAAGTAGCTAGTTGAGAGGAGATCAGTACTCAGTGTTGGTATGGCGTAGGGGGAAGAGGAAGTTTAGGATTGTGGTTGCGAGATTGGCACAGTGTTGGTATAGAGGTTTATGGAATTGGAATTGGAGGTGGTAGACTAAGTTGGAGATGGGATGATAGGGGAAGGAGATCAGGATAAGAGATGGGAGACTGGCAAGTGTTGGTATGGGTGGAGGGGGGAGAAGGAAATTGGGACCAGGGCTTGGAACCTGGCACGGTATTGGTGAGGAAGAGATTGGGACATTGACACCACTAACAAACTGGGAGTGAGGAGGAGTGATGATTTTGGGAGCACGATAGTGTAGCGGTTAGCATAACGCTATTACAACGCCAGTGATCCGGGTTCAATTCCAGCCGATGTCTGTAAGAAGCTTGTACATTCTCCCCGTGTGTCTGCATGGGTTTCCTCCTCATGCTTCAGTTTCCTCCCACGTTCCAAAGACGTACAGGTTAGGAGCTGTGGGTATGCTATGTTGGTGCCGGAAGAGTGGTGACACTTGCAGGCTGCCCCCAGCACATTCTCAGTAATGCAAAAAGATGCACTTCTCTGTGTGTTTCCATGTACATGTGACTAATAAATAAATATCTTAATTTATCTTAATATCACATCAAGATGGGGAATGGAATTTGCAATTGGTGGGGGGGGGGGCAGCAGGGGTGACTGCAGTATTCAAGGGGGTTAGCCTGGTTACTGAGGTTGATTTACTTACATGGCACATGTTCTAGTCTAACTCTAAGGGAGTCAGTCTGTTAGAAAGAAAGCTCTGTTAACCATTATGAATCAATATTGGCTAACAGAGCAATCCCATTAGATATATGGGGCCCAAATATCAAAGGAAGGATGTGCTGGCATTGGAGAGGGTCGAGAGGAGGTTTAGGAGAATGATCCTGGGAATGAAAGGGTTAACATATGAGGAGCGTTTGATGGCTCTGGGCCTGTACTCACTGGAGCTTAGAAGGATGAGGGGGGATCTCATTGAAACCTACCGAATATTGAAAGGCCTTGTTAGAGTGGATGTGGAGAGGATGTTTCCAGCAGTGGGAAGTCTAGGACCAGAAGGCACAGCCTCAGAATAGAAGGACGTTCCATTAGAACAGAGATGAGGAGGAATTCCTTTAGCCAGAGGGTGGTGAATCTGTGAAATTCATTGCCACTGACGGCTGTGGAGGCCAAGTCACTGGGTATAATTAAAGTGGAGGTTGATAGGTTCTTGATTAGTAAGGGCGTCAAAGGTTACGGAGAGAAGGCAAGAGAATGAGGTTGAGAGGGAAAATTAAATCAACCATGATCGAATGGCAGAGCAGACTCAATGGGTCGAAAGGCCTAATTCTGCTCCTCTGTCTTATGGTCTTACCCCACTAATTTTCCCTGCAACCAATACTCCCTAGATTCTCATCAGCTCCTCCAGTTTCTATCACTCACCAATACACCGGGGGCAATTTGTCTTACCTACCAATCTGCACTTCTTTTAACTCCATGCACACAGCACCCAAGCTCAGGATTGAACCTGAGTCACTGGAACTTTGAGGCAGCAGCTCCACGAGCTGCACCACTGTGCTATCCTTCCTAGGAGTACCTAACGATGGCTGCTGCTGGGACAATATGATGCAAGCTCCTCTTCAGAGCTCCAAAATGTGTTTTGCATGGGGTTTGACATCATGTAATGAACCCCCTACCTGAATAAAAATTCCATCAGCATTAGAAGGATGAATCAACATCAGGAAGTGCTAAGTCAAATTTCCAAATAACACAAAATGATGCAGTTGTTGTCACTCTGAAAACAATTGATTAGTAGTTGCATCATGCTGGAAAGAACATTTCTTTAGTTCACATTGGTAGAGAGATCTTTTACAGGGTCTAAGACTGTGGTTCAGTATTCATGGAATCCCATTAGATTGGGAGTAAAATTAAACTCTCTGCTGGAGAATGAGTGCAGCTGAGTTACAAAGGATTGGCTGTTACCTCTGTTTTATTACCAAACCTTGTACCCAAGTCGAGGTTTCTAAAATATGTGCAGCACTTTTTGTGTGGGTTCTGGGAAAAAGAAATCAGAAACCTGACATGATTGAGCAACTGAAGGACTTTTTATGGGTGATTATTGTGCAGGCAAAGCTTTACATGCTCTGTGTAAACAGCCCACAGTGATTGCAGTGGTGAGTCAGCCGAGTCAGTTCAGGCGTAGAGAGACATGTCCTGTCACTTACATAGCAACACTGATGTCATAGAAATGTGCCCACCTATTGAAATTGAGGGGATGTGATTGTTTGGGGAAAGAATGATCTCAAGTAAAAAGCTTCCTAATTATAAAGGCTGTTCAGGAGGAACCTGAGCCACAGCAGGAATTGTAGCCCCGTCCTCTTTAGTAGCAGGGGAGTTAGCATTATTTTTTCCCTCCCTTTCTTTGATTATTCAAGTCCTATTTTCCATTCATATTCTGCATCCCTGGCCATCACAGTGACTCATTCCTACCTCAATCACAGACATCACGCACTGTTAATGGTGCTTACAACCACCCAATCAAAGGAAAGGTGCGGCGGTTAAAAAAAGTAATTAAAACGTAATACAGACAATCCCTGCTACCCTGGGGTTATAATTGCTCTCATTACATTGACCTGATATTTGCTTAACACCCGGACTTTAACCGCTGGGTTAATTCCTGTAGTATAATGATGAAGAAAGGGATTGCATGCACATTCCTTAAATGTGTCAATTGTTTTCAGTTCATCTATGTTCTGTGCTCTGATTTGAGTGTCCAGCCCTGTGGCAGTGGTATCTGAGTGCCGCGAGGTGGACAGAAGATCAACCAGCGAACCATTCCTCTGGCTTTCAGCTCTTCCCTCCAAAACACAGATACCAGATAGGAGCACAGAACATAGACTAGCAGGTAGGACCAGGAGGAGGCCAGCTCCAACGTTCAAGAACATGGCTTAACCATAGTTTGCGAGGGGGATGGGAACTGGAGGAGTCGGTCAGAGGAAGAAGGGGATGGGGAAAAGTCAGATCTAACAGGTAGAGAGGCTTTGAGGAAGGAGAAGCAGAGTACAGGCTATAGAAGTAGTAAGGTGGATGGGCTGAAGTGCATTTACTTAAATGCAAGAAGCATCAGGAATTAGGGAGATGAACTGAGAGCTTGGATAAGTATATGGGACTACGATATTGTGGCTATCACAGAAACATGGCTGACATCAGGGCAGGAATGGATATTGAATATTCCTGGTTTTCACTGTTTTAAAGGGGATGGTGGGGGGGATAAGAGGTGGAAGGGTGGCGATACTGGTCAGGGACACTATTACAGTGGCAGAAAGGGTGGATAATGAAGAAGGATCCTCTCTAGAGTCAATATGGGTGGAAGTTAGGAACAAGAAAGGAGCAGTTACTCTACTGGGAATATTCTATAGGCCCCCTGGTAGCAGTAGGGATACTGAGGATCAGATTGGGAGGCAGATTTTGGAAAGGTGCGAAAATAACAGGGTTATTATAGTGGGAGAACTTCAACTTCCCAAATATTGATTGGCACCTGCTTAGTGCCAAAGGTTTAGATGGGGCAGAGTTTGTTAAGTGTCTACAGGACAGATTCCTGTCACAGTATGTTGACAGGCCGACTAGAGGGAATGCCATATTAGATCTATTTTTTGGTAATGAACCGGGTCAGATGACAGATTTATCAGTGGGTGAGCATCTGGGGGACAGCGACCATTGCTCCATAACCTTTAGAATTGTCATGGACAGGGATAGAAGCAAAGAGGACAGGAAGATATTTAATTGGGGAAAGGCAAATTATGGGGCTATAAGGCGAGAACTAGAGGGTGTAAGTTGGGATGACATTTTGGAGGGGAAATGTACTATAGGGATGTGGTCGATGTTCAGGGATCTCTTGCAGGGTGTTAGGGATAAATTTGTCCCAGTGAGGCAGAGAAGGAATGGCAGGGTGAAGGAACCATGGGTGACCAGGGAGGTGGAACAACTAGTTAGGAAGAAGGCAGCATACGTAAGGCGTAAGCAGCAAGGATCAGACAGGGCTCATGAGGAATATAGAGTAGCAAGGAGGGAACTTAAGAAGGGGCTGAAGAGAGCAAGAAGGGGACATGAAAAGGCTTTGGTGAGTAGGGTTAAGGAGAATCCCAAGACTTTTTACTCGTATGTGAAGAGCGGAAGGATGGCTAGAGTGAAGGTAGGTCCGATTAAAGACAAAGGTGGGAAGATGTGCCTGGAAGCTGTAGAAGTGGGTGAGGTTCTCAATGAATACTTCTCTTCAGTATTCACCAAGGAGCAGGTTCTTGATGACGCTGAGGACAGTGTTGGTAGGGGTAATGTTCTAGAGTATGTAGATATCAAGAGAGAGGATGTGTTGGAGCTGTTAGAAAATATTAGGACGGATAAGTCCCCGGGGCCTGACAGAATATTCCCCAGGCTGCTTCGTGAGGTGAGGGAGCAGATTGCTGAACTGTTGGCTAGGATCTTTGAGTCCTCGTTGTCCACGGGGATGGTACCGGAGGATTGGAGGGTGGCGAATGTTGTCCCCTTGTTCAAAAAAGCTATTAGGGATAGACCAGGGAATTACAGACCAGTGAGCCTTACGTCTGTGGTGGGTAAGCTGTTAGAAAGGATTCTTAGAGATAGGATCTATCAGCATTTAGAGGATCATGGACTGATCAGGGACAGTCAGCATGGATTTGTGAAGGGAAGATCTTTCCTCACTAGCCTGATAAGGTTCTTTGAGGAGGTGACCAGGAAGATTGATGAGGGTAGTGCAGTAGATGTGGTCTACATGGATTTTCGTAAGGCGTTTGACAAGGTTCGGCATGGTAGGCTCCTTCAGAAGGTCAGAGGCCAAGGGATCCAGGTAGGCTTGGCCGTGTGGATTCAGAATTGGCTTGCCTGTAGAAAGCAGAGGGTTGTGGTGGAGGGAGTGCATTCGGATTGGAGGGCTGTGACTAGTGGTGTCCCACAGGGATCAGTTCTGGGACCTCTACTTATTGCGATATTTATTAATGACTTGGATGAAGGGGTAGAAGGGCGGTTTAGCAAGTTTGCAGATGACACGAAGATCGGTGGTGCTGTGGAGGGCTGTCGAAGCTTACAGAGAGATATTGATAGGATGCAGATCTGGGCTGACAAGTGTCAGATGGAGTTCAATCCGGAGAAGTGTGAGGTGGTACACTTTGGAAGGACAAACTCCAAGGCGGAGCACAAGGTAAATGGCAGGATTCTAGGCAGTGCAGAGGAGCAGAGGGATCTGGGGGTTCATATCTACAGATCACTGAAAGTTGCCACACATGTGGATAGGGTAGTTAAGAAAGCTTATGGGATGTTAGCTTTCATAAATCATGGGAGCCGCGAAGTTTAAGAGCCGCGAAGTAATGATGCAGCTTTACAAAACTCTGGTTAGACCACACTTAGAGTACTGTGTCCAGTTCTGGTCGCCTCATTATAGGAGGGATGTGGAGGCGTTGGAAAGGGTGCAGAGGAGGTTTGCCAGGATGCTGCCTGGATTAGAGAGTATGGATTATGACAAGAGACTAAGGGAGCTAGGGCTTTACTCATTGGAGAGAAGGAGGATGAAGGGAGACATGATAGAGGTATACAAAATATTAAGAGGAATAGATAGAGTGGACAGCCAGCGCCTCTTTCCCAGGGCACCAATGCTCAATACAAGAGGGCATGGCTTTAAGGTAATGGGGGGGAAGTTCAAGGGAGACGTCAGAGGGTGGTTTTTCACCCAGAGAGTGGTTGGTGCATGGAATGCGCTGCCAGGGGTGGTGGTGGAGGCTGATATGTTGGTCAAGTTCAAGAGATTGTTAGATAAGCATATGGAGGAATTTAAGATAGAGGGATATATGGGAGGAAGGGGTTAGATAGTCTTAGGTGTGGTTTGAAGGTCGGCACAACATGGTGGGCCGAAGGGCCTGTATTGTGCTGTATTGTTCTATGGTTCTGTGGTTAACTCCTATGTAACTCCACATTCCCACTTCACCTCCAGATCCTTGGAATCCAAAAATCTATCAATGTCATCCTTGAACATACTCAACAACTGAGCATCCACAGCTCTCTGGGAGGGAAAAATCCAGATTCACAAAACTCAGTGGACAAATTTTGATCCACTCCAGTTTTAAATGGCTGCTGCCTTATCCTGAGACTATAATCTTTGATCAAAGACTGTCCCACTTGATTGTAAAATAATTAGTTAAATGTTCAACTTGCCAAACCTACCACCCCCTATTGAGAGCTCAATATTTATTAATTTCCAAGGGGAGAGCAGGCATGCCTGGGTATGTCAGGGGGACAAAGTGAGCCACAATGGTTATTCCACTCCCTGAAAGGGACAGGTCCTGTCAGTTGCCTGCCCAGCAATATTATAATGTTGACCCAGTAAAATGCACATCTGTCAATGGTGAAGTGAGCACTAGGAGACATGGTGTAGTGTGCATGGGGAGACACAGAGTGTGCACTGGGAGACAAGGTGGAGTGAGCACTGGGAGACATGGAGCAGTCATTACTGGGGAGAGAAAGTGAAGAGAGCTGTAGCCAGGGTCAGGACTGGAAGCCATAGAAGTATTAGCTGTGGGGCTGTGGTGTTGGAGTCAGCTCTTCAAGGTAGTGTCAGCACCATGTCGCCAAATACTGGACCTGACCTGCTGAGAGGCTTGGCCAGGATTAGCACTGGGAGATATGGTGGAGCCAGTAATGAACCAGATCCAGCAATGTGCACTGTGTTAGAGACAGCATTGGGATCCATGGTAGAGGCAGCACTGGGAGCCGTGACTCCAGGTACTAACCTCAGCCTTGGCTCTCTGTGCCAAACCTGGCTACAGCTCCTGTACTGCTCCTGGCCATGGTTCTCTGCGCTGACCCAGCCATGGCTCTCCACCTTAAGCCTGGACGTGGGTCTTGTCACTGACTGCATTTCTCCCAACGCTGTCACTGAAAATGTCTCCACATCATAGAGTGTCAAAGAGTCATACAGCACAGAGCAGGACCTTTAGCCCACCATGTCCATGCCGACCATTGTACTTATTTACACTGGTCCCACTTACCTGCATTTGATCCGTCCTAGTTTAGCCCTTGGAGCCATGGCTGACATTTGTGCCAGGAGCCATGAGCCTCAGTAATGAAATCCTGCTCACTGCAGTTTTGCTGGGATCATTGAAGCAAAGAAAAATTTACCCCCAGGTGGTGTGGAAGGGTGAAGGAGGAAAGGAAAAAAGGTTGTCTTTACAATTGAATAGAAAGAGAAAATTCTAAAAAGGAATAAATTCACACTTTTTGTGGTATAGAATGCTTTCTGCTCCTGTACTGCCAATGTGCTGAAGCAGGAGAGATAAAGGGCACAATTAAGGCAAAGCTCTTATATTTGAAATCTTGCTGCAGCAAGGTGTTGAAATTAATGGAGGCCACAGAGCACATCGCAGCATTATCAGATCCACTGAGAATGGTCCAAAATTCAAAATGTGAAATGTGGAAAGTAAGCCAGCCTTGAAAGGCACGCTCTCTTGAAAGGAATTCTTAATCGCCTTGCTTCCTTTATTTGTTTTCAGTACAGTTTTACTTGGCTGCCCTCTTGCTGCATGTTTGCAGATTAAGGACAAAGTTTGCAAAGGACAGCAGTTTCCCTTTTCTGTCAGAGGTTGCTGCAGAGAAAATAACTTGCTGTACATTATTTGGTGTCCAGATGTGTGCACTGGTATAATATCCTTAGTTTGACAGTACAAATTGCAGACATAGTAATTAAGGTGTAATTAGCTTTAATAGTTCACCATGTCTGTTTATCTCTTCACTGATGTTTTAATGCCATGCTGTAAATTGGTTGATTAAATAACACAGAGCTCATTCCAAGATCTTTCCACAGCGCAAGCTTTTGCAAGATGGTTTCCTTCCCTTGGAGCAATGGATCCAATGCTATCATCGTACCGCGCACACCAGCCACATTTAGTGTTATTTCCAAAGGCACTACTTCCAAGTAAGGCCATGGTTCCTCAGGCATTGGCTCCTGTTGAGGTCATAGTTCAATACACACAAACTATTGATTGGGTCATGGTACCATATGCACTAGGCTCCTAGTTGGGTCATGGTACCACATGCGCTATGCTCGTAGTTGGGTTATGGTATGACATGCACTGGGCTCCATCATTGGGCTCCCAATTGGGTCATGGTACAATATACACTGACTCCTCCTTGGGTCATGGCACTACATGGCTGACTCCTAGTTGGATCAGGGTTCAACATGCACAGGGTCCTCAGTGATGCCCTGGCTCCTGGTTGGATCATGGTACCATATAGCTGGTTCCTGATTGGGTTATGGTTCCACATACACTGGCTCCTGGTTGGGTCATAGGTCAACATGCACAGGCTCCTCAATGATCATGATTCCACATGTGCTGGCTTCTGGTTGGGACATGGTTCCACGTGCTTTGACCTCTGTGGGGACCATTGTCACTGGCTTCTTCAGGAGTTGGCTTTTACTTATCAGACCACAGAATGAGGTCATCCAGCCCATTGGGTTCATGGCAGTTCTCATCAGTCCCCTTCCCTTTCCCTTTTCCCTTGTAACTTATTCCCTCTCACTTGCTGACAAGCTCCCCTTTGGTTCTTTGACCGCTTACCTACACTAAGGGGTAATTTACAGGATTGAAGTAACCTATCAGCACATTGATATTGGTATTGGTTTATTATTGTCACTTGTAATGAGGTACAGTGAAAAACTTGTCTTGCATACTGATCGTACAGGTCAATTCATTACACAGTGCAGTTACATTGAGTAAATACAGAGTGCATTGAGGTAGTACAGGTAAAAACAATGACAGTACAGAGTAAAGTGTCACAGCTACAGAGAAAGAGCAGTGCAATAAGGTGCAAGGTCACAACACGGTAGATCGTGAGGTCAGAGTCCATCTCATCATATAAGGGAACTGTTCAGTAGTCTTAACACAGTGGGGTAGAAGCTATCCTTAAGCCTGGTGGTATGTGCCCTTAGGCACCTGTATCTTTTATCTGATGGAAGAGAAGAGAAGAGAAGAGAGAATGATCCAGGTGGGTGGGGTCATCTTTGAGATATAGGAGGAAAGCTATGCATTCACAGAAAGAACATGTACACTCCACACAGAAAGCACCTGAGATCAGGATTGAACCCAGGGCTCTGGGGCTGCAAGGCAGCACATGAGCTGCTGCACTGCCATGCGTTTCTATTTCTGTAGGTATCATAGTTCTATGTACTTTGGCTCGTGGTGGTCATGGTTCCACAGTACTGACCCCAGTTGTTGATGACATAGTTCCCGACTGGCTACTGTTAAGGACCTAGTGTAATACTATATCCATTGTCAGCTGTTACGTCCATGGCTGTAAGTGCATTGGTTTCTTTCAGGGTACAGCATATCTTGGTTCCTGTGGGTGCCGTTGTTCTACAGGCATTGATGTCTATTATTGTCATCATTAACAGGGGGGTATAAACTATGCAGAGTGTCAGTTGATCATATAAACTCACTGAGAAATGCAAATTGGCCTGTTAGTGAATCAGGATGGTTATGAATTGAGTCTAGTGTGACTCAAGAAGAGTGTGAGTTGTGTTGTGAGTGAACTAGGTTGGGTTTGAATCAGACTGGGTGTGATTCAGCAGGGGTGTGAATTGGGCTGTGTGTGAATTAGAAGAGGTCTGAATTAGTCTTGGTGTTGTTTTGGTGTGAATTAAGAGAGGCCTGAGTTGGGATGGGTGTGAATTGAGTTGAGTGTGAATGGGGAGGGGTCTGAATCCGAGTGCGTATGAAACAATCCTAATGCAAGGTCTCGACCCAAAATGTCGGCAATTCCTCTTCCTCCACAGATGCTGCTCAACCTGCTCAGTTCCTCCAGCAGTTTGTTTTTTTTTTGCTGCAGATTTCAGCATCTTGTGTCTCCTGGGTGTGAATCAGATTGTGTGTGAATCGGACTTGGCATGAACCAGGACGTGTGTGAATCTGGAAGGGTGTAAAATGGGAGGGGTGTAAATCAAGATGAAAAGTCCTGTACTGGATTTAACATTGATTGCACACACAATTGTACATTTCTTGGTTTTGGTTTTGTGTTGTTTCCTTCAGAATCCATGAGTCAGACTGATTAAGAAGATACACTGTTGGTTGTCTGGAATACAGGTTCACCATAGAGTGCACTGTGCCTGTCTTGTGTTCCCAGCATTTTCCTGTCTGAGTCTCCTGAAAATAATCAGGCAGGGCAAGTCTAACTGAGAGTGAGTGCAGTTTGTTGACAGGTTAAGGGATTACTTTGGCCATTAATTATTCCACACAGCAAAGCCATATATTGACTCTATGATTGATGGCACACTGCCAAGTCATCTCCACCCAAGGTTAGACACAGATTGTAAGAATGTATTTCACTCATGACCCCTGTCATGATGTAATCCTGAATACTTACACAGATCCATTTATCATGGAAGCAATGACTTCACTTAATGCCTAATAATGTTGGGGCTTATATTGACATTGTGCAAAAATTCTAAATAGGTGATAGTGAGTTGGTCAACCAGTTCACCTCTCCCCTTATTTTTTCAGTCAATGAAAACTGGGAGATATAAAGCAGACTGGCAATCCATTGTCATCATTTTATACCTTTGCTCAGTCAAAATTATCCCACCTGAGCCCTTTATAGGAACTTTCCAGAAGAATATTTTCTCTTTATATAGGTACACGTTCATTTCCATTAGTGTGATATTCTTTGGAATGGCATAGTTTTGTTTTTAAGTGAGATGGTACATGAAGACATTCAGGACTCAGGAGCTATGTTAGGTTTGTGCCGTCATGAGTGAAAACAGAAAATGCTAGAAACACTCAGCAGGTCACGCAGCATCTGTGGAATACAAACCAAAGTTCCAATTTCAGGTTGGTATCCCTTTCTCAGAATTACCAAAGCGTTTTTGACCTGAAACATTACCTGTTTCTCTTTCCTCAGATGCTGCTTGACCTGCTGAGTGTTTCTTGCTATTTCAGATTTCTATCATCTGAAGTTTTTTTAATTTTCTTTTCTATCACAAAGTGCCTTAATAAAGCAGTGTACTTCAGCGTACAGCAGGTTCCCCAGCATCACGCAGCTGACCTTTCTGGTTCCTGCACACAGTACCTCCATTTCTTGGACAGAAAGGTGCTTCTCCCTGGATTACAATCTGTTTCTTGGCAAGTGTTCTGGACCTTGCTGTGAACTCCATCTCCACTGCTGCTTTCTACTCAGACTGCACTCTCGGCTGGGCTGCCTCTGTTCCACTACCTGCGCTGCTTCTTTTATGTCCCTTGACTGCAAGTCTTGCACTTGATCCTGAGTGGGCTTTGATTGCTGCTGCTGCTGGTTCCTATTCTGCTGTGGATTCTGCTCACTTGTTACCGAATCATTGCTACTTGGCAGGTTAACACCTGCTTTCGGTGAACCCTGATTCCACACTCCCTTCAATGGCTGAGGCAGAGGCATGGAGACATTTAATGGGAAATGTGATGAGCAGGTGGGAGAAAGAATAGAAGAATGTAACGAAAGGATGAAATGAAGAGGGATGGAGGCGATTAGGAAAAGATAGGGAGGGGGGGGTTGGAGGAGGTAGGGTCACATGCCCTTTGCTGTAAACTCTAGGGGAAGAAATTTGCCTTTGGGAATTAAATTGATTTAGAATATTAACTGCTGGCTGTTCTCATCTCCTGACATTTAAGTGGAAACACATATTGTGGTCTTGCACAGGGTCATTTGCAGTGATCAAAGATAGCTTTCTCTCCGTATCTAAGCTTTCACTGTAGTGGCTCTTGCCTCTATTCCAAGTCATTACTGTTCACTTCACAATAGGCCAGTTCCCAAAATCACCTCTTTCATTCCATGCATTTATTTCTCACACGTCCTGTCCCCCTCCTCTTAGTAATTGAGTTTCACACCTCCTGGCTCCATCTCTGCTACATCTGATCTACTAGTCAGAGCTGTTAATAAAGGTCATGATGCATTCACCAGACCCTAGCCTTGAACTCCGTCACTGATGATCTGCTCTCCACCCTTTGCACCATGGTTTCTACTCAACATTCTCTGGTAATGTGTCCACCTGAGAGTCCCTTGAACACCTTTGAGGTTTTCTCATTCTCCAGAGCTTATTGGCACTCTCAGCTCGCATCAAACTGTTTGCAAGCAAGTTTTCCCTGCAATGGATTCAGAATTTAGCTTCTTAAGTTTCTTCCTCACTACCTACCATTTACTAAAAAGGCGTATTACTCCTAATCTTTAACATGCTTATGTTCTTTTGACCTGAAGGACCCAGCACCAATTTCCAGGCTACGTCCAAGCCTCCACAACCAGCAAAAACATTTCTCGACATCTACATTATCAATTCCCCGGACTACCTTGGAAACCAATCAAATTACTGTTCTAAATTTCAGGAATACATTTGACATTTCCATCTGTAACCTCTCTGTACTATTTTATCATAGAATCATAGAATAGTACAGCACAATAAAGGCCCTTTGGCCCACAATGTTGTGCTGACCTTGAAACCTCACCTAAGACTATCTAACCCCTTCCTCCCACATATCCCTCTATTTTAAATTCCTCCATATGCTTATCTAGCAATCTCTTGAATTTCACCAATGTACCTGCCTCCACCACTGCCCCAAGCAGTGCATTCCATGCCCCAATGACTCTCTGGGTAAAAAACCTCCCTCTGATATCTTTTGCTGGCATGATCTTCATAAATGCTCACAATCTAATCAAAAGCTTTGTATTGCTGTGGCATATCTGCCAACCCCTTGTCTTCCAGTCCTCCAGATGTAAAGGATGGTGTTCCTTCAGCACCTCCTATAATTTTCTGAACCTAACATGTTTGTAATATTTTAAACTGGATTTTCAACGCTCAAAGGTCCATTTAGGCAGTGCAAATGTCCTAAGCAGATGACCTTGTATTTGCCTTCATTTTCCATAGTTATGACATTTGTTTAGTCTGCTAATATCTTTTTATTGTAAATTAGTTCTTCCTCCAATGATCCTTGCAAGGTACCTTTTTTGTGGTCATTGGCAGCATTGACTGAGCCATTTTTACGTATAAATAGTTGCAGCCCCAAACAACCACTGTGGGATTCACTGGTTACATCCTACCTGTCTGTTATCCCTACTCTTTGTCTCCTACCTCTCAGCAAATTCCCCAGCCAGGTTTATAATTTGTCTTCAATTTTAACTTAAAATTTAAATTTTAACTTAAAATTTAAAGAACTTAAATTTTAAGCTAACAATCTCTTATGAGGGACTTTATCAAATCCCTTCTGCAAGTTAATATATTTAATGCCCATGGGCATTCCCCTGTCTACTGCCTTAGTCAACTCCTCAAGAAGTTCAGTCAGGTACTTCAGGCACAACGTAAACTTTACAAATTGGTGGTGGCTTTCACGAATCAACTGAAAATATTGAAGGTGCTTAAGTTAATCATTTATGGCGCCGGAGCATGGCAACTCGTTACAAGCTGCTCTCTGCAGATCCACTCATTACTTCTATTATAATCATTCTACTCTTTTAAATCTAATTTCTATATCCCTAAAAATTACTACACTTTATTCTGCATTCTGTTGTTGTTTTACCTTATACTACCTCAATGCACTGTGTAATGAATTGATCTGTATGACTGGTATGCATGACAAGCTTTTCACTGTCCTTTGGTACATGTGACAATAATAAACCAATTCTAATTCCAATTCCATTTCCTGAGATCATTTGTTGGTCGAAAATTCCCTGGTTTCAGTCTCACATCTTTCATAAAAAGATGAAGCATGATATTTTCAATCCAAAGAAATAGCTCCAGAACAGGGAGAACTTGGTAAGAATGCAGTTTGAGGATTTGTAAAGATCTTTATTTCCTTCACAATCCTATGATGGAAACTTTCATTGTCAACACCTTCTTCACTGCTGTGCTTTTCCTTCTGTCAATTCGGGCAAGTCTTAGTCCCTCATTTGGTATCAATTTTGTAAGGATGTCTGAGATGCTATGGTCTTCCTCTGATGTATATATTAACACAAAGTAACATTGAGAATCTTCACCACTTCCTTTCTTCCATTTACATCAGTGCTGTAGATCTTTATTATAATTAATAAAAAAGTCACCATGTGTTATGCAGCAAAGAGCTGCAGCAGTAGGGACAATGGATTTCTGTGTTGCAGGATGCTAATGGAAAAAAAAGTACAAAGTAAATCTAATTTTTTTTTAATTCCCCAGTTGTCAAGAGCAAAAACAGCAGGAGGCGGCTGTACTATGAATTACAGAAAAATCAGCTTTGCATTACATGACTGCCATGACTCATTTAATACCCCCATTAAATGAAGATATCTGTTCTAATATTATTTCAGGAATGCTGCATGTATTCCACAAGAACTGCAGAGTAAAACAGTGTTGTTTATAATGATTTGATCATCGGCATTTGATTGAGAGGCAGAAATTCATTAGAAATTATAATGTGCTAAGAAACATGTGGTAAAGTGGCCTGTGTGGTTTCCCAGTCTTAAAGAAGCAGTTTCTTAAAAGAAACCCCTTTATCATCCCATTTACATGCATGACAAATAGTACAATTATAAGGTCTTCAGCAGAGTGACCACGTATAGCTTGGGGAGTCTTGCAAGAACTCAAATGTGATCGGAGCCACTAAAGTGGTAGACCTCAATGGGATCCACTACCATAACTCCTAGGACTGAATCAGGTGACCTAATGTGGGGACTAATGGGATGAATCCGAGTGATGGCACCCCACAACATGATCAGACCAGAAGAGGAAGAGATGGGCATTTGGGGCAACTATTGGAGCAATCAGAACACAACACGCCTTAAAGTCACACTCAAAGGGAAAGCAGATTAGCAGTGGTCCAAAACATGGTTTCAACCCTTTAGCTATTAAGCCTCTGATCTATATTGTATGGCTGGAATGAGAGACCAGTGAATTTACAAAATAATTCCATTAGCTGAAGCATGAAAATATCTGCTTGAACCCTAAAGCTTGCTTCATCATTTTATTTAATGTTGGCAGCTACTTATCCTGTTAATCCAGATTCCCTGCTGTGGATGGAAATCAATGGGATGAAAATCAGGCAGCTTCAACAAGAGGCAGAAATCTCTTCTGTCAGATCAGTTTGCAAATGGTGGACAATGTCCTTGGTAAATATATGCACCCATTCTAAAGCCTTGACATCCCTTCTATAGTGTGGTGCTCAGAAATGGATACAATGTTCTCTCTGAGACTTAGACAGTGATTGGAAAAGGTTAATCTTCTTTGCTTTGAACTCCACCCCTCTATTTGTAAATCCTTGAACCTCTGCCATTTTAATATATCAACCAGTCTTGTCACTTTCTCTAATTTGTGTTTGTGAATCCTTGAGTCTCTCACAGTCATTATGCCTAAAAATTACAGACCAGAAACCAATCTTTTGTCTCAATAGGTCTGTTGACTTTCATTCTCCACATGTCTTACCTCACAATATCAATTCTTTTCCTTTCCCCTTTATGCTCCTCAGCTTTGGATTTTCACAAGTGGAAACATCTTTCACCTTTTGAACCTCTTCAAAAACTTCAAAGATATCTGTCAGGTCACTTGATAGTCTCTCTCCCAGAGAAAAGAGCCCCAGCTGGCTTAGAAGAGTTGCATCCTTGCAAATATTTATGAACTCTCTCTAGTGCTTTTACATCCTTCTTCGTAATATAGAAACCAGAACTGTGCACTGTAAATTGAGTGGTCTAAAGTTCTATGCACGTTTGATGCAACTTATTTGCTTTTTAATTCTGACTGTCTAGAAATGTCTCCCCAATGATTTGATTGAATGTTTTCTTAACTGCATTGCTCCTGCCAGTAATTTGTGAATATTTATCCCTCGGTACCTTTGCACTTGTCTTCCAATAAGCTCTAGTTTTCCAAAAAGTACATCACCTCTTTCTTCCTCCTACCACAGTATGCCATGTTATATTTAATTCTTCTGCTGTTTACAGGACCAGTCTCCAAGCTTGATAGCATATGGGGTAGGGCTGTCAGTATTAACTATGAATCTCAAGTTCGTGCCTCCACCAGCTTTGACTTAGTACTTCTGGTTCCCATGTCCAGAACACTTTTGAACATAATGAACAACAATGGCTTCTCCTCCGAACTTTGTGGAACACAACTTTCTACCTTTTGCTGGTAACTCCATCTTCATTTTTCCTCCAAATGCAACAGTCTCATTGATCTGCGTCATATGAGACCTTCCATGTTTCTTCCCATTTGAGCAGCTTCTCTGAGCCCTCCTAAAATCCATGGTGCTCCTTTCATTGGTTATAGTATGAAATAGAAAACTGTGGTGAACTGTTTAAACCTATTTATGATTTTCAAGTGTATGCTGTGTGCTAAGAAAGCAAATTTTATTTCACAAGTTTGGGGAACTCGTGCTTAAGCCTGGGCTGTTAAGTGGTTAATAACATTAATGGCACATGTGCCAGGCAATGGCCATCCCTAACATGAGAGAGCCTAACCATGTACCCTTGCAATTCAATGGCACTTCCATTAACAGGATCCCCATCTATAAGCACTGTGGGAGTACCTTCACCAGAAGGACTGCAGCAGTTCAAGAACTGCTCAAGGACAATTAGGGACGTCCAATAAATCCTGGCCTTACCTGTGATGCCTATATCCCATAAATGAACAAACAAGAAAAAGGTACGAGCTGATCATTGGCATGGAAGGATGTTTGCGATTCCTGTGCTTGTTTAATAAGATCTTTTATCGTTCCAGCTAAGTCTTAGGATTAGCATCAATAGAAAACTTAAATCATATTAGCTTATTTTGAAGTTGTAGTCAAAAAACATAGAACCAAATGCATTAATTTTCTTTAAGTTAGCAGGGATCAGGAATCACTTTTATCTGAATACACGAGTTACTGATGTTCACGTATTGAAAAGATGATTTGATTTAATACCGTGATTAATCTTTTAATTTATTCTTGGAACATGAACATTGCTGGCAATTGATTGCCCTTCCTTGTTACCCTGGATACAACCAAGTGGGTTGATTGGACAATTTAAAGGAAATTAAGAATCAACTCTTCTTGTAATGCTGAAGTTGCATCAAGGTTAGATCAAGTAAGGACTGAAGGAAATGAGTGAACCAGTTCACAGTCACTTTTCTAGGTGTTTTTATATTGGATTCATTCTGTCTTACTAAAATGGTGAGAGTCAAAATTTTGCTACTTTAACTGACTCAAGATCACTAGGCTGATGCATAATCACAATGCTTCTGAATCCTCCAATGCCTTCAGTGGTTATTGATGTTGAAATCCTGATTTGTTTATTGGTTTATTATTGTCACCTATGTTGAGATACAGTGAAAAGCTTTTGTTTGCATGGTATCCAGGCAGATCATTCCATTCATAAGTACATTGTGGCAGTAGAAAGGAAAAAAGAGTATGTTGGCGATTGGTGGTTTTGCATCACATCAAAGGGTTGTTAGTTTAGCAACGATAATTCTGCTTATGAATCGCCCACTAGAAATTGTAACAGAGATGATGTGGTCTTCCAGTAAGAATAAGTATAAGTAATGTAATCTAGAAACACAAGGCTTAGAATAACTTGCTCCTGCTCCCTGGTCTTCTGTGAGGCTGCATTGCTCATAATCCTTGAGCACAGGCTGTAGTTAAAGGAGATATGTTTCTATTTTTATTATGATAAAACAACTTTCACTTGTGCTTACACATAGCAAAATTCACAGCTTACAGCCCTCTAAGCATTTGCCCCCATGCTGCAGACTTTGTTATAATATTCTAAGAGGTTCGGCCAAATGTTTGCCCTGTTCCTTTGATCTCTTGTTTATATTTCAAGACAAGGTTAAGTTTCTCTGCAGTGCTGATGCAGGGTTTTGATCCGAATGTCGACAATTCCTTCCCCCCCCCCCACAAATGCTACTTGATCTGCTGAGTTCCTCCAGCAGATTGTTTGTTGCCCAGGTTTCCTTTCTCTTATATTTGCTCTTCCATGAAAAATGCTAAAGAAAGTGCCGTAAATCTTAAAACATTCCAAAGTTCCTCACTTTCGATGCAGAGCGAGCCATCAACTGACTTTCATAATGGCTTTGTCTTGAATCATCTTGAAATTTGCAGTTAATTAAAGTTACATTCACGTTAGCCTCAAAACTAATCTAAATTCTATTAGATAAATGTTAAGTGGCATAATGCAAACAGAGAAAATTATAATGTGCAAAAAGTTAGTGTTCAATATTATCAAGAAATGCATTGAAATAAGAGACTTTCAGCTCTCCTTTTACTCATCAATTTCTTGATTAATTCTTACTCTGTCTTATTCATCCATAGTCTTCAGTTGTCATACTCCAAACTCTGCCTCTCTCCGCTTCGAGTTTAATCCCTCTGACAAGCAGCAGTAACTTTAACAATATGCTTGTTAAAAGGTTGTCTCACTCCTCTGAATCACATTAACCTTGTCATGTTGCAGTGTTATCAAGTGGCTGATTGCGTCTGTGACCCATTCTTCAATATAAATTCTTGCATCCTATTTGGAGGCTTGGTTAGCTGCTGTAGATTTCCCCTAGTGTGTAGGTGAGTGTTAGAATCTGGGGGAAGTTGATGGGAATACGGGGAGAATAAAATTTCATTTGTATGAATGAGTGGTTGATGGTCAGCATGGACTTGGTGGGCTGAAGGGCCTGTTCTGTGCTGAATGACTCCATGACTCCATGACTCCCTGTGTAAACAACATGGTGCTCTCATGTGTTTTTGTCCATTTTCGTGTCTTTTTGTGGGAGTGTTCACCTGGGCAGTAGAACCAAACACAGTGGCCATTTAGTGAACCTAAAAAAGCTGAAATCCAATTTTAATCACTTGGATTTTGCCCGTTTAGGGTGTTACGTAATTTTCACCATGCCTACCCCCACAACAGACTGCTCATAAAGTCTCTTCTTAGCCCAAGGATGTTGACTGAGACACCACATGTGGAAGTATGTTGGGGTACTGGTGGGCAAATAGGATGCAAGAAGAATTTATATTGCAGAATGGGTCATAGACACGATCAGCCACTCGATAACGCTGCAACACAACAAGGTTAATGTGATTCAAAGGAGAGAGACAACCTTTTAACAAGCATATTGTTAAAGTTACTGCTGCTTGTCAGAGGGATTAAACTTGAAGCGGAGAGAGGCAGAGTTTGGAGTATGACAACTGAAGACTATGGATGAATAAGACAGAGTTAGAATCTGCTTTTACTACTGGCTTTTACTAATTTCAAGGCACAACATTGTTGTTACTGCCTCCTCCCGCCATCCTGTGTTGTATTGGCAGCCCCGATATAAGCTAGACTGAAAGCTGAGAGGAGGCAGCACTTTGCCAATCCTATGCTTTCTTCACCTTCTCTTCAACCACAACCCGCGACCCAGAAGCTCAACCTTCTGCCTGCACTTGAAGGGTTAACTGAGCCCTGGGTTACTGAATTACTGCCTGAGAACAGATACTCAAGAAAGGGGAATGTACAGTTAACTCTCAGCTGAAATATGGGCCTAAAAGGCTTTCCATAATAGGAATCTCCTGTGTGGTCAGATATAGATTGGAAACCTAGTGAGGTCCACTCTCCTGCTGTGCCAAGATGGGATGTGTGTGGTTTCACATAGGAAGCTCCCATTGGCCAAGTCTTTGCTGCATTCCTCCATGACAGCCACATGCAAGCTGCTTAGAAAGCTGCCACAGAGCAGAGCAAAAGCACAAGGGTGGGAGGGCAGTAATCAGTGAGTGGGTACATACCCTCCGCCTGATTACTTGCCAATATCAAGTCCTGAGGCCAAGCATTCTCTTCCTCCCTCACCCAGTGAGAGTGGGGTTCCTGACATTCATTGTATAAAAAGGCTACAGTCAGCGATGGAGCAACCAGTGATAAGATTTCAAGTATCTCCACCATTGAAGACTGAGGCTAGCAGTTGCTGTGTGCAAGGCCTCTGTGAGATCTCAGTCAATCCCAGCAAAAGGTATTTGGTTTATTATTGCCACGTGTACCGAGATACAGTGAAAAGCTTTTGTTTGCATGCCATCTTGACAGAACATTCCATACATAAGTATATCAAGGTAGTACAAAAGGAAAAACAATAACAGAATGCAAATTATAGTGTTACAGTTACAGAGAAAGTGCAGTGCAGGTAGTCAAATAAGGTGCAAGGGCCACACCAAAGTAGATTGAGAGATCAAGAGTTTGTCTTTATCGTATAAGAGGTCTGTTCAATGCACTCCTAACTTTGTGTGACTGTTCAACAAGGTTCATAAATTACCCTTGAAAACTGCAGTTGATGTCAGACAGGAAGAAATGTACCGAGAACGACAGCTTTGGCTGTGCGACTGACTTTGGGAACATTTTAGTCACAAGGTGAGTTGTGCATAGAAGTGCCAGAGCCAATTTCCTGATGGGTGTAATTTCACCTGGGAGCGATTACAAGTTCTATCTAGTCCGGGTTAAACTACTTTTATGCACTATTTTAACAATGGTGCTCGTGGATTCAGTGTCTCGGCTTTAAAGTCCAAATTGTCACCATGGTTTGGCATTGATATTTGCAGGTGCCCACAGAAAAATCCTTACAATTGTTAAAACTATTGGATCTCTTGCTAAGCTATCAAATTCTTATTGGTCTGGAAAGCCATAACTCATTGTTTGTAAGAAATAACATCTGTTTGTCTTTTTCTACATCTTGAGGAGATAATTTGTGATTTCCTCATGCCATTGTGCTGAAATATTCTCTCAGGTGAAGAAAATGACAATGCAGTAATAGTCCATATATAAATTTATATTCAACAATCCAAATATTAATGTTTACAGAATTCTACTAGCTGTCTGCTGTAAGGGTTATCACTTTTGTGACTTTTTTAGAAAGTAAAGCAAAATATCATCAGATACATGCATGTTGTTCAAAAAAATATCCCAATTGACAAAGAATTAAATGATATTTTGCTTTTCTTTTTAAGTCTTGAACCTCTTAGAATAAGGTTAATTGCTTTGCTTAAATAATATGGTCTAGATTATTGCCGAGGAGATAGCAATTTCTATTTTAAATCATTAAACATTTACAAAATCAAATACTGGCAATTTTAATGCATAAATTTCAAGTCCAGAATTAAAGTCCGTCAGACAATTTTTAATGACCAGAATTTAACTATAGCTGCAATATAAAGTCAGATTTTAACAATTTAATAGGATAGTTGACCTCAATAATACCACTTCAATTAATTCCAACATTATGTTGAAAATTGTTAATCTATTAATCCTTGTCATCTTCAAAGCATTAACTTGGAGCCCAGAAGACACCAATGTTAGAGGATTTCTTAAATTGTAAATAGATAAAATAGTCAATGTAGCATATGCTTATAAAAATTCTGAAAATTATGCCATTGTTATCTTCAGGTGACTTTTCTATATATGTGAAACAATACTGAATATATCTAATGAAAGTGAGTTTAAACAAGCCAAATCAGAATGCTTTGGAAAGCTCAGAATGTTTGAACACTGTATTTCTGCCTTTACCACTGCTCCAGTCACAATAAATCTACACCAGCATGTTTAACTTAAAATATGAATCATCAAGTGTTCCCTACATCTAAATGCAAAATCATAAATTTCCAAATGATCATACTCAATATATTGAAGCTTTCAAGCAACCTAGAAATGTTGATCCCTATAAAGTGTATAAACTTAGTAAATGCTAAATCTTTGTGACGTTCCCCAGTAACGAGCCCATGGACTATTCAGAGTTGAACTCTGTGTGGAACTGCAAGAGGAGTCTAATTATTATAGAAATATTTGTATGAATATCCTTACATAAAGCAAAATAGTTAACAACCTAAACCAACAATTGTTTGTAGGAAACACATCTAACAGAGTCTTCTAATATTACATAAAAATGAAAAAAGATTTAACTCTAACATCCTTCATGTACCAACTTGCATACTTTCTCAGACACTTTTACACTTTTAAACTTTGGTCTACCTCAGGTGCTTCACTTCTGACAGTGTTTGCTTGTGTCTCCAATGCTATGTCATCTCTGTTTTGTTAACAGGATGGCAGGGACATTGCTGCAATGTTAGTATTTATTGTCCTTGAGAATGTGGTGGAGGACTGCTGTCTTGAACTGCTTCAGTCTTTCTGATAAAGCTCATAGTTTTATTGGGTGTGGAGTTCCAGGATTTAAACCCTGTGATGATGAACAACCAGCAATATATTTTTAAGTCAGGATGGTGTGTACCTGCAGATGGTGGTACTTTCTTGAAGGTAGAGGCTGTGGGTTTGGGAATGCTATTGAAATAGCTTTGGCTCGTGAACTTGCTGTGGATTTTATGCATCATGGACATAGCAGCTATGATGCACTGATGGTTTTGGGAGCAAATGTTAAACGTCGTAGATGGAGAGCTGATCAAGTTTGCTACTTGATCATGGATGGTGTCAAGCTTCTCGCAAACATTCATCCTGGCAAATGGAAAGCTTTGCATCATGCTTCTGGCTTGTCCCTTGTAGATGTGAAAAAGCTTTGGGGTATAATGTGAATCACCTGCTACAGGATAGCTGGCCTTTGACATGACACCCACATACCGAATGATTCCCATTCTAATGGGAGTGCTGTTTCCCACCAGATCTGCTTTTTTATGCCACTAGCATTAATAGGATCCAAACTCAGTACTGGAGCTCCCAGCATAATTTGTGCTTTTGGTCCATATTGCATTTAAACTGACATTCTGTACCAGCTGAAATTCTGTTGTATTTTAGAAGTCTTTTCAATAGATGTTGTGATATTGTACGTCTGCTCAAGCATGAGGTCTATTGTGTTTAGTAATTTGGACTGGATGTGGTCATCAGTCCACCCATGCACAAACTTATTTTCAGGCATATGATCCAAGACCACACCTTTGCAATGTCACAACAGATTTTTTTTTAGAAAAGCTATATAATCAGTAATTGTCTCTCCTGCCTCTGATTATGAGTTCCAAGCTAATAATATTCTGCAATTTCCAGTGGCTTTAGGTTGAAATGATTTTGCAGCTTTTCTAAAACTTGTTAAATTAAATATCAATATGCCAAATGTCACTTAAATATCTGGCCTATTTTTATTAACTGCATGGCCTTCTTGTGTTCATGATGGCCTTGTCCCAAACTTTCTTGCCCTCGGTATCTATTTCAATGAGGTCACTCACACTAAACAACATCTCTGTTTATTCAGTGTAGAACTGGAAGGACTGCTGCACATTACTGTAACAATGGAAATTTCCAATGTAACTGAACTGCCATTTTGTCCTGTCCTTCACTTTGATGGTTACTTGGAACATATTTTGTGGGCGCTGTCTTTTTCCCTTCATGCTCAAGTCTGCACCTCAGACTTGCTCCAGTTTGTCTTCAATGCAGTCATGTCATTCCTTGTGATTCTTCACCACCCCATCCACATCACCAGTGTAAATGATGTGTGCTCATTGGATTCTTAACCTCTAACTATGTCCAGTGCAGAGTATAGAATATATTGAGCTACCTTTAAGAACTATCCCTCGACTGTTTGATGCAATTCTGTATTAGTCACTACAGTTAGTTGGTAGTTGTTCATCATCCATGAAGGATGCTTGTTTTAAGGCTCCATCCTTGTTATTTTCCTTCTTGAACAGCAATATAGAACAACATACAGATGCGATAAAGAATATACAAGCTGATGCATGAGAGTCAAAGAGATTAAACAAAGTCTATGTTGTTCATTCAATGACTCTTCACTGACTGCTTCTGAAACTTTCTATGCACAACGTTGCAGCCCAGGGAGCAATGAGTTACATGATGCAATCTTTAAAGGAGTGAATATTAAATATACTACAGGTGGGATTTCAGCTTATAATCTTTTTAGTCTTTGGCTCTGTGCTGCAATCTTTGTTTATAATAGTGAGCCAACAGTCAAATGCTTATTCATGTTCCAGAACCAAGATTAAGTTTCCTTCTTTTCACATTTATCCTACTATTAAAAATACTAAATGAACGGAACACCATGATAGATTGATCATAGTTATTTTAAAGCATTCTGATAATCATTTCATCTTTCCTGTACTAAGGAGGAAGCATCATTGCAAGGGATGCTGATGATAAAATCTGTCTTAGTGGCCTGAATACTTACCTGGGGTGGGACTTCCTGGGAGGACCCCTTTTCTCAAACAGGATCCCCATGCTAGAGCACATCTTGTTCTCTAGGGCCTGGGGCAGGGAAAATGCTGCAGCAAAAAGCCGCAGACAAGAGTAGTTTGAGAGGAGAGATCACAAGGAATGGTGGGTTGGTGGCGAGTGGCTTCCATGGTCAGGGAACAACCGCATTGAGTTGGAGAGGCTTTGATGACAGATGGAGGGCAGGGATCCAATCATGGAGAGGGCAACATTGGTGATATCATGGGGCTGGGCTTCCTGATCACGGTTGATTCTGATTAAAGAATGGATTTTGTTCAAATTGGGACAGAGCTGAGGGGGCTGGGGGAGTAGGGAGGGGAGGGTTACTGATATTGAGGTGTAGTTTGATCACAGAAGTGGAGTGTGACCAATTAATTGGGTGTTAGGGGAAAACATATTCCTCCTCCTACTTACAAGCTCACTGCAAACCATTTACCTCTCTACACAACATTCTTTGTTTCCTTTAAACTGTTGCATTTCCCAGGTCTAGGCAATCCATCCAGCCAGGAGTTTAAATGTATCAGATTTTCTCTGCAAATAGGCTAGATGGTTCTAATAATTGCATTAGACTTTGAATAAAACCAGAAAATTCTGGTCAGCTGGTATGTGTGGAGAAACTAAGTCAACATTTTAGGTTATTAACATTTAATTGGAATTGAAAACGCTCTGGGAGAAGTGAAGAGTGAACTAAAGAGAAAGTAGGAAGGTGGGAGAAATTGAAATCTGAAAAGGGTGATGGTGCAGGTTGAGGGAGAGGGTAAAGAAAGAGATCATTGAGAGGAGTTGTAACTGTGAGAAGCACAATCACTGCTTGAAATTACAAAGGGAAAATGCCAGACACCTGAAATAATAAACAGAAAATGCTAGAATTTCTCATTATCTGAAATTGCAGAGCTCGGTGTTGAGTTTGGAAGATTGTATTGCACCTAGTCAGAAGATCAGGTGCTGTCTGTTGATCTTATTGCCAAACTTCACTGGAACGTTGGACCTTTCAAGGACAGGGGTCAGATTGGAGGGCAATGGAGAACAGGTAACCAGTCTCAGGATCACATTTGCGAGTTTGACACAGGTGTTCCACAAAGCTGTTTCCGTTGTAGAGGACAATGCATTTTCATCACTTATTTTGTTTTCAGGGTCAGATTTTAAATAGTCATTTGATAATACTGCAAAATGTGTATGACACTAGAATTTCACCCCCCCCCCCTTTGCAGAATCCTCCAATGGTGTTTCATTCATTTATTATTTTTAGTCATAGGATAAATGTGAAAAGAAGGAAACTTAATCTTGTTTCTGGAACATGAACAGAATAAACATCTGTTTCCTTTGTGAGTGGAGATGAACAGTATTCATTTAGTACAACACTTCTACCCTCTGGATCCATGCACAGATGGCCCTTGTTATCCCTAATGGGCCCTACTCTTTCTGAATCAGAATCAGAATCAAGTTTATTATCACTAACATACGTCGTGAAATCTGTTGTTTTGTGGTAGCAGTACAGTGCAAGACATAAAAATTACTATCAGTTACAAAAACAAATAAATGGTGCGAAAGAGGAATAATGAGGTAGAGTTCATGGACTATTCAGAAATTTGATGGCAGAGGGGAAGAAGCTGTTTCTAAAACATTGAGTGTGGGTCTTCAGACTCCTGTACCTCCTCCCTGATGGTAGTAATGAGAAGAGGGCATGTCCTGGGTGGTGAGGGTCCCAAATGATGGATCCCAATTTCTTGAGGCACCGCCTCTTGAAGATGCCCTCAATGGTGGGGAGGATTGTGCCCGTGATGGAGCTGGCTGAGTCTACAACCCTCTGCAGCTTCTTTTGATCCTGCACATTGGAGCCTTTATACCAGGCAGTGATGCAACCAGTCAGAATGGTCTCCACTGTACATCTGTAGAAATTTGCAAGAACCTTTGGTGACATACCAAATCTCCTCAAACTCCTAATGAAGTAGAGCCGCTGGTGTGCCTTCTTCATGATTGCATCAATGTGTTGGGCTCAGGATAGATCCTCTGAGATATTGACACCCAGAAACTTGAAGCTGCTCACCCTTTCCAATGCTGATCCTTCAATGAGGTCTGGTGTGTGTCCTCCCGACTTCCCCTTCCTGAAGTCCACAATCAATTCATTTGTCTTGCTGATGTTGAGTGCGAGATTGTTGTTGCGACACCACTCAACCAGCTGATCTCCTGCACACCTCCTCGTCGCCAGCTGAGATTCCGCCAAAAACAGTGGTGTTATTGGCGAATTTACAGATGATGTTTGAGCTGTGCTTAGCCACACAGTCATGAGTGTAGAGAGAGTAGAGCAGTGGGATAAGCACACATCCTTGAGGTGCAGTTGTGTTGATTGTCAGCGAGGAGGAGATGTTAATACTGCTCTGCACTGACTTTGGTCTCCCGATAAGGAAATCGAGGATCCAGTTGCAGAGGGAGGTGCAGAGGCCCAGGTTTTGAAGTTTGTTGATTAGTACTGAGGGGATGATGGTGTTGAACGCCGAGCTGTGATAGATAAACAGCGGTCTGACGTATGTATTGCTGTTGTCTTGGTCCTCCAAAGCTGAGTGAAGAACCAGTGAGATTGTGTCTGCTGTGGGCAAATTGCAGCAGGTGCAGGTCCTGACACAGGCAGGAGTTAATTCTGGCTATGACCAACCTCTCAAAGCACTTCTTCACAGTAGATGTGGGTGCTACCAGGTGATAGTCGTTGAGGCAGCTCACCCTGCTCTTCTTGGGCACCGGTATGACTGATGCCCTTTTGAAGCAGGTAGGAACCTCCGACTGCAGCAGTGAGAGGTTGAGGATGTTCTTGAGCATTTCAGCCAGTTGGTTGGCACAGATTTTCAGTACCCTGCCAGGTACACCGTCGGGCCTGACGCCTTGCGAGGTTTCACTCTCTTGAAGGATGTTCTGATGTCAGCCTCTGAGACAGAGATCACAGGGTCGCCAGATGCTGTGGGGATTCACACAGGTTCCCTGGTTATACTTTTGCCTTCAATATTCTTATAAAGCCCCCCTTTGGATTTATCTTAATCCTGTCACAAATTATACTTCATGAACTATCTTTGTCCTCCTAATTTCCTTTTTAAGCACCTACCTACACTTTTTGTACTCTTGATGGGCCTCCCCATTTAGGTGTGTGGAGTTGAGGAAGCAGATACTATTCTCAGACTGAGGTAATGTTTTGGGCTGTCTCTATACACAGCATAATACACAATCATTTGCAGAGACAATTTTAATCTCGTTGCCCTTCAACTCTGTACGACCTGCTTTGTTTAACGTACTACAACTGAATTGGCCAGTCTTTATCTCTTACCATGAACTTTGATGTCTTGGAAACTAATTTCTTATTTAGGGTACAAACTTTCTTTAATCTGGGTGTTTAACTTCTTGGTCTTTCCATACTCCCTCTTGATCAAATAAAAAGGGTATATTCAAATTTCACTTTCCTTCACCTTTAAATTAACACTAAAAATATTAAGAAATTCTTGGTTATTTTCATCATTCTAAAATATTCTAACACCAAGGCTAAACTTAGAATGATAATATCTGAGCTGGCCCCCTGATAAAACAAGGGTGACTACCATTCCCCATGCTTGTATTGCTCTACTCCACTTACACCATGAGTGGGTGGGTTAAAGCTGGTTTGGTTTGTTGGGTGGGGGAGCAGGAGGAGGTGTGTTGAGATTTTTAGAAGTTTTGCATCCCACCTGACCTAAGCATACTTATATCTGAGGAGGTAAATTGACTCCCAACTAGCTTTTGTCATTTTGACAAAATTGAGAAAGCTAATTTACTTTTTTGAAAAGTAATGTTTAGGAAATAGTAGCTGGTTCAGATTCGCTAAACAATTGGGGGAGGTAGATCCTTGCAACAAAAGATAACACAAGAGGAGCTAACCTTAACTCAGCCTGTAAGCTTGCTTTAAACATCTGATAGCATTGTCTAGCTGTTCTGTTAGACTTGCTTTTAGAAGGTTACAGATATTGAAATAGCGTTCTGAACAAGTTACAGCTTCACGTTCAATGGAGCATAAAATGTTGCAGGATCTGTTTATCATCAGCACTCTCACTGTAACAAGCAAACATTTATCAGCCATGTGCTGAAAGAACTCCCACTGCTGAAGCCAGCAAGCACCGGAACAATCACTGCAAGGTTCAGGGTCGGTGCTCTGTGGCATGTTGAATGCCTTTCTTTTCTTTGGGCACCTACTTGATATCAATCGAATAGGAATGAGTCTTCTACTGCTCTTCTTGTATTGTGTTACTATTGATGTGTAAACTTGTGCAGCAGTCTAACATGTTCAGAATGCTCTCCTGAATGCACATGACCTAGCCACGGAACACCATAGACCACCTGTTGCACTACCCTAGAATTGTCTCTGATTGTGTCTTTTATCTTGCACTAAGGTCTTTTTTTTGCACAGCAACACACAAAGGAGCTGGAGAAACTCAGCAGGTCAGGCAGCATCTATGGAGGGAAATGAACAGTCAACGTTTTGTCCATAGATGCTGCCTGATCTGCTGAGTTCCTCCAGCTGCTTAATGTGTTACTCCAGATTTCCAGTGTCTGCAGTCTCTCGTGTCTCTCTTGTTTTTGCAGTCTTTTTTTTCATCTTTCTCTTCACTGTCCTGTATAATTTATGTATAATTTAAGAGTAATTTATATTCTGTGTGTTGTCTGTACCTACTATGTGCCTGTGATGCTACTGCAATCAGTTTTTCATTGTACCTGTACCTCACCATACTTGTGCACATGACAATAAACTCGACTTGACTCAATGAAAGCTGTTCAGGTTAAGAGTTAATTCTATTTGCAACATGATTTCAGCTCTCAGATACCAGTAGCTCTTATGCAGAATTATGTACCTTTATATTTAAGTAATCCTTCCATGAAGATCCCCGGTTGAATAATTTATCATGATTGAACAGTAAGTTGTCACTGGAAGTTGGAATGCACATGAGAGATGAAGATTAATAATAAACTTTCCAGAGGAAATATAATTTAGGCTGACAGATCTTGGCAGACACTGCCATGCTACTAGTGAGAGAGCGCTGAACTGTTGGAGGTGCTGTCTTTAGGATGGAATATTAAATTGAGGCCCCAACTGCTCTCAACGCCAAATATAAGAGAATACAGCAATGAGCAGAGAGTACAGAAAAGAAAGTGGGCAACTGCAGGCAAATAGGATTAGTGTGGATGGGCAAAAAGGTCAGCATGGTTGACCAAATGACCTGTTTCTGTGATGTACAACTCTATGAATAAAGTTGATATTTATCCCTCAACCAATACCACTGAAGCAGATTATCTGGCTTTACTTGTTACTCTTTAGGGTCCTAGATGTGTGCAAATTGGTGACTGAGTTTCTTGTATTACAACAGTGGCAGTTTCAAAAGTTCTTTATTGACTGTAAAACAACTTGTAACATTTTATGGTTGTGAAAGGTGCCATACAGATGAAGTTTTTTTCTTTAAATGTACATGGTGGACATAAACTGGATTGAATTGTTCCCGTCAGTTGTATTAGAGTTAAGGGCATCAAGGAGTATGAAGAGACCACAAGAATATGCTATTAGATAGAGGATCAGCTATGACTATATCAAATGGCAGAGTAGCTTTGAAGGGCCGAATGGCCCACTCCTGCTCCTGTTTACCCTGAAAGAAAAATCTTTTGGATAAAGGGTGCACATTGGCTGCTGTGGTCCCAATGGAATGTTGACCCTCTTCAAAGGTTCGTGGAGCTGAAGTTTACATCAAATGCAAGCTAATGTATGTCTCCTCAGATGAGTTAATTCAGTTTTGAAAGAATTTACATTTACCACGTTCCCTCATGTCTGTATGGTATCAAACCATAACAGAATGGTCAGTGGAATTGTTCTGTCTGTGGACTGAGTGATTTGCTTCAACACACTCAAAATACCGGGGGAACTTGGCTGGTTAGGCAGCATCTATGGAGGGAAATAAATAGTCGACATTTCGGGTCTTGACCCGAAACGTCAACTGTTTATTTCCCTAGATAGATGCTGCCTGACCTATTGAGTTCCTCCAGCATTCTGCGTGTGTTGCTCCAGATTCCAGCATCTGCAGAATCTCTTGCATCTGAGTGATTTGCTTCATCCTATTTTAAGTTATCTCTTCATAGATATTGGAGAAGCTCTGTGAGGGAGTGCCTCTCTTTTTCCTTGCATTTACTACTCTCCCCTCTAGCCCAAAAGTTTGGTTCACTTAATAAAAAACTTATCGTTGTACATTTTAACCAGCTGCTATTTAGTTTTCGAGTTAGATATTGCTTCAGTTCTCAGGATCTCTGAAATTAGATTCCCCCAGAAGTCTACTGTTGAACATATCTCTAGATATTGCATTACATTACATTGATTAGCAGCACTATAATTGATCTTATAGTGCACTTGGGTGCATCTGTTGTTTGTTAGTACAGGACTGGGGTCAATCTTGTTTTCTCTGCAACTGTACTATTATTTGATGTTCTGTTGTATGAAGTCACAGTTTGAAATCAGAATGTTCTGGCCAACATAACCATTCTCAGGCAATAAACCACACATAATAAAGCTGAGGAACCCATGTTGTGAGTGGTTAATAGTCCTGAACATTATTTATTCCTTTCTCTTAGAATTTACATTGCTTTTGTTTCCCAGGGTTGGGGACTCAAGAATTAGAGGGCATAGCTTTAAGGTGAGGGGAGAAAAGTTTAATAGGAACCTGAGGGGCAACTTTTTTACACAAAGGGTGGTATGTATGTGGAATGAACTGCCAGAGAAAGTGGCTGAGGTGGGTACATTAACTTCTGAAAGACAGTTGGACAGGGACACGGATAGGAAAGGTTGAGAAGGTTATGGGCCAAATGCTGCAAATGGGACTAGCTTGGACAGGCATCTTGGTCATCATAAACCAGTTGGGCTGAAGGGCCTGTTTCTGTACTGTATGATTCTATGACTCTATTTGTGTAACAGATTCGAAAATGCCCAGATGGAGCCAGTTTAGATCAATGCGTAATGACTGTCATCGCTGTGTGTAATCATTTTCCCCTTTGTGTGGAATCTTACGGGTTATGGAAATTTGTGTATGCCTAAAGTAAAAGAATTGTACCATTATTAGTACTCTCAACTCCTGAAATGGCAAGCCTGATTGACACAATGCAGTTTGGATGTAATATTGCTAACTCTGAATCTGCAAATTGGTTTCCGTTCTTTTGAGGCAACTGAGCAACTAGGTTGGAATGGTGAGATGGACAACCGACTGTACTTGCAATACATTTTCAACGTATCTTTAAATGCACCTCAACTTTGCAGAAGTTCAATTTCAATGAGGTATGATGTGATTTTCTTTCAATGTGAAAATATGTTTTGACACCAAACAGTAATATTATAGTGAATATCCTGTCAGGGCTATCAAAGGTTTATAAATATAACATAACACTTCATGACAGACCATCTGCCGATCAGACGTTGCCTCCCTAATTCATGCGAATCCTGGTGTCCAATAAACATAACTTTTATTTGCATTTTTACCAGAATGAAAATGCTTGAGATTGCTTTTCCATTTACAATAAAAGCGGAAGCTACTGAAAATGTGCAGCTTGCATTAACACTTGATAGGAGAAGAAACAGGCAAGTATTCGAAGTAGAGATGCTTTGCCATAATGGATTAAAGGGAGGTGTGAGCACTTCTTTGGTACAGTACACACACCTCAAACAAGCTCTGCACTAGTGCTGCCACATCTTAAAAATTAGGGGGTCATGTGTGGCCAGCTCATAGTGAATTATGCAAGATGGAATGTTGTTCCATATTAAAAACATTATTTGAAAGTACGATAAGTAACTATTACCTTCAGCAGAAAACTGCAGATGCTGAAGATCTAAAATAAAATAGGAAATGCCAGAAAAAAAACACAAAACAAAACATTTGTAGAGAGAGAAACAGAGTTACTGTTTCAGGTTAATGATCTTTTATCAGAACCAGGGGAAAATGGAAATAAAACATGTTGTAAGTTTTAAGTCCTCCTTCTTAAACATGATTGGTCTGAAACATTAACTCTTTCTCTCTCTCTGTGCTGATGCTCTATGACCTGCTAATAGTTTGCAACATTTTCTGTTTTTTTTTACTATTTCCTTAAGGCCAAATGTCTGGCTCTCCTATCTGTACCTGCAATAGTGAGGAGTGAAGGGACCTCATTATCAACTGCTTCTTCCTTTCTCCTTTCCCACCAAGCAAAAACACTCTCCCACCTCCCCTTCCTCCAGCCTTCAACCTGTTTCACTCCCAGTCTCTCCCACCGCCTATCATGCCTCTCCAAGCTTAATTGTCCATGAGGCCCACTTCCTCTCCCTTTGCTGCTAAATTGCCGGCCGACAGAGCAATTGATGACATAAACCATTCCCTCTCTCCCCATACTGTTTCCTTCCCTGTCAACACCATCAACATCTTCAATTAGCCAAACCCTTGCTCTTCTTGGAAACAATTGCCACATTTTTGTTTATTTCTTTTAAGCATATGCCTCCCTAATCCATCATCCAAACTGCTTGTTTCAATCCAGGATCAGGTTTATCCTCCTTCTGGAGCACTGAACCGACTCTAATCAGGATCACAAATGATGTCCTCTGTGAGTCTGACAGTGGGGAGTCATACCTCTTTATTCCTTCCATCCATTGACATAGAATCACAATCAGAATCTGATTTATTATCACTGACTTATATGACATTAAATTTGTTGTTTTGCAATAGCAGTACAGTGCAAAGACATAAAAAGTATGATAAATTATAAAAATAAATAAATAGTGCAAACAAAAAAGGAATAATGAGATGGTGTTCATGGACTGTTCAGAAATCTTATGGTGGAGGGGAAGAATCTGTTTCTGAATCATTGAGTGTGGGTCTTCAGGCTCCTGTACCTCCTCCCCGATGGTAGTAACGTGAAAAGGGCATGTCCTGGATGGTATGGTGAGGGTCCTAAATCACTGTGTCTCTCCAACACGAGACTGTCGTCACAGGCTTCCCATTAACCTGTACAAAGATAAACAAACTGTCTTCATAAATGGGTGGTCATCCACCATCTCACTTTTGTCTCTGGATTCTTATCCTTGGTGTTTTTCTGATCTACATAGTGCCCTTGGAATCTCATTCACTGACATCCACTCATTTCTAACATGTACTTCAACCTCATGTACTTATACCCCCCGGCAGCTGCCATGATCCTTGCTATTGAACATAAGAATATAACAAGAGCAGCTCCTTTAGCCTACCCTGCCACTCAATACCATTATGGTTGATCTGACCTTAGCCTTAGCTCTACTTCCCCATCTATTCTTCATAATCCTTGACTCCCAAGTAGTCGTAAAAGCTGTCTGCCTCGGCCTTTAACATATAGTGACTCCTTCCTATTCACTCATTCAGAGAGAAAACACCTATTTCCACCTCTATAACATCTGCTTCTCAGAGACTCATTAATCCTTGTTATATCCAAGCATGACTATTCTGACACCATCGGTCTCAACCTTTGCCAGGACTAAATTACAGTTCATCTCAACCTCTGCTGTTGATGACCTATCCCACACCAAATCCAACTCTGATATTCTGTGATTTGAGACATACATTCCACCTACTTTAATCTCATTTTTCAAGAAGTGAGTAGTGGTCTTGAAGTGACATTCCTGCTACTGGTCTCTCCCCATTCGATCTCTCCTGACCTCAGTGATCAGTGTTGGCCATATTATTCTTCAACTGCTGACTGCCTTCCAGTTCTTTGCCTAGGAGTCCATTGTTTATGTATGTATTAGATTAAACAGCAAGAGACAGAGGGCTATCAATCCATAAAGACAACAGCCTGTCCCCACTGGACCCTCGCCTTCATTCTGGCAAGGGTGACTGATCAGTGATTGAAGATGAGAAACTCTGTCTGACCCAGCTGTTGTGATCCCATTGCTGCCTCACTTGAAATAATCTAATGCAGAGTGTTGTACCTCTTGGTCTAGTTGGTCTGCACCATCCAGGGCAGGTTTTTAATTCAGCTATTAGGTCAAATATTACTTCTTTATTTTTCAATCTTTTTATTAAATTTCAAATTAATACACATAACAATAGTGATTATACACGTGGTGCGAAGAGATCGGGATTACAATAGTAACAATTGACATATACAAACACAGGGAGTAAAGTATATAATCTGAACCTCCCAATCTCTTACTAAGCGAACATGATACAAAAGAATTTGAAAAGAAATTTGATTATATGAAAAGAGGACCCCAAAATTAAAAAAAATAAACAAAAGCAAACCAAAAACTTCAAAAAAAAATGCTGGACCGTTATTTCTTCGGTTAAAAAAAAATTATTATGTCGTTAGCTCTGCTCCTCTATATTCAAATAGAAGGTTATTGAAAGGGATTCAAAAAAGGTCTGCTTACATCATATGGAAATACTGAATAAGTGGGGTCCAAATTTCCTCAAATTTAAGCGAAGGATCAACAGTACCACCCCTAATTTTTTCTAAGTTTAAACATGTTATAGTTTGAGAAAACGATTGAAATGTGGTAGGAGGTATAGGATCCTTCCATTTAAATAGAATGGATCTCTTGGCCATTAATGTAACAAATGCAATCATACGACAAGCTGAAGCAGATAGATGGCCGGAATCCATCATTGGTAACCCAAAAATTGCAGTAATAGGATGAGGTTGTAAATCAATATTCAATACAATTGAGATAATATTAAATATGTCTTTCCAATATTTTTCCAAAAGAAGGCAGGAACAAAACATATGTGTCAGGGAAGCCACCTCCGAATTACATCTGTTACTTATAGGATTTATATGATGATAAAAACGGGCTAACTTATCCTTAGATATATGGGTCCTGTGAACTACCTTAAACTGTATCAAAGAAGGTCTAGCACACATTGAAGATGTATAATTAGAGAAACTAATTAGAGAATTTTCTTCCAAGTGTCTCTAGATGTATTTCATAGTCAGATCATAAATTATTGCTATCAAGCCCTTCCGATAGGGATTAAAACCTGAAATTTTTTCTATAATTTCAATTTTATGTGGTATCAGAAAAGTAGGTAAAATAACTTTTTAAAAAGTTCTGATCTATAAATATGGTAAAAAAAACTGTGATCTAGGCAAGTTGTATTTATTAGACAACTGTTCAAAAGACAACTATCAATGAATAGATCAAGAAAGCACGTTATCCCCCTTAATTTTCCATAGAGAGAAAGCTGAATCCGTTCTGGATGGTTGAAGGGAAAAATTGGATTGGATCGGACTTGATAAAATGAATTTATTCCAAAAAATTTATGAAATTTAAACCATATTCATATTGTATGTTTAGTTATTGGGGTAATCATTTGTTTACTCAATTTAGTAAGTGAAAAAGGGAGTGAGGCTCCTAAAATAGAAGCTAATGAAAACCCTTGCATGGACTCATGTTCAAGGTACACCCATCAGGGACATGGAATTACATCTAAATCTTGTGTCCAGAAAATTAAATATCTAATATTAATTGCCCAGTAGTAATATCTAAAGTTAGGCAAAGCCATACCACCATTCTTTTTTTAATTTCTGTAAATATTTCTTACTTAACCTTGGGTTCTTATTCTGCCATACATATCTGAAAGAATTTTAGAATCAATAGTATCAAAAAAGATTTCGAGATGAAGGTTGGAACCGCCTGGAATAAATACAAAAATTTTGGTAAAATATTCATCTTAACCGCATTGATTCAACCAATCAATGATAGAGACAATGGGGACCATTTAGTAAGCAATTGTTTAACATGATCAATTAAAGGTAAAAAGTTAACTTTGAATAAGTCCTTATGCTTCTTGGCAATTTTAACACCCAAATAAGTAAAATAATCAGTCACTAATCTAAATGGCAATTGCCTATAGATTGGAACTTGCATATTTAATGAGAAAAGCTCACTCTTATTAAGATTTAATCTATAAACAGGATAAACACTAAACTGAGCAAGCAGTGATAATGTTGCAGGAATGGATTTCTCAGGGTTAGAGATATAAAGTAACAGGTCATCTGCATATAGTGATATCTTATGCATCCCATTTCCACGAGTAATACCAAATATGTTAGAGGAGTCCTGAAAGGCAATTGCCAAGGGTTCCAAGGCAATAGCAAATAATAAAGGACTTAAAGGGCAGCCCCGTCTAGTACCTCAAAAAAGCCTGAAAAAGGGGGATCTCTGATTATTAGTAAGTATTGAAGCCAAAGGTGTATGATATATCAATTTAATCGCGGATATAAAATTTGGGCTAAAATTAAATTTCTCAAGCGTGTTAAATAAGTATTCCCATTCGACTCTATCAAACACCTTCTTGGCATCAAGCGAGATAACACATTCTGGAATTGTAGATGAAGGGGTATATACAATATTCATTAACCTCCTAATATTAAAATGCAAATATCGATTTTTAATAAATCCTGTCTGGTCATCAGAAATAATTTATGGAAACACACATGCAACAAACTAATACAAACGATCATGGAATGAACAATACGTTGTCTGAACCCCCTGAATCTGGACAAACAATGGCTGTATGCTACTGGGAATCTACTTAGGATGCTCCTAGACCTCTGTGGAAGTGCACCCTCTCACCTGTGGTCTCGACCCCGGCAGCAATCGGAAAAGGGGGAGAGCTGCCCACGCGTACCTTCTTTTATAGGGCTGTAGCTGGGTGGAGCCCGCTCAGGTAATTCAAACAAGCCAATGATCCAGGGTCAAGAACAAAGGTGGGTTACAAGCCAATCCTTAGGTGTGCTCTTTAATGGGTGGGGCGGAGCCAGACCCTTGATTGACAGTGGTGTAGCTTCCGACCCAATAGGCAATACTATTATCCGACCATGGGGGTCAGTAATGTTGTCACTGTCATCTGACCCCTGGCCTTTCATACTACACACCCCTCACCCACAGAAGCCCGAAAACTGGCCAATAGATAGCCAGAATGCTACTTACTAAATCCCTTAACCCTACCTCTTTTGGTGGCAAATCTCCAAGTTAAAAGGAATGCAAAACACCACCAGTAGTCAAAACATGGAGATACAAGTATCACAAACATTGAGACAAAACGGCATACTGAGAAAATTCTATGCAGTTAAAAATACTGACAGTCGACATTTAAAAAATACAATCTTACTATTACTTCAGAAGAGAAAAAGCAATCAATCACCCAATCAGATTCTTAATTATTACAAAAATAAACAAATAAAAATATTAAAGTAGAATAATAAAAGGGGAAAAAGAATTGTAAAATAGAAACATGATAAGTATCCATGTTCCAGAACCAGACACGAGAGTGTTAACAAAGGGCAGAGAAGATCCGGACTTAAAACGTTCAAATCTGTGAGTTAGTTATTACCTAGTAGACCAAATAGGAGTAAAAATCAAAGAATAGCACCTTTATTAACCATTTGGAGTTGAAAGTTAATCTTTTAGAAATTCTTCAGCTTCATCCATGGCATTAAACCATTTATATGATTTGTCAGGGAGTACAATCCTCAGACGGGCTGGAAACAGCAATGCAGGTTGATACTTCCCTTGATAAAGCCGTGACATAATCGGTTTATAACACAATCTCTCTTTCGTAACTTCTGGACTGTAATCTTCAACCAGACGAAACTTCCAATCTTTGTATTGGATCATTCCTTGATGACAAGCAATTCGAATCAAATGCTCTTTAGTACTCACATAGTGGAATCTCAATATTACTGGCCGTGGTTTTTGCTCTGCCAGAGGTTTTGGTCTTAATGATCGGCGAGCACGATCAAGTATGGGGCGTATAGAGAAAACTTCAGAGCCAAACACATCCATCAGAAGTTTGGGGAAAAATTCAATAGGATTACCAGTTTCAGCATCTTCAGGAATGCCAATAATCCGCAAATTGTTCCTCCGACTTCGACTTTCTAAATCAATAATCTTCTGTCTTTGCTCTTTCAATATTTGGGTAGTCGAGGTTAAATCCTTTTCCAATGAGCTCAGTCTACGATCTCTCTCTTTGCCAGCTTCATCCAGTTCAGCAATTAATTTCTGTTGCTTAACATTTTCCTGTTTAAGTGTTATTAGTCTGTCTTCGATCTCCTTTTACAACATTTCCAAAGTGGAAAATTTCTGATCAAGTTTTTTATCCAGGAGTTCAGAAATAGCTTCCAAAGTAAGTTGAGGATCTCCATTCCCCTTGCTTTCAGCTGCACCTTTAGCTCTGGTGTTCATTTCCGGCAGTTAAAAATCAAAATCCAATCTTATAAAAGTATTATAAAAGTCTTGTTAAAACTTTAGCACAGATATTAAGAGGGTGGTGAACAAAAAATTAGTAAGTGAGTGGAGCAGTGCCAAGGTGCAACCTACTCCATCTAGCGCCACCAAGAGAGTCCCAAATATTAATTCAAGGTACAAAATTAACTACAGAGCAATACAGAGCTCAATAAACTGGAAGTACTGACAGCTCTGGAGGAATCTCAGTTGGAGGAGAGAAATGTGCAAATTAAATACAGCAGGGAACAATGGAGAGGAAATTAAAGAGAGGGATTCTGGCTGTATCTCTTTTCTGATGGATCATTCCTAATCACACAGTGATGGGGATCCCACTGTGGTTGTTATGTAGTCCCATGAGAATGCTGGCTCAAATCCCATAGGATCAGAGAGTAAACTACAATCTTCAGACTATTCAGTGCTGCAGCAAGATGAAGGGAACTATTTCTTTCCCCACCTGCATGCGATATTGTATTCCCAGTTGTTACAAAGCAAATCCCTCTTGTTGGCACCTTAACATTGAAAGTGGGTTTTATAATGCACAATCCTTCAGCACCATGTGATCTGATTTTGATCTTGATCAGTGTAGATCATTCCAAGGTGAATCATGAAGTTGGACTTGTCATGTCTGGGTGTTGTTCACTCCCTTAGTGCACCTGATCTTATCCCAGCATCGGGAAAACGACATCACCAGTTACCAATGGCCATTTTCACCTGTCGCAATATTGATTGGAGTAGAAAATCACTAGTTACTTCTGGTCATTTTCACCTGCAGCAGTGTAGATTGGAAGAGAAATCTCCACTCTATGACAATTGTGGAAATGCCTTACTGAGACTAGAAGCACATTGTGCTAGCCTGTTGCTTAGCAGACATATACTGCTGACATGAAGAGACCTGACTGGGCACCTGCTCAAATGCATGCATCTCAGATGTCAAACAAAATCCATAGAATATACTACAACTATTAGGCAGTACTTTTTTCAGCATTTAGTTGCTGAGATATATGGGTGCCGCAATGGTGACATTGTTGGCACTACTGGAGATGTCCGTTTGGCCAAGGCTGGCCACTCAAGGTGGCTTGGGGATCTCGGAGTAGGAGGATACAATGCCATTGCAAACAACACAAGGGATCAGCCTTAGTTCAACAAGGAGTGGTCATTTATATCCTGTTCTCAAAACAATAGGACAAAGCCAATCTATGTAATCACCACCAAAGCAGTCTACCCTCAATCATGAACAAAGTGTTGTAAGCCCTTGCCAACATTGCAATCAAGTGGCACCTACCCACCTATGACCTACTCACCAATGCCAAGTTTGGATTTCAACAGGACTACTTGGCTCCTGATCTTATCCCAGCCTTGGTCCAAACATGGATTAAAGAACTGAATTTCAGAGGTGACATGGGAATGACTACCCTCACATTTGGACAAATATAGCAACAAGGAGCTCTGATAAAATTGAAGTCAATGGGTATCCAGTGGAAAACACTCCAATAGTTGGAGTCATACCTCACACAAAGGAAGACGGTTGTGATCATTGGAAGTCACCTCAGCCCCAGGACATCAGTGCAGGAGTTCCTGAGGGCATTGTCTGGGGCCCAACCATCTTTAGCTGCTTCATCAATGATATGGAAAACTGTGAACCACTGATTGGTCACACCACTGTACCCACAATGGCATTTTGCTGCACAATGAGAGCAACAATCTGCTCGTGACATGACTCCATAGGCACTATGTGCCACCTTCCCCTTGTGAAGAAGTGTGCATGGTCTCCAGAATGAAAATTGTGGTCTCCTGGGTCTACACAACCTCCTGCAAGGGCTTGAAGATGGATTCCACCATGCTCCTGTTCTTCTCCTATATTCTCTAGTCACCTTGCTGTGTGTCCACATCATCTTCAGCGTGACAGCTTCCCAGTCATGGACCTTATTTGAGTCTTCCAGACCAGGATGGATATGTGGGCTTCTTCTCTGGCAAGCGCTCACATCAGGCTTCCTGCACATCCTTCCAGACTGCAGCCGGCTAGTGCCTGATATATCTTCCTGTGATGCGCATTGCTTTAGCCAGTGCTGCACACCACTCACAATGCCAGTCTGTGAGATGGTGCTGTGCAATGATGCACTTTGCTCATTATCATTGTCATCATCCACCATCGACCCTGTCTCTCCCCCACCATCCCCCACCACCACCACTCTTCTCCTCCCCTCCGCCTGGTCCTCCTGCTCTGAATGATGATGCTCTAAGAAGAGGAGATGGAACACCTCTTCTGACGCCAAACACAAAGCAAAATATATTTGCACTTATAAGCTGAATCCATAGTGCCTTAATGGTGATGCAGCATCTCAAATGGTAATAAGAGTGCATACTGCAGATACAATCATATAGGAGGTACTGATGACATTGAATCATTGCTGGTGAGCTTGCGCAGCAGTTATTTTATAGCTTCTGCTCTTGAGGTGATTTGGGTCTCTAGCCATTAAGATGAGGATCAGTCTCCTCCGGCATGAACTCTTGATGGCCATGCGCTCATTCCTTGCTGTCTTTGCCTGATTGGAAGTGCTGTGGGGCATTGAGTAACCTCTTCATTATCCAGTCTTTGGAGGCTTGGCTTTTGTTTGGGAGATGGAGTTGAATATCAATAGTAGGGTGAGGTTGGTTGATGGTGAGGTGGAAGGTTGAGCATGCACGGGGTGCCAGTAGAGTAATAGTTTGTGTGAGTGTCTGTGTCTGGTTAAATGTGTCTGTATACCTTTAAATGTATTTTTAGTGGTCTGTAGCTTACCTTGACACATGCTGAGGGCTCACGAAATGTCTCTTGACATTGCTGAGGGCCATGGAGATTCTTAATCCTGGGGGAGGTCACACCTCCTGGCAGGCCCTTCTAACTGTGGCCTCATGAGTTTCATCTCCTCACCCTTCCTTTCCCCCTCCACTTGCATGCAAGACCTCCTTCCTGCATACGTCTTACTTACTCAGACTTCATTGCCCCACTCCATTAATGTGGGAATTCTATCCCCCACTCCTGGAGTCTTCTGTCTCCTCCAAGGCAGCCGTAATGTGTGTTCGTGTTGCGTGACTGCCATATGGAGTGTGGAGTGATGCCGCTCTCGTTGCTATGCAGCAAGGTAGCAGCAGCTGCATACTGTTGTTCCTGCTCCTTTTGGGCACATTTCTTCCTCAGTGTAATTCACCGTAATGCTCTTTCAAACTTATTTTTGACGAATATTGTGATTATTTGTGGATCGCCCATTAGTGGTAAATAGACCAGTTTTCAGCAAGCCAAAAATAGATGAAATCCAATATCTTATCACTTATCCATAATGCACTTAGTCATTCTGCGGACACCCACATTGTGTCATTAGAGCTTGGATCTTTTTTGGACCAGAACTGTGCAGTGACCTCACCAAGGTTTCTTCTAACTTTAACACTATTTATCTGTTTCTATATTCTGTTCCTCTAGAATTTGCACTTATACTGACCTTATTAGCCTGCATTGCTACTCCTAATAGTTTGTGCATTTGCAACCTGAAGTAATAAGGAGTAAACCCTGGAGAATTTCCCAAAGGATCTCAGCGGAACTTCATTAAGTTTTGGTCTGTTGTTAAATTTAACATATCCAACTACTGTAAGATTTCTTCTGCTACTTATGAGCAGGAGGTGTTTCCTGTGCGATTGTGGCACACTGCATTGGTAAAAGTATAGCCAAAGGTCCTGGGAATGTGTTAATACTTGTGAAGTGGTCACAGCTTCCATGATGTAAGCCACATGTTAGCCATGTAATCCTTGTAGAAGTGCTCACTTATTTAGCACCATAGTCCAGATCACCATACCTGCCCTTGAATATCTTTTCATGTGGGTCCTTGATGATGAGATGGAAGTTCAATCTTTTATTTACAACAACTCTTTTTCTAAATATCTGCCTTTTCTATTGATTAAATAAAACCTATCATTCAGCTTACACTCAAACACATATCACAATGGATTTTGCAATTGCAATGATGGTGGAACTGTCATTACAGCATGAGACGGCCACCAATTTCTGGACTGCATACATAAGAAGTCAAACACAAGATTCATATCTGCTCTCAGTGCTTTTGAGCTCCTCAGTGTGGAGTTTTATCTTGTAACTTTCTCTAGCATCGTACTCAAGAATCAGTGATTTCCTGAGAATTGAAAGGTAAGATACTTAAAATGTTGTCTGACATGTAAATTAGTTATAATTGTAAAAAAGAAGTCATAATTGTAAATTAGCAACCTCGCTGACCTTAAAAACAAAGGTTATATGTATTGATTATAATTCTGTCAGATAAATATTTGAGATTATATTGATTTTGTGTGTGTGTGTGTGTGTGTGTGTGTGTGTGTGTGTGTGTGTGTGTGTGTGTGTGTGTGTGTGTATAAAATGCATATATTTGTAGATATTCATTTTTGCTTCTACCACAATCTCATGTTTTTGTCCTCATCTTTACTTTGTAAAATCTCCAAAGCTTTTATTTAAAATTGGGTGTTATCCTTCCCGGTTTGCTGTTTGTAAGATGTCATCAGTGTTATTGGATATCAGGGATCCTTTGGAACTGATAATTGACAGTAACCAACACTGGAAGTCCATTCCAAAAATTTTTTTGTGAACAGCAACTGGCTTAGGTCTTGATTCCATTGACAGGGTAGAAGTGAGACAGAATTAACTGTAGTAGTCAAAGGGAAGTTAGATCGGTATCTGTCTACTCCTACTTTGGAACGGTCTATATCTTTTCCATCGTTATTGCAAACCTTATGATATTATGATCACTGCTTCCTCGATGTTCCTCACTGATACTTGTGCCTCTTGGCCTGGCTCATTTCCCAGAACAAGTCCATCAATGCTGCCTTTCTCAGTGAACTGGAAACTTACTGATCAAGAAAGATCTCCTTAACACATTTCAGAAACTCTTTTCCCTCTGGACCTCACGTTATAGTTATGCTATGGATAACTGAAATTCCCCCATTATCACTACTCCATGGGTTTTGCACTTCCATGCAGTTTGCCTGCAAATTTGCTCCTCAATATCCTTCCCACTAGTTTGGTGGTACATTGAATTCTCCCTGTGGTGTAATCACATCTCTATTGTTTCTTAACACTGTACAGACAGATTCTGCCCTTGATCCTCTCTGCCTGGCATTGCAGTATTCTCTTTCATAATACTGCCCATCTCTCTACTTTCTTCCCTTCCCGATCTTTCCTGAACATGTTGTATCCACAAATACTTTGAAATTTTTCCTGCCTCTTCCTGGCCAGGTCTCTGTTATTCTCATATCATCCTGCCATTGGTTGATTGGACCTGCAACACTCCAACCTTGTTAAATACACTGATTGCATTTACTTACATGCATACTAAACCTTCATAGAGTTTCTTGTACTCTTTCTTAGCCCAGCTGTCTATAAACTGTTTCTTATTCTGGTGCTATTTATCACTCCCAATCGAGTTTTGATAAAAATCTGCAACAGTACAAAAAATAATATCTCTGTATATCTTTTTAAGTTACATATTACTTGAAAACAATACAAACATCAATGCAGTAAGCACTAACAGTGGTGTCTTGGAGGGAAATGGTGTTAATTTCTGTTTTCAGTTTAATTTGCAGAAGCAAAAATGCCATGAGCCAGTGGGCATTAGACCAAGTCAGTCTTGACATTCAGCTCTGCCAGTGTTTGTAATGCTATCTTTTCAACTCGATTTCCAACTGGGAATGTAGCTGACAGTTATTTCTCCAACTGGAGTTATTTAAGGATGGAGAGGGGGATAGCAATTCCTTCCATTTAAGGTGAGTCCCACAAGAGTGACTATATTTACTGCAGCTGCTTCATGGCCCACAGTGTGGCAACTCAAAAGCCTTCCTTGTGGGTTGTGAACGTGAAGCTTATTTCTTCTTCAAGGTAACCTTCCCCAGAAGCAAAGGAAGTATCTCTGTGTGAGCTGCAGGAAAAGCAGAAATTTCTGCATGGGGTCTGTCAGTTTGTACTGAAAAGTAATACAATTTTCTCAGACAACCACAACTTTGAATAATCACACTGGTTTCACCACCCATAGCTTCTCTTGCTTTGCTGCACTTGATATTTATATTGCTTTCAAGTTTTACGCAAAGATATGCAGAGATATTATTCCCACCAGTGGCAGATATTCTGCTGCTGTGGGGAATCAGCCAATCCAAGTAATGTGTGCAAGGTGTGGCTCCTTCCCACAGTACCAGACACTGATAATATCATATTTTGTTACCCAGTGTGTTCATGGACAGTTGACGGACCTTTACTCTGCACTGCGACACACACAGGGAGTTGGCGGTAGGTAAAGTGAGAAAGCACAGGCAGGGTACTTAATGACATCCTGATGTTAAAAGTAGTCCACAGTGTGGACACAGGTAACACAAGAACCTGAATTCAAATTCCACACAGCAACTGAAGAATTTAACCTTAGTCAATTAAATTCTGGAATTAAAATGTTAGTAATGGTGACTCTGAAACTACGAGATTGTCATAAAAACCCATCACGTTCTCTAATGTCTATTAGGAAATCTGGGCCACATGTAATTTGATTCTGAGAACAATGTGGTTGATTCTTGATTCCCTAGCTAGCCACTCAGTTCAAGGGGAATTAAGGATTGACAACAGTATTGGACTTCTTGTTTCTTGAATGTGCAGAACACATAAATTATGGGGAAAGTGCAGTTTAAGATCTTTGTTCACTGGAGTCATATGAGTAAATTAAAACAATGTGCAAGGTAAAATGACATTCAAATCCAAGAAAAACAGCCATATTAAGACAGTAAAAGTGACAATATGCTATTAGCTCACAATACAATAAGGTCACTATGTTAGATGCTGTTTTTTTAATTGGAACAAAATCCAAAACAAAAACAGAAGGTGCCAGAAATACTCAGCAAGTCAAGCAGCGTTTGTAGGAAGAGAAAGAGAATCAATATTTCAGGTCAAGAACTCCTCATCAGAACTGGGAGAAGTGACAAAAAAAAAATCAGGTGTCTTTGCAGAGAGGAGGAGGAGAAGAGGGGTAGGCTGCAGACCAAAGCAAATTGGGTGAGTACAGTCCGCAAGGTGACCCTGAGCTTCCATTGCCTGTCGGTTTAATTCTCCATTCTACTCCCACTCTGACCTGTCTGTCTTTGGCCTCCTATGTTGTGGTGATGAAGTCCAATGTAAGTTCAAGAAACAGCACCTCATCCTCTACCTGGGTATGTTGGAGCCCTCTGAACTTAAGTTTAAATCTAACATCTGCAGGTACACATTTGTTGCCATACCTTTCTGTTTCAATTAGTTTCTTTTTTCTTTTCTGTCTCTAACAATTTGTAAAGCAATTGTTACCTTGACAACTTTGGACTGCACCTATCACAGACATTCCCTCTCTTCCCTCCACTCCTTACTTTTCCAGTTCTGATGAAGGGCCCTTGACCTGAAATGTTGACTTTGTTTATCTCTCTCTCTTGGACACTGCTTGGCATAGATGGAGGACACTTGTTCCATTGTACTCATGCCCATTCTTTGAAAATATTATCCAATCTGTCCACACCCTTCCTTTTTGCCCATATTGAATCTGCTTCCACGATTTCCATTATGCATTCCAGATTATAACATGCTGAGTTAAAATGAATTCACTTCCCCCCCCTCTCAATCACGAATTTGGCTTTTTGTCAATTAACTTAAATGCACGTTCTCCAGTCAGTGGAATCATTTTCTCCGAATTTATTCCATCAAGATCTGTCTAAATTTTACACACATCCATTAACCCTCTTCTCAGTAGAGCAACCCTAGTTTATCCAGTCTCTGGTTAATCCTTCTTGCAGTCTTGTCAATTTCTTCATGGTACAGCTAGTATTACTGCTGCCTTCAGTATCCTAACCTCCCGTGCTGTCTGTGTGGAGTTTGCATGTTCTCCCTTTTTTTTAATCCTGGATGCTGCAGTTTCCCCCCACATCCCAAAGACATGTGGCTCAATAGGTTAATTGGCCACTGTAAGTTGCCCTGAGTGTGAAGGTGAGTGGTAGAATCTGAGGGATGTTTTAGGGAGAATAAAAATGTGATTAGTATAACTGGGTGCTTGTGGTCAGTGCAGACTTGTTGGGCCAACATGCCTGTTTCCATGTTGTACGACATGACATACTTTCAGAACTGGACACAATACTCCAACTTGAGTCTAACCAGTGATTTATAAAGATTATTGAGTATTTACAAAGCAAAGGGTCCCTTTTAATTATTTAACAGCTTTATTAATCTATCTTGCCTTCAGATATTTGTTCATGCAAACCCACAGGTCTTCTACGTTCCCTTTAAAATTATATGATCAGTTAGCACTGCCTCTCCTCATTCTGTGTTCAAATGTGCATCACAGTTCTCTGCTTTAAATTTCACCTCCCATGTGTCTGCCCCTGTCAGCAGTCTTTCTGTTTCATTCTAAGGTCTCTAACTAAGCTCCTCAGTGTTTTCAGGCTTTGAGTCATCTGCTGCATTTGAATTCATGTCCTGGATACCTAAGTCCAGGTCATCGGTAATATAGCAAGAAGAGCTGCCATCATAACACTGATGCTTGGGGACTACTGTGTGCTTAGCCCTGCTTCACATTAAATATAGCAAGCTTACAGAAGGGATTTAAAATGCGATGTAAATGAACTGACAATGCTTTTTCCAGTCCGCTGGACATGTTCCGGTGAAGTGTGTTTGCAGATTTAGGGGTGCGATAATTGGGCTTTGAAATGATGTGCGTTTTCACATTTGCTGGGCTTAAAGCCTTGTTGGTTTATCTTATTTCACTTTTTGCTATGTCAGTTGTAAGCTGTATTTCTATTAACTTTATACGTCATAATTCAGGCCCAGGAAAAATAAAACTCAAAACGAAATTTCCAAATATTAGATTGAACCTATTTTGACATCAAAGCAGAAATGTGCTCTGTCACTTTGTTGACTTCCCTGGAAGGTTTAAGGTGAAACATGGGGAAAATATTTAACCACATTGTTAGGAATTGATTTATACTGCCTGATTCAGCAGTCACTTTCAAAAGGTAATGTTGTAAGACAAGTTTGTGAGGTCTCAAAGGGCAAGGACTCTGGACACAGTCTTTGAAGTTAAAATGATTTATTTATAAAAGACAAACGCGGGACAGGATAACGGGGGCAATACACACTCGCACACAGGTGATCATTAACGTGGGGGGTAAATTGCAATGAGGGTGAGATACACACACACAACAAACTGGGTACAAACAAATCAAGGAAGAAACAATACAACACCTGCCACTCTCCTCGACTCAGTGCAAGCATCGGCTCTATGCTAGAGGGATATTTTAACTAACTACTCTTAAGCAGTGCACAGCTTCCCTCAGAGACAACAAAGAGACTGAACCAAGCACGTGGCACTCTTTATACTACTGGAGGGCTGGGTGGTCCAGCCCAGGTAGTTCAAACAGGCCAATCGCCCGAGTGTGCCAGGTACAAAGGTGTTTAAAGCGACCAATAATTAGGTGTGCACTAATGAGTGGGGGTGGAGCCAAACCTTGATTGACAGTGGTGTGTCTTCTGACCAGGTAGGTGCAGTGCTGTCATCCAGACCAGATGGGGTCAGTGTTGTCACTGTCATGTGATAGCCACAACCCTCCACAATACAGGGAATTACAAGGATGTGCAGAAAGGATGGGAATGAGATTAACTGGATTGCACTTCATTGCACCAAATGGCTTCTTTCTGCATTGTGCATTGGTCTTTGATTCTTTAACCAATAAATATCTGCCTGGATTGTGTTCAGTTCTGGTCGCCTCATTATAGGAAGGATGTGGAAGCTTTAGAGAGGGTGCAGAGGAGATTTACCAGGATGCTGCCTGGATTGGAGAGCATGTCTTTTGAGGATAGGCTGAGCGAGCTAGGGCTTTTCTCTTTGGACAGAGGAAGGATGAGGGGTAACCAGATAGAGGTGTACAAGATGATAATAGGCATAGTTCGAGTGGACAGTTAGAGACTTCTTCCCAGGGTGAAAATGGCTAACACAAGGGGGCATAATTTTAAGGTGATTGGAGGAAGGCATAAGGGGGATGACAGAGGTAAGTTTTTTACACAAAGAGTGGTGGGTGCATTGAACGCACTGCCAGCAGAGGTTGTGGGGGCAGATACATTAGGAACATTTAAGAAACTCTTAGATAGCCACATGAACGATAGAAAAATGGAGGGCTATATGGGAGGGAAGGGTTAGATTGATGTTAGAGCAGGATAAAATGTCGGCACAATATCGTGGGCCGAAGGGCCTGTACTCTGCTGTAATGTTCTATGTTCTAATCCCATGGAAAATGACTAACCATGAGCGTAAAGCAGTGGGGAGCAAGCTTCTTGTAGTTGGGGAACCAAACTGCCTCAAGATATGGAAGGACAAAAGATAGTGCATGATGTAGCAAAGTAAAGCAAGTGTTTAAGTATCAACCACATGAGGTTACAAATGCTAAATTTATTAAAATATTAACAAAGCAACATGTTACTAAAATATTAATAAAGCAATGAGTCTCACACCCTTCTGCCCACCAGGGATTCCACAGAACAATGGCTGGTTTGGAGACCTCAAGGGTCTTGGCACCAGTTTATGATTCCAGTGCAAGGAGAAGTCCGATGAGCTCGCTTATAGCTCACACTTATATAGTGAATAAGCCTGTGCTTCTTTCTTAATCTTACAAGCAACTGTCAGTTACATTTCAAACTAATTAGCCTCCCTAACAAAAAGAGAGGATTATTCATTACACCAAGATGGCAGAATGAGTTCCGGTTACTTCTTCTGAAAAACAGGTTTACCTGATCTATTAGCTCATCTTACAGTAACATGGCTTGAGGCCTCATGATGTCCTTGGAGATGTTTGCTTCAAGGCCTCATGATTTAAGTGAGCCTGCTTGTTCAGCCTGGATACTACTAGTTGACAACTCCCATTTTAATTGCAGACATGGTTTTAACCCTTACACTACTGGAGGCAAGCAAAGAGACTGCTGGGACTCTGGCTGAGGTAGATAACATGGTTAGGAAAGCATACGTGATGCTGGCCTTCATTATTCGGGGCACTGAATAGAAGAGCAGGGAGGTTATGCTCCAACTTTATCAAACATTGGTCAGACATCAGCTGGAGTACTACATGCAGTTCTAGTCACCACACCATAGGAAAGATGTAACAGGGCTCTGGAGGAGATTCACCAGGATGGAGCATTTCAGTCATAAGGAGAGACTGGAGCAGCTGGGTCTGTTTTCCCTGCACCGGAGGAGGTAAAGAGGATGATGTAATTGAGGCATATAGAGTAAACTGCAGGAATCTTTTCCTCTTATCAGAGGCAAATAAAGCTAGAGGACATTGATTTAAGTTGAGGGGTAAGAGATTTAGAGGAGATCTGAGGGGGACCTTCTTTACCCAGTATCTGGAATGCACTGCTGACAGCATTTACGAGGTGTCTAGACAGGCATTTGAATCACTTGGGCATTGAAGGCTACAGGGCAATTGCTGGAAGATGGGATTAACCCAGACAAGTGCCCACTGATCGGCATAGACGTGTTGGGCTGTATGGCCTGTTTCCCTGCTGTATGACTCTACGTAATAATTGTCTGCAAACCAATCTTTCAGCACTGAGAATTGTGGAAGCAGATGAAATATTTTTTTAAAAAGGAAGTTGGTTATATTGCATGGAAAAGGAAAGAATTTCCAGGTGAATAGGGAGAAGCCAGGATTAACTGGGTCGCTTTCCACTGTTACAGTGATCTAACTTTGTGGGTTTATGGCTCTTACTTCTGGAGTGTGGCAGAACCATGTAAGAAACACTGTACATACACGAGCAGCACAGTGGCACAGCCAGCAGGGTTGCTGCCTCACAGCTCCAGTAACCCAGGTTCAGTCCTGACCTCCAGCAGGGGCGTCTGTGTGGTGTGGAGTTTGCAGGTTCACCCTATGACTGTGTGCATTTCCTCCAGGTGCTCCAGTTTCCTCCCACATACCGAAGGAATACTGGTGGATGCCCCTAGTGTGGAGGTGAATAGATGGAATCTTGGCGGGGGAGTTGACGGGAGTGTGGGGAGAATAAAAAATGGGATGAGTACAAATGGGTGTTTGATGGTCGGTTTCGATTTGGTGGGCCTAAGGGCCTGTTTCCTTGTTGTAAGACTCTATGTCTCCATGATTCGTACACAGTCCCCCACCTCCATCCAGGACAGCACAGCAGATGTGGGCAAAGTGATCCACATTCAATTTCCCACAAACTTTTATGTAGAATGCACCCTGACCTCATTGCACCAGTCAAGGGCAAACTGCTAATTGATTACAACAGCAATTCTCTCAGATTGCACTGCTGATTTACTTAAGAAAACTACTCAGTGTTCAGTTGATTTTCACACACTGCTTTGCTTGTGTTGAACAGTGACACGTCTTCCAAAGTAGCCACAAGCCTTTCGAACCATGATCTTCATGGCTTATATCTAGATATATCAGTGCAGGTGGGAAATCCTCAGAATAACACCACTGACTCTCATTGGAAGGAGTGATGCTACAACATTAGCTGGAGTTGTACTACTGGCACAGGAACCATGAGGCGGGGTTAAATTGTACCAGCTAGTCACCAACTGTAAATAAATATATCATTACCAACATTCCTATATTAAAATTCAGTGCTTTGCTTTAAAGTTGGAGAACTCAAATGCTGTTGGGAAGGATTCTAGGAGATAGGATCTATGAGCATTTAGAGAATCATGGACTGATTAGGGACAGCCAGCATGGCTTTGTGAAGGGAAGATCATGTCTCACAATCCTGATAGAGTTCTTTGAGGAGGTGACCAGGAAGATTGATGAGGGTAGTGCAGTAGATGTGGTCTACATGGATTTTAGTAAGGCGTTTGACAAGGTTCCGCATGGTAGGCTTCTTCAGAAGGTCAGAGGCCAAGGGATCCAGGGAAGCTTGGCCCTGTGGATTCAGAATTGGCTTGCCTGTAGAAAGCAGAGGGTTGTGGTGGAGGGTGTGCATTCAGATTGGAGGGCTGTGACTAGTGGTGTCCCACAAGGATCGGTTCTGGGACCTCTACTTTTTGTGATATTTATTAATGACTTGGATGAGGGGGTAGAAGGGTGGGTTAGCAAGTTTGCAGACGACACAAAGGTCGGTGGTGTTGTGGATTGTGTGGAGGACTGTCGAAGCTTGCAGAGGGATATTGATAGGATGCAGAGCTGGGCTGACAAGTGGCAGATGGAGTTCAATCCGGAGAAGTGTGAAGTGGTACACTTTGGAAGGACAAACTCCAAGGTGGAGCACAAAGTTAATAGCAGGATTCTGGGTAGTGTGGAGGAGCAGAGGGATCTGGGGATTCATATCCACAGATCACTGAAAGTTGCCTCACAGGTGGATAGGGTAGTTAAGGAAGCTTATGGGATGTTAGCTTTCATAAGTCGTGGGATCGAGTTTAAGAGCCGTGAGGTAATGATGCAGCTCTACAAAACTCTGGTTAGACTACACTTGGAGTACTGTGTCCAGTTCTGGTCACCTCATTATAGGAAGGATGTGGAAGCATTGGAAAGGGTGCAGAGGAGATTTACCAGGATGCTGCCTGGATTGGAGAGTATGGATTATGAGGAGAGACTAAAGGAGATGGGGCATGACTCTTTGGAGAGAGGGAGGATGAGGGGAGACATGATAGAGGTATACAAGATATTGAGAGGAATAGATAGAGTAGACAGCCAGTGCCTCTTTCCCAGGGCACCAATGCTCAATACAAGAGGGCATGGCGTTAAAGTAATAGGTGGGAAGTTCAAGGGAGACGTCAGAGGGAGGTTTTTCACCCAGAGAGTGGTTGGTGCATGGAATGTGCTGCCTGGGGTGGTGGTGGAGGCTGATACATTGGTCAAGTTCAAGAGATTGTTAGATAAACATATGGAGGAATTTAAAATAGGAGGATATGTGGGAGGAAGGGGTTAGATAGTCTTAGGTGAGGTTTCAAGGTCGGCACAACATTGTGGGCCAAAGGGCCTATATTGTGCTGTATTGTTTTATGGTTCTATGGTTCAAACGGGCAACTGAGGAACCAAAGCATATTGAGAATTGTGAGCAAACATATTGGTTAACATGTTTATGGTGCTGGGCTCTTTATTTTTATGTATATATTTGGGAGGAAGCTTCTGTTGAGCAGCCTGAAGAACAGTGATATGAACTCACAGGATGTTCTGCAGTTCCGATACAGACACAAATGCAAAATATGGGGTTGTTTTATCATGCCATGTCATGGTGGAATAGAGCTGTCTTTCAATGATGCAATGCAGTCTCCCTCCATGTGATCAATACTGACTTGGAGCACCTGCTCAGTTGCTGTTAGCCCTGGAGACCCCTACAGATCTATCCTTAACATCTCTCTCTTTCTCAACTGCATTCTTCCCCTTACAACTTCCTCTGAAGACATGGGTTGAGAGAATGATGCCTGGATCTCACCACTTCAAGCCATCATCTTTTTGGTTGCTTGCCAGATTGCTTACCAACATCCATTCTTGACCAAACTACAACTTCTTCAATAAATACTGACGATATTGAAGCCATTTTTTTGACCTGTGCCTCAAAACCATTGCCATTTATATATCTATATATATTTCATGCATAATTTCTGTGGGCAGGCACGGTAGTGTAGCGGTTAGCGTAACACTATTACAGCGCCAGCGACCCGGGTTCAATTCCTGCCGCACTCTGTAAGGAGTTTGTACATTCTCCCCATGACTGCGTGGGTTTCCTCTGGGTGCTCCGGTTTCCTCCCACATTCCAAAGACGTACAGGTTAGGAAGTTGTGGGCATGCTATGTTGGCGCTGGAAGTGTGGCAACACTTGCGGGCTGCCCCCAGAACATTCTACACAAAGATGCATTTCACTGTGTGTTCCAATGTAGATGTGACTAATAAAGATCTGATCTAATCTGATCTTAAATGCATATCAAGTGATTATTAACCGGGCCCCATGAGTTGTGAAGAAGAATTGACCAAAAGGAAGACTTTAGCAGGTATTCACCCCACTGTAGGGATGCAGATGGAAGTATTAAGGCAAACAGAATGAATCTGCCAGCAATGCAAATCCATAAATGTCATTGAAGAAAATTAGCAAAACTAGATCAAAAGCTTCAGAAAAGTTGACAAACCAGCAATTGTTTTCAAGCCTATCATGTACCATAACAAATTGTACATACTTTGTAACCTGGTACACCCAACTTTTTACAGTAAGGTTAAGACCATAGGATATAGGAGCAGAATTAGGCCATTCAGCCCATCAAGTCTTCTCTGCCATTCAGTCATGGCTGATTTTTTTCAACCCCATTCTCCTGCCTTCTCCCTGTAACCCTTAACCCCTTTACCTTTCAAGAACCCATCAATCTCTGCCTTAGATACATCCAATGATTTGGCCTTCACAGCCCTCTGTGGCAATGAATTCCACAGGTTCACCACCTTCTGGCTGAAGAAATTCCTCCTCATCTCAATTTTAATGGGATGTCCCTTAGAATAAAGGCTGTGCCCTCTGATTCTTGACTCTCCTACTAATGGAAACATCCCCTCCACGACCACTCTAGCCAGGCCTTTCAGTATCCAGTAGGTTTCAATGAGATTTCCCCTCATCCTTCTGAACTCCATCAAGTACAGGCCCAGAGATTTCAAATGTTCTTCATATGTTAAGCCTTTCATTCCTGGGATCATTCTTGTGAATCTCCTCTGGACCCTCTCCAGGGTCAGCACATCCTTCCTTAGATACAGGGCCCAAAATTTCTCACAATATTCCACATGTTGTCTGACCAACGCCTTACAAAGCCTCAGCAGCACATCTTTGCTTCTAAATTTTCGTCCTCTCGAAATGAATGCTAACATTGCATTTGCCTTCCTTACTACCGACTCAACCTGCAAGATATCCTTGAGGGAATCCTGAACTAGGACTCCCAAGTCCCTTTGCAGCTCTGATTTCTGAATTTTCTCCCCGTTTAGAAAATAGTCTACACCTTTATTCTTCCTCCCAAAGTGCACAATGCATTGTAAAGGACATCAGTAAATGAAAAGGGTCTTTCTTTCTACTGATGGGATTGATCTGTGGAATCTAGCATGGACCATTCAACCAGTCAGGTCCATGCCAGATCCCAACACATCAATCCCATCAGTTCCATCTCCTCCTCTAAGCATAGCCCTGAAATTTATTCTATCCCACATGCTTATCAATTCCCTCTTTGATTTTTATTACTACTTGCCTGCACTGGGGGTAATTTACTGTGGCCAATTGAACTACCAACACTGATGTGGAAGGAAACCAGGGCACCTAGCGGGAACCCACCCAGTCACGGGGAGAATGTGTATGGTCCACACACATCAGGATCAAACCTGGGCCCTTGGAGCTGTGAGACCACAACAGTAACTGCTGCACCATTGTGCTGCCCGATCCATGATGCATTTTTGGCAGAGACTTACAGTGTACTCCTTTGTAAAAACAGACTCAGAAACCAGCATTAAGAGCCCATAAATGACCCACAGAGTATGGTTTTAAAATGTACTTGCCTGAACACAGTGTTCAGAGGAGCGGAAATATTCCTCTGATCCAAATAAATGGCAAGTGGGTCACAATCAGCCACTGTTTTCTCCGTATCTTTAACTGCTATTGATAGCTTGATCAGAGAGGTACTGTAGATATTAGGGGAGGGAGCCTAAGAGAACCTGGGAAGTTTAGGGAGATAATTCCAAGGTTTAGGGCCCAGGCAGCTGCTAATTGTGCAGCAAAAATAATTAAGTAATTGTAAATGTCTAGAATGTAGTAATCTCTGATGGTTGTAGGCTTTTACTGCGAAGGGGAAGATGGAGAACAGAAAGGATTTGAAAGCCAACATGAAAGTTTTTAAAAATAAAAATTTTGGTTAACACTTGCCAATGTAGACCAGGGGTGATGGGTGAAGGAGACCTCATGCAAGTTAGAGTTTTGTCAGCAGATTTTTGGATAAACTTACGTTTATGGAGGTGGGATATTGGCCAGAAGTGCATTGTAATTATTATATTTGCATGTAATATAAGGGTGGATGAAGGGTTCAGCAGCAAATATGCTAGGGCAGTTTTATAGAGGAGCACTGCTACAGAAATACTGCTACAGTTTTACAGTATAGTGCTAGACTGCTACAGTAGACAACCAGTATCTTTTTCCCAGGATTGAAATGTATTTAAGGTGAGAGAGGGAAAGTACAAAGGAGATGTGCAAGGCAGGTTTTTACACAGAGAATGATGGGGGCCTGGAATGTACTGCCAGGGGTGGTGGTGGAGGCAGATAACATAGGAACATTTAAGAGACTCTTAGATAGGCACACGAATATGCAGAGAAGGGAGGGATATGGTCAATGTGCAGGGCAGAGGGGATTAGATTAATTAGGAATCATTGGTTTAACTAGAGAAAGAAAGGACTGCTGATAAAACAAGATAAGATCTTTATTAGTCACATGTACGTTGAAACACACAGTGAAATGCATCTTTTTGCATAGAGTGTTCTGGCGGCAGCCCACAAGTGTCACCACGCTTCCGGCTCTAATATAGTATGCCCACAGCTTCCTAACTCGTACGTCTTTGGAATGTGGGAGGAAACTGGAGCACCCGGAGGAAACCCACGCAGACACAGGGAGAACGTACAAACTCCTTACAGACAGTGTCCGGAATAGAACCCGGGTCCCTGGTGCTGTAATAGCATCGCGCTAACCGCTACTACCGTGGGTGCTGGAATCTAGATGAAAAAAAACAAGGTGCTGGAGGAACTCAGCAAGTCAGGCAGCATCTGTGGAGAAAAGCAGGCAGTTAACGTTTCGGGTCCTGGCAGTCCTGAAGAAGGGTCTTGACCCGAAATGCTGACTGTCTGCTTTTCTCCACGGATGCTGCCTGACCTGCTGAGTTCCTCCAGTATCTTAATGGTTTAATTAGTTCGGCACAACATCATGGGCAGAAGGGCCCGTCTTGTGCTGCACTGTTCTATGTTCTAAATAGAGTTAGGTCCTAGAGATGAAGAGGATATATGGTTGTGAGCTCATTTAGGAGTCAAAATGACATAAAGGTTGTGTACAATCTCGTTCAGCCACTGTTGTTTGCCAGAGGGAGAGATGGTGGCAAGAGAATGAATTTTGCTTTGAGGGCCAAGGAAAGTGGCTTTAGACTTCTCAGTCTTTTGACGGAGGAAGTTTCTGCCAATTCAGTAGTCCAATAGGCAGTGTGACAGATCAACTTTAAGGAAGATTGGGAAAAGGTGTTGGTGAGATAGAGCTGCAGATATGTGGAATCTTTTTTTGGGTTTTGGACAATATCTCTGAGGGGGAAGCCCATAGCTGGGAATTAAGAATGGGGCCAAAGGTAAATCTCTTGGGGAACACCAGGTGTAGAGGTGCAGTCATGGGAAGAGAAGGCATTGCAGGCAGTGCTCTTGTTGTGATAAGATTGAATGGAGTAGACCAGCTGATGATTGTCCACTCAGCTCAATAATGGGGAGAGGCTTTGGAGGAGGCTGCCTGCTCAACTGGGTCGGAATGACTGATGCTGGTTCAATAGGTCATGTAGGATGGTTCCTACATCATAGCTGTGTAGGATATGATTTCCAACTGTTGTGACGGGCTTCATTTACCATGTTTTTGGTGAACTTGCTCTGCATCCACTCCAAGGCCAACAAATATTCCTGAAATATAGGGCCCAATACTGTGTGCAATATACTGAACATGGCCCAACCAGAGATTTATACAGCTGCAAGACAATACTGCATTTTCATTTCATATTTCCAGCATTTACAATATTTTCTGCCATAAAGAACGTTAGCTTTTTTTCATTTGCTGTCGTGCAGCGGTATAATTTCACCTTCTCTGTCCTACGCTGTAATTTTTCAGGTTGTTATGTGAAACAGGATCAATTATAATGTTCTCTCATGCATGAAGCATGTTGGTATTGTGATGAAAAAATCTTGGATTTGCTTTCCAGACAGTTAATGGGAAAACCCAACCAGCAATCCATCATACACTTGTTAAACCAGCCCAAACAAAAGGGGAACCAAAAGACTAATCCATGCCTAGTTAACAATTGTTCATCTTCATTTGAGCCGACTTGTTTAAAAGTGCCTGCTATCTGTAAGAAGTGTTTAATAAACCTACTTTAATAGCTCTTAACAGCTTAGAAAAAGTGAAAAGCAAACATACAAGATATTGCTTGTGGAACTGCTTGCTGTAAGTAGATATGAATAATCAGTGATGGAAACATACAGCATGGAAACAGGCCCTTTGGCCCACTGAGTCCTTGCTGACCATCAATCACCCACTTACACCAATCCTACATTAATCCCAATTTTTATTCTCCCCACATTCTCAACAGCTCCCTCCAGCTTCTACCCCTCATGAGGGCCAATTTACAGTGTACAATTAACTTAGCAAACCACACATTTTTGAGATGTGGGAGGAAACCGGAGCACCCAGAGGAAACACATGTGGTCACGGAGAGAACGTGCAAACTCCACTCAGGCAGCGCAGCAAGCCAAGATTGAACCTGGGTTTCTGGTGCTGTGAGGTAGCAGATCTACCAGCTGCACCACTATTTTGCCCTGAATAACTGTTATTATTGTTGCAGAGGCTAGAACTCTTCCTTTAGTTGAAAGAATTGACAGGTGAGTCTTTCTTTCCTCGGTACATATGTCAGAATATTGGAAACCCTGTCTTGGGAGCCAAGCTACAAGGGCACTTTCCTAATGGCAACCTTCAGTGTACAAAAACATTGAGTGCAACCGGCACTTACTGAACAGCACTTCCACCATGTACTTCACCCTGTGTGAAAGCGATCACTAGAAGGAGTTGATAACAATAGAATCATGACAAGTCTCAAAGCTCTGTTTGCCGAGGTGGATTAGTACAGGCCTGTTAACTACTGCCATTCGGAGATGCATGGTGCTTGTTCCATCTCCCGCCTGCCAACTGAAGTCAAGTCTGCCTCAAAGAGTTCCCACTACTTGAAGTGGTGGTTCACATTGAGGTGCTCCTTTTAAAGCTCCTGCAGTGCTGGTAGATCATGCTTTGCTATTCGTGGTTCTGACCCAATATTGGATGGAGGTTCTGAGCATTGTCGTGACTATGAATGAGCCACAATGTGCTCTCATTGTAAATACGTAATTCTACAGAGATATATATTCAGCATGACAAGCGGGCTTTTACATTTACTGTAGATGTAAAAGCATGGCAGGCAGGCTTTCTTATGGTTGTGCTTTCTCAAAGAAACTCTCTGAACTCTAAAGTACACTGAGGTGTTATACCCTTTAAGCACAAAGATAACTGCAAGTGAGTAAATACAATTTCAATGGTCACAATTACAGTTTACTTCAACATTCTGGGTGTCGATATATATCTCTGTAAAATTACATATTTACAATGAAAGCACATCTTAACTGGCAAGAACATATATTCATACACCATTGTTGAGAATCCAGACACCGAAAACAGCCTTCTTTTATCACTGTATTGAGATGTGGCTCTCTGCAGACAATGGTGTGTATTCAGTGGTGTGTATCCTTTTCTTAGTGTGAGGTGGTACACTTTGGAAGGACAAACTCCAAGGCGGAGTACAAAGTTAATGGCAGGATTCAGGGTAGCGTGGAGGAGCAGAGGGATCTGGGGGTCCATATCCGCAGATCCCTGAAAGTTGCCTCACAGGTGAATAGGGTAGTTAAGAAAGCTTATGGGGATGTTAGCTTTCATAAGTCATGGGATCGAGTTTAAGAGCTGTGAGGTAATGATGCAGCTTGACAAAACTCTGGTTAGACCACACTTAGAGTACTGTGTCCAGTTCTGGTCACCTCATTATAGGAAGGATGTGGAAGCGTTGGAAAGGGTGCAGAGGAGATTTACCAGGATGCTGCCTGGATTAGAGAGTATGGATTATGAGGAGAGACTAAGGGAGCTAGGGCTTTACTCTTTGGAGAGAAGGAGGATGAGAGGAGACATGATAGAGGTGTACAAAATATTAAGAGGAATAGATATAGTGGACAGCCAGCGCCTCTTTCCCAGGGCACTAATGCTCAATACAAGAGGGCATGGCTTTAAAGTAATGGGTGGGAAGTTCAAGGGAGATATCAGAGGAAAGTCTTTTACCCAGAGACTCGTTGGGGCATGGAATGCGCTGCCTGGGGTGGTGGTGGAGGCAGGTACATTGGACAAATTCAAGAGACTGTTAGATAAGCATATGGAGGAATTTAAAGTCGAGGGATATGTGGGAGGAAGAGGTTAGATAGTCTTAGGTGAGGTTTAAAGGTCGGCACAACTTTGTGGGCCGAAGGCCTGTATTGTGCTATACTGTTCTCTGATTCTATGATTCTATGATTCAGCATCATCAGCCAATATCCTGTGGGGTGAGAGTCTGTGGCATAAAAGAGCCCATAACAGCATAAGCAGGGAATAAGTATAATTGATGTGGGGAAGTGCAAATGTTACACTGATTCCAAGGTCGGCATTCAGATTATATTGGTTAACGGAAGAAAAAAATGCTTCAAGGATGTTCTAACAGTTCTACATCATCAGCAACTCCTGTGAATCTCTGGACTGTCAGCAGTCAAATTGGAGGAGATGAGCACCCTGAGTTTCACAGATGGCCATACACTGACAACAGAAGTGAACGCACAATGTTCCAAACAACCCGCTCCCCTTGTGCATCACTCACCCCATCCTTGCACAGTCTGTGGGTCCAGAATCAACCATGTCAGACTGGAGTCATCCTCGACCCCAGGAGACTGCCTGAGAAGAGGGTGTCAGTGGGAAGTTCAATCTACATTTGGTCCCATTCCTCCTCCTTTGGGACCTTTTTCTCACTTTCAGTACCATAAGTAAAGATAATTTTCCATTCAGTGCAGTCATGCTTGTCACTTTGTGGAAAGCAACATTCTCAAAGACGGTGTTGGTTTTGCACGTTGTTCCAAGATGAGTATCAGTGCTGCAGCCGGATTTAGATTGTGGTATCAACAATTTCGATCACTGTGAGTGAAATCAAGCAAGCTGCAGCTGCAGAAACTATTGCCAACTGCTGCAATGCAGTAAGAAATGTGCATGCAACAAAAAAAAAGGCACGTCCCCCAAATGCTCATATCTGTTTGCCGACCTCAAATTTTACTCAGACCAGGAATTAGGATGTTAAACTTCCTGGTTGTGAGCAATGGAAAGTGGAAGAAGATTGAGATTCCATGAGGTAAATGGAACAGAGCAACAGGGTAGTGGCATTAACCACAGAAGGGTGGACTCGAAACTTCAATTCAATGCTCACCTAGATCATTCACTCTGTGTGTTTCACAGTCAAGGACAGTTCCAAATGTTTGGAATGTTTATGATTTTCTCCCCCATTCCATAACTGTTTTTGTCGCCGTCATGTAGACGTGCAATTATTCCCACTTCAAAGTTTCTGCATGACCCTGATCTCTATTAGTTGTGTGCTGCCATTAGACCGCTATCAAACAAACATTAAATATGAAAATAAAACACAATCTAGACGCATGTTGGGAATCTGAAAACACAAACAGAAAATGCTGGAAACACTCAGCAGGATGTCAGAATATTGGTTCTAACAAAGGTCTTCAACCTGAAATGTTAACTGTTCTCTTTCCACCAATACTACCTGATCTGCTGAGTATTTCCAGCATTTTCTGTTTTGATTAAACCTTAAAACCTCACTCACTACACCTCCAGTTATGGGAGTGGAGACTCAGGTGATGTAGCCCCTGTATCCTGTCCAGTGCCAACACATGATTCTCTCTGCATTTTCTTTCATTCAATATCTCTAATGATTTCCTCGCCTTTTTATGAGACCCAAATGTACAGCGCAGGTTGGGAGCCCACATCTTGGTGTTTTAAGTCTCTGTCTAGAGTCCCAGTTCTGTGCCATTTCTTTTCCTACTGTTTCCAGCACTGCCATGCGAAACGTAACCATTGGGTGGAAAAATCAAGCGGCTGGCAAAACCCGGAGATGTTGAAGACATTGGCTTGAGGCCTTGCACTTCTGCTCCCAAACTAGCCCACTGTAGACACAGGGCTGTTGGGCTGATGTATCTCACTGACTGGGCATTTACTGACCACCAAAAATTCCTGGAAGAAGATCCTACTCAAGAGTTCAGGAGATAAAATGGAGAGGGAAAGCCTGAGTTGGTAGTAGCCCATGATTTTTTAGTGGAGTACGTTGATTAGTAGGCTTTGGTTGGTGCTGTAGGTGTTCCACTTGGGACCCAAGCTATTGTGGGATCAGTTAAACTTGTAGGGGCTGTTCAGTGAAGCCGACGGAAGACCATACATCTCTGAGTGAGCTGGACCATGGACCGGCATTACAATGGAGGGACAATTGGTGGTGGAGACCTTTCGTTGTGTTGTTTGGACTCCTGGTCACCAAGAGACAGTTACGCCGAGTTGGCAAATTCGGCCCTCATATCCAGGTTTAGGAGAGAAACCACTGCAAATCTATCATCAAAGATCCCCACCGTCCAGGGCCATGCCATCTTCTCACAGGTACCATCGGGCAGGAGGTACAGAAGGCTGAAGTCCACACCACCAGGTTCAAGAACAGCTACTTCCTTTCAACGATCCGGTTCTTGAACCAACCTGCACAACCTTAATCACTATCACAGTAAGATCACTGAGAAAGAGGAACACACTCTGTGTGGTGACAATTGGCTGCTCTGCCATTTACTGTGCTGCTTTAGCTTCACTCTGTCTTTATACGAGGCATCCCCACTCATAGTCACAGCTTAGTGGATGCTTAGGCTGCCTAAACTCATTACTTATGTTTAATTCCTTCTATTCAGGTGCTAAGTTGGAGGGACAGAGGCCATATTCCTGCACTGCAGATGCCTGGTCATGGGCCAGAGGGACATGCAGAGGCTCCCAATGTGTTTGGAGGGACAGGGATGAGCATCAGGTACATGGGATATCCTGGACGGTCATGAAATAATTCCTATATAGAGTGATTCCCTTTGATGAGCTTGAGGGACAGAGAGTGTTTTTCCTGTAATGTACAGGATTACTTTTTCAAGATTAGGCATTTAACTCTTAATTTTTGAACAGTTTGAATTGAGTGGAATCCACCCATTGGATCACTGCTGAGAATGTTTCAATACATGAAGCACAGGGAAGTGTTAGCCTCATCTGACATCAAATGAAAAGACATGATTTACATTATCTGAGTAAACGCCTCCATTAGAAGCATCAAATACGTGGGCAAACATTGTGCAAAGGGTGAGAGAACAATTTAGGTTAGGGGAGCTGTTCGTGATGGGCTTTTGTTGAAGAGGAGCTTGTGGCAGATATCACCGCTACTCAAGGATTGTGACAAGGAGATTAATTACAGTAAGAGCAGGCCTCGGCGGACTGGAGTGAACCTCGAAAGGGTTTGTGAGTCGTTCTTAGTCAAGTGCATTCCCAAACATTTCTGAGCTTGTATATACACATATACATGTCGTGCATGTGTATATGTCTGCATGTGTAGGCATCATAATGTATGACTGCATGGATAAGCAAGTAGATGTGCTTTTACTGTAGATTGAGGCTAGCACAACCCTGATTAGGTTTACCGAAAGAATACAGAGATCTACATCATAGGATCAAAGTCACAAAGGTCCAAATCTATCCCTAGTGATTCACAATTAAGTCCAATAGATATGCCAGGTCCTCTGTTTCAATTAATTTCCCTTAAGAGATTTAAGGCTTTGTGCTCCAAGCACTCCTAGCAACAAAGCACTGCATCCTTCTACAGTGCTTGCTTCAGAACAATGTGGGCTGTGCAGTGGTGCTCATAGAGTCATGGGAGAACTACAGCACAGAAACAGCCCCTGCAGTCTGTCCGACCATCAGGCATCCATTTACACTAATCCTACCCCTCACTCACTGTATTCTCCCCATATTCCCATCAATTCCACCATACCCTCTCCCTCAAACCTGTCACTCATCTGTACACTATGGGCAACCGAGAGAGTGTCTAGTTAAGCTACCAACTGATGTGGGTTTGATCCTGACCTCCGACGCTGTCTGTTTGGAGCTTGCACGTTCTCCCTGTGACTATGCTGGTTTCCTCTGGGTGCTCCGGTTTCCTTCCACATCCCAAAGACGTGCGGGTCGGGAGGCTAATTGGTCGCTGTAAATTGCCCTTATTGTGGGTGGGTGGTAGGAGAATCAGGGGAGTTGGCGGGGACGTGAGAGAGAATAGGTTAACAGGAAATAAGTGGGGAAGTGGGACTGATGGGATCGCCTGGAGCTGGCATGGACTCCATGGGCTGAATGGCCTCCTTCAGCGTGTAAGAAACTAAGAAACAATGAAACTTCCTTCACACTTCTATCCTTGTTTTTTTCTCTTCTTTTCTCCTGTCTACACTCCGAATGATTACCAAAAATCTGCGCTGCACTTACTGGGTGGGGAATCTAGTGTGGGGAATCTAGTGTGGGGAATCTAGTGATGTGCATTGTTTTACCCCTTTCTTCCCTCATGAGTCAAGTTAAAAACTTCTTTGTGCATAAACTGCTGGAACGTAAGGTGTGGCTTTCGGCAACTCATTACTAAACGCCAAACCAATTTGAGTTAAGCATTGAGAAAGAAGCAGAAGGTGAACAAAGGAAAGAAATAGGGTCTGATTAGAATCAAATTAGATACAGGAAGAGAGAAATTGAATTGAGAAAGGGATGTAACAGAAAAAAAAACAAATATTGCTACTAAATGTTTTAAAGTGTTTTGAAATGAGACCCCATGGTTTCTGAAGAGGTTGACTGTCATTCAAGGAAGATAAATTGCATCATTAAAAAGATGAATAGGTGGCACAGAGTATTCTCCAGTGAATTTAATTGGCAATTAATAGACAAATATTACAAGATCATGAAAGTCACAAAGGTTAACAGGAAGGTGTAGGAACTGGAAATATACTTGAAAAAGATACATTTTTAGAGCCATCGGAAGGCACTAATTGAGAGAGCTGGTGTCGTTGCAGCGGGTATGAGATCATGAGGGGCAGAGATAAGGTGAACAGTCGCAGTCCTTTTCCCAGTGTAGGGGAGTCTAAAACTAGAGGGCACAGGTTTAAGGTGAGAGGGGAAAGACATAAAAGGGATCTGAGGTGCCATTTTTTCACGCAGAGGGTGGTGGTGTGTGGAACAAGCTGCCAGAGGAAGTGGGAGAGGCGGGTGCAATTACAATGTTTAAAAGACCTTTGGACAGGAACATGGATAGGAAAGGTTTAAAACATGGAACATAGAACACTACAGCACAGTACAGGCCCTTCGGTCCACAATGTTGTGTCGACATTTTATCCTGTTCTAATATCTATCTAACCCTTCCCTCCCAAATAGCTCCCCATTTCTCTATCATTCATGTGTCTATCTAAGAGTTTCTTAAATGTCCCTAATGTATCTGCCTTCACAACCTCTGCAGGCAGTGCGTTCCATGCACCCACCACTCTCTGTGTAAAAAGCGTACCCCTGACATCCCCCTTATACCTTCCTCCAGTCACCTTAAAATTATGTCCCCTTGTGTTAGCCATTGTTGCCCTGGGAAAAAGTCTCTGGCTGTGCACTCGATCTATGCCTCTTATCATCTTGTACACCTCTATCAAATCACCTCTCATCCTCCTTCTCCCAAAGAGAAAAGCCCTAGCTTGCCCAACCTATCCTCATAAGACATGCTGTCCAATCCAGGCAACATCCTGGTAAATCTCCTCTGCACCCTCTCTAAAGCTTCCACATCCCTCCTATAATGAGGCGAACAGACCTAAACACAATACTCCAAGTGTGGTCTAAACAGAGTTCTACAGAGCTGCAACACCATCTCGAAGCTCTTGAACTCAATACCGCGATTAATGAAGGCAGATACACCATACGCCTTCTGAACAACCTTATCGACCTACGCCGAAACCTTGAGGGATCTCTGGACCTGGACCCCAAGATCCCTCTGTTCCTCCACACTGTGAAGAGTCCCGCCATTAAACTTGAATTCTGCCCTCGAATTCAGTCTCCCGAAGTGTATCACATCACACATCCGGATTGAACTCCATCTGCCGCTTGTCAGCCCAGCTCTGCATTCCATCATTATCCTGATGTCATCTACAGCAACATTCTACACTATCCACAACACCACCAACCTTCGTGTCATCAGTAAACTTACTAACCCACCCTTCCACATCCTCATCCAAGTCATTTATAAAAATCACAAAGAGCAGGGGTCCCAGAACAGATCCCTGCAGAACATCACTGGTCACTGATCTCCAGGCAGAATACGCTCCATCTACCACCACCCTTGGTCTTCTATGGGCGAGCCAATTCTGAATCCACACAACCAAGTTTCCCTGGATCCCATGCCTCCTGACTTTCCGAATGAGCCTTCCATGAGGAACCTTACTAAAATCCATGTACATCACTTCCACTGCTCTACCTCCATCAATGTGCTTTATGTTATCTTCAAAGAATTCAATCAGGCTCGGGAGGCACGACCTGCCTCACACAAAGCCAAGCTGACTGTCCCTAATCAGCCTATGCCTCTCTAAATGCCTGTGAATTCTGTCTCAAAGTATCTTCTCAAGTAATTTTCGCACCACTTAATTAAGACTCACTGGTCTGTAATTCCCAGGGTTATCCCTACTCCCTTTCTTAAACAAAGGAACAACAGTTGCCACCCTCAGATCATCTGACACTACTCCTGTGGCCAGTGAGGATGCAAAGATCATCGCCAAAGGCGCAGCAATCTCTTCCCTCGCTTCCTGTTATAACCTTGGATATATCCTGTCTGGCCCCGGTGACTTATCTATCCTAATGTATTTCAAAAGTTCCAGCACGTCCTCTTTCCTCACGTTGACATGCCCTAGCGTATCAGCTTGTTGTACACCATCCTCACAAGGTCTCTCTCACTGGTGAATACTGAAACAAAGTATTCATTAAGGACCTCCTCTACCTCTTACGACTCCAGGCACGTTTCCTCTTTTATCCCTGATGGTCCTATCTTCACTCTAGTCATCCTCTTATTCTTCACATATGTGTAGCACGCCTTGAGGTTTTCCTTGATCCTACTCACCAAGGACTTTTCATGCCCCCTTCTAGCTCACCAAGTCCATTCTTAAGCTCTCTCCTGGCTACTTTGTAACTCTCCAGATCCCTGTCTGATCCTTGCTTTCTAAACCTCAGGTAAGCTTCTTTCTTCCTCTTGACAAGACATTCTACATCTTGTGTCAACCGCTGGGCTAAATGCGGGCAAATGGAACTGGCTCAGGTAGAAAACTTGGTCGACATGGATGAGTTGGCCTGTTTCCATGCTGTTTAGCTCTATGACTCTATATGATCCTATGGTTGTAGGACTGCTGGTATATTGGAGGTGGAAGGGTTGGCAGAGGTGGAGTACTACTTAATCAGTCAGGTGGAGATGGACTTTCCTGTTATTTTGCCCACAGAGCTGTGATTGTTGAGATTGAGATTGTTGCCCCATTGACTGGGATGGGGTTAAGCATTTGGTCACCATGTGATGACATCAATTGTGGATTTTTCCACATGGCAGAAAAGACTCCATGCAGCCTATCCTCTTCCAGGTGTTTGAACACTTTTAATGGTGATGTTACAGATAAACACTCCCTCTTGTAAAGGAGACAAGCCTGAATAATTAACCTTAAACAAGATGCTTTGTGTCACCAAGTTAGCCACAAGTAAGAAAAAGAAGTTTGGGATTCACGCCTTGGTGACAGAGAGCTGGTAGTTTCAGGATGTCCCATACTTGGTAACAGAATTTGGAGAGCTGCTGTACTCCCTGTGAATTTTATTTGCTTTTGTCTCCATATTCACGTAATTTATAAAAATGTATTCATTCGCAACATGTGTAATTCATTGGGATTTATGTCCACCCTGAACTGGGGATGTAGATGAGTCAACCACATGCGTAGGTCTGGAATCACTAACAGTCCAGACTGGGTAAGGATGGCAATTTCTTTCCCTGTGGGGCAGATGAGTGTCAAGAGAATCTGGTAGCCTCTTAATTAGTATGATGGGATTTTTTTAAATTCCAGATTTACTTAAGTTTCCGAATATAAATTCCGCTACTACCCCTCCCCTCCCACCTAAAACATTCTCTCTTCTCCCCCCTCCCAATGGGCAGAAGATACAAAAACCTGAAAGCACGCACCACCAGGCTCAAGGACAGCTTCTATCCCACTGTTATAAGACTATTGAACGGTCCCCTTCTTTGATAAGATGGACTCTTGACCTCACAATGTACCTTTTTATGGCCTTGCACCTTATCGTCTGCCTGCACTGCACTTTCTCTGTAACATTTTATTCTGCATTTTGCTACTGCTTTTCTTTTGAACTACCTCAATGTACTGATGTGGTGAAATGATCTGTATGGATGGCACGCAAAGTTTTTCACTGTACCTCGGTAAGTGTGACAATAATAAACCAACTATTTTGAACTCATGTCTCTGGATCGATGTCCAGAACACTAGATGCTTGTCCAGTAATTTAATCACCAGGTAACCCCTAACTGTAATCCCTCTGCTTGAAGTAATGTCGTGTGAAATGGAAAAGATGAAAAATTAATTTTTAAAAATTGCAAATACTCCAGTGTCTTGGGAGTGGCGTGCGGGAGGTCTGTGCTTCGTACATCTCACATTGTGCTAGCTCCCTCTCCTTCAGTGCCTCATCAGTGTTGAAGGAGAAAGGAGATGCATTAACTGGAAGGACTGCAGTTCCCCTACAGGGAAAATGTTTCGAAGGCAAATCACCATGTATGTGAGATTCAAGCATTTTTCTGTTGGGGAATAGCATCAACACAGTGACCGGAGTCGGTACATTAAAGTGCAATGAGGGGCAATCAAATATTGAAGAGAAGTGGAAATGGGGAAAGGACCTTTGAAATATACAGCATTGCTGATAGAACTCTATGGAGTAGAAATTAATTTGTGTCAGGCATGTTTTTATGGCTGCAGCTCCTTATTTGTGAGGCATGTTGGTTGCAGTTTGTGATTGCCACATTAAAACACGCCTTATGCAGCTTGTAAGATGAAGCTGACCTTTTCCTCATGGAAAACAAGCAGTGGGGACATTCCATCACCCTGCAACGTGCTCAGCTGATGACTGTCCTGCCATGTCAGGCTGCAGATCTACAACTTCGACTCAGGCCGAGCCACACACAGCAAGTCAGGTTTGGGGAGCAGGAAGAACCCTGCCGTTAGGTATTTCCTCCTGTCAAGCTGACGAGTATCATGTAAACCAGGAGGCAGAGCTGTCAGTGCAGAATGTCTGACGGCAAGTTCTTCTTGTCGTAGGAGTCAATGGCGGGACAGGATGCGAGGCTATGGCTGGGAGAGCCTGCCCCCAAGAGTCTTCTGGGCATATCATTACCATTTCCACAAGTCCAAGGAACAATGTATCCACTAAGCAGGCATTCAGTTTGATATATCAGCTGCTGTGGGCACATCCACACCTGGAGAACGTGGCCTGTGGATGTAAATGCTGTGGGTGATCCTGAGCTTCCAAGTCTCTGATCGTTGCAGCCAGTACTTGCTAACTAATGTAAAATACAGGCAGGAAATACTCAGCAGTTCGGGCAGCGTCTGTGGAGAGGGAAACAGAGTTAATGGTTCAGCTCTGTGATGACTGGGGTAAGTTAGAGAATAAGCATGTTTTAAGATGCAGAGAAGGAGGATGGGTGGAGAAAACAGGGAAGACACCGGGAATGTTTATGATAGGGTGGAGACTAAAGGGTTGGTGGTGCTGGCACAGAGAGGGGGATGAAGGCCAGCACTCCCAGCACTTGCATCATTCAACATCTCACTTTATGGTAAAGTTCTCACTTTATGATGAAAGGAAGATAAGAGGTGAAGTGGAGGGTCATTTGCCTCTGAGGGGCTACTGCAGTGTTCAGACCCTCATCTAGCCTCAGGAGTTCCTCAGGACAGTCACCTTCAGCTGCTTCATCAATGACCTCCCTTCCATCATGAGGTCTGAGAAGTGGATTACTGATGATTGCACAATGTTCAATTTCATTTGCAATTCCTCAGAAAGCCAAGCAGCCCATGCTTGCACACAGCAAGGCCAAAAGAATATACAGGTATGGGCTGATAAGTTAGATAACACTAAGGAAACAAAATTGCCAAATAACACAAAAGGGAGTCCAACGATCTACCCCTGACATTCAAAGGCATCATTATTGCAGAGTCCTCCACCAATAACATCCTGGAGATCTCCAAAAAAACTGAATGGGACCAGCCACTTGTTACAAGAGCAGAGCAGAGTCTGGGTATCCAGCGGCTTTTCCGCCATCCACAAGTGCATGTAGGGAATTGGTTGAATGCAACTCACTGGCCTGGATGAATGCAGTTCCAACAACTCTTAAGAGGTTTGACACTACCACAGTGTCATACAGCAAAGGCACGGGACCTTCGGCCCACCATATCCATGCCGCCCTTGTACCTATCTCCAATAATTCTGTTTTCCCGTATCCTTTCTGCCGAGTCCGCATCCTCCTCACGTTTCCCGGACCTTTTCCAATCACCCCGCTCTCCCTGCAGCCCTATAATGTTGCAATTTCCTCGGTTAGTTGCCCCTTCGCTTTGTCTAGCCCTGCTCCTGGTTCACCCTACAGAGTCCGCTGAGCCATCGCCCTTTCAGGTCCGCATGAGCTCCACCCTGCCGTATTCCTTTCAGGTCCCGCCTGAGCGCCACCTGGCTTCACCCTTTAGGTCCGCACCCAGTTACCGGCTCCACCCCGAATCATCCCGCCCTCCCTCTGCGCTTCTCCCTGCTGCCGCTACCTCTGTGCTCCATGGCGTCCCTCTCGCTTCGCTCTGCATTCCCAGTCTGTTCGCGCTTCTCCTACCTGGAGCGCTGGCTCTTCACCCTACAGCGCTTCACATTGCCCGGTCTCCACTTGCACACACCCTCCCCTCCCCCCTTCATCCTGCGGCCTATACTGTTGCTATTTCCTTAGCTGCCCTTCGCCCCGTACGTCCCTGCTCCTGATTCATTACCGAGGCCGTTCACCGCGTGTGCTCCACCCTGAACCCATGCATCGCGAGTTGGCCGGAGTCAATACGACTCCCCTGCTCCCCTTCGCTCTTTATTCCAAAATATATATTACCTACAATACATTCTAAAGATAAACACGGGCGCTCAAGTCATTCTATTATTCATATTCAAAATTAAAAAGTTTGTGTGGTTTTAACACAATTTGCAAATAATTTGTGTAGTCCGCCAAGGGGACGCAGGCCGCTTCACGCGAGGGGTCGATTCCTATTTGGTTCGCTCCCGCCTCATTCTGCCCAGCCCGCACCGACCTCCCCGCGCCTGGTGCACTCCGACATCCCGTCAGCACCGCCTCTGCTTCACGCTGCCGTCCTAACTGTCCAACTCCTGTCCTTTTCCTTCCCGCTTATCCCTGCCGTCCGCGACCGATGCGCTCGGGTCGGATTGCTCCAGTTTTACTCTGCCTACGCAGCCCATTCCAGCTCCACCTTGCCCGGTGCACAGGCGCTTCACGTTGCCAGGTCAACATCCACTCATTCTTGCTCCACCCAGCCCGCCCGCGCCCTCTTCACATCACGCCGTCCACTTCCACACACCCTCCTCTCCCTGCTTCACCCTGCGGCCGGTACTGTTGCTATTTCCTCGGTTAGTTGCCCCTTCGCTCTGTTCACCCCCGCTCCTTGTTCACCCACACTGAAGCGGTCCTGACAGGATGGGGAAGTAGGAGCGGGCTGGGCAGAACGAAGCGGGAGCGAACCAAATAAGAATTCGACCCCCAGCGTGAAGGGGTCCGCTAAACTGTCACCCTTTCAGGTCCGCATGAACCCCACCCTGCCTTCACCCCTTCAGGTCCGCATGAGCTCCACCCTGCCTTCACTCAGGTCCGCACGAGCCCCACCCTGTCTTCACCCTTCAGGTCCGCATGAGCCCCACCCTGCCCTCACCCTTTCCTTGAGCTCCCATCCTGATACGTGCGCCGCGAACTGGCCGGAGTCAATACAATTCACCCCGCTCCCTTCGCTTTTTACTTCAAAATATATTTTAATTTACGAGATCGTGAAGACAAACACAGAGCGCTCGAATCATTCTCGTTCTTTCAGGCCCGCCGGAGCTCCACCCTGCCTTCACCCTTTCCGGTCCGCATCCAGTTTGCCGGATCCACAGCGGATCATCCTACTCCCTCTGGGCTTCTCCCCGCCGCCCGCAACCTCCGCGCTCCATGGGATACCCTCTGCCGTGTCAGCCGCTTCTATATTTCACATCGTCTGGTGTGCTGGCTCGTCACCCTGCACCTCTTCAATATTGCCAGGTCCACTACCACATGCCCTTCTCTCCCTGCTTCCGTCTTTTACAATTGCGAACTCTCTGTTTCGTAGCCACTTTGCTTTGTCCAGTTTGCTGGTTATTCACCCTACACGGTCCGTCTTGCCATCTCTCTCCCTTTCAGGTCCGCTTACGCTCCACCCTGCCATATCCCTTTCAGGTCCGTTGATATTCCACCCGGACAGGTAGGCACTGAGTTGGCCAGAACCACTCCAGATCATTGTGCTCCCTCTGCTCTTCTCCCTGCCGCCCTTCATGACTGTGCCAAATCCATGACAAAGCGACCTGTTGACCTGTACCCCATCCACCACCTTGAACATTCTTTCTCTCCACCACCACTGCACAGCGGTTAGGTGTGTCCCATCTACAAAATGCACTGCAATAATTCACCTAGGCCACCCCACCACCTCTCTCAAACCATCACCTCTGCCACCAAGGCCAACAAGGGCAGCAGACCCCTGGGAACACCACTACCTGCACAATCCCCTTTAAATTGTACATCATCCTGACTTGGAAAAAATATCACTAGTTCCCCATTGCTGCTGGGTCTAAATCCTGAAAATCTTGGCTAAATTCTGGAGCTCTCTACTGAACAGTGCCGTGGGAGTGAGTACCTTCACCAGAAGGGCTGCAGCAGTTTGAGAATGATTCACCATCAGCTCCTCAAGAGCAGCTGGGGACGAGGAATAAATGCTGGTCTTGCCTGGGACGCCCAGATACCAAAAAAAAATTTTAAAAATATAGACATGTTTATAAGCCGAAAGCTGACATCAAAGCAATAAAATGCAGAATAATGACCATTCCCAACAAAGAGTTATATTTTTCATTAGTATTCAACGGTATTTTTATCATCCAGTTGACCCCAATGAGGTGAGGCGCCCTGACCAACCGGTTCAGTTTCTCTGTGTCGCCATTTTGGTTTATGGTTTCCAGCATGAAGAAGTTTCAGTCACTCTTTAGTTGTAGCCAGGGAATTGCTGAAGTCTGTCCAAACAGCTTTTCAATGACTTTGCAGAAAAATGGTATTGTTAAAATACTTGAGTAACGGAAGGTCTGCAGCTACTTAAAAAGAATTGTAAGCAGGCTTTTGTGTTTGAAAAATGAACACCAGATGTAATGTATAGGGTTATCTTAACTCCATTCTTGATTGCAGGGACCTCATATAAGCAACCTGAGCACCTTAGCTGCCTGGGTATTGACTCACCCTGCTCTGTATCTGGCATGATAAGAGGGGGTGTCAATCGTTCCCCCTTTTGGTATGAACTGGCTGTTTGTGCCTTCACTCATGTACAGCTTCAACTTCTTCAAGGTGAAACTGCACACAGATACAAATCATTAATTGCACAGCAAACAAGCATTGAGACTCACATTGTGCCGATCACTTTCCAACACCTGGAATCTGAAATGGGTGGGTTGTCTTGTGTGGAAAAAAGTTTGGGCAGGTCAGGTTTGTATCCACTGGAGTTTGGAAGAGTGAGGGGGGACTTGACTGAAATGTACAAGTAGCTGTGGTGCCTTGACAGGTCGGATATGGAAAGGATATTTCCTCATGTGGTAGAACCCAGATCAAGGGATCGCTGTTTAAAGATAAGGGGTTGCCTGTTTAAGATAGGGATGACGTTATCCTAATGTTCTCATATCCTTGAGATAGAACATAGAACACTACAGCACAGTACAGGCCCTTCGGCCCACATTGTCGTGCCAACGTTTTATCCTGCTCTAATATCTATCTAACCCTTCCCTCCCACATAGCTCCCCATTTCTCTATCATTCATGTGTCTATCTAATAGTTTCTTAGATGTCCCTACTGTATCGGCCCCCACAACCTCTGCCGGCAGTGCATTCAATGCACCCACCATTCTCTGTGTAAAAAAACCTACCCTTGACATCCCCCTTATACCTTCCTCCAATCACCTTAAAATTATGCCCCCTCGTGTTAGCCATTGGCACCCTGAGAAAAAGTCTCTGACTGTCCACTCGATCTATGCCTCTTATCATCTTGTACACCTCTATCAAGTCACCTCTCATCCTCCTTCCCTCCAAAAAGAAAAGCCCTAGCTCCCTCAACCTATCCTCATAAGACATACTCTGCAATCCAGACAACATCCTGGTAAATATCCTCTGCACCCTCTCTAAAGCTTCCACACCCTTTCTATAATGAGGCGACCAGAACTGAACTCAATACTCCAAGTGTGGTCTCACCAGAGTTCTACAGAGCTGCAACATCACCTCACGGTTCTCCCAAGAGCCGTGAGGTGATAAGGAGAACATTATCTCTTAAAGGGTCAGGAGTCTTCGAAACTCTCTTCCTCAAAGGTCAGTGTAAGAAAGAGTGTCTAAGTATCTTTAAGGCAGAGATAGATTAATACTTGATGAGCAAAGGATTAAAAGTTTACCATGGTTGGAACTGAGGTTACAGTCAGCGAAACTGTGATCTTATTATGTGGTGGAGCAGGCTTGAGAGACTGGCCTGTTCCTGCCCCTAATTTATATGTTCATATGTTTGCAGGATAAAATAATGAACAAGCTACGAATCCCCACAGCAGCAGATCACCTGGCTTGATTTCACAAGCTCATTGCTAACTCGTCTCTCCGATGCTCCATTCCCCTCGTTGCCTGGCTGACTGATGGCAGTCTGTCTCAAATAAACTGACAGACTGGAGGTGTCTGTACATCCATAGATCTCCTTCCCTGTATTCTGTCAGAAAGTAAAGATCTGGTATGCCGATTGTCCTGACTAATGGCTCCACAACACATTATCCTTGTGCTTATCAATTACCTGCACAAGATTATAAATTCCAGTCTGTGAATAATCACAAAACCTGTTTCTTGAGCATTTGAGCATCTTAATTACTGGATGCCTCATCTATTTTTCTTTACAAATTTGCATGAAAATGCAATGTTTTAAGATAAAACATCTATTGTAAATCCTTTCTACAGAAATTGTCCAAGATATCTCCAAATATAATTGTTGAATGAAAATTCTGGTTTTCAAGTCAAGGGCAGAGTTGATCTCAGGAAGAAAGGTTTCCTTTTTTACGGCACATTTCAAGTCACCCCGAAGTGCCTCACAGTCAGTGAAATAGATTTGGACTACAGTCTTATCGTTGTAATATAGAAAATCTGTCAGCCAATAATCACACAAGTTCCAACAAACAGCAGAGTGATGATCAGATAATTTGCATTTGTGATGTTGGTAAACCTGGATGGGGTGGACATGGCGAGGATGTTCCTATGAGTAGGACAGACTAGGATCCAAGAGCACTGCTTCAGAATAAAGGAATGTCCCTTTAATACTGAGATGAGGAGGAATTTCTTCAGCCAGAGGGGAGTGAATCTGTGGAGTTCGTTGCCATAGAGGAGCGTGGAGGCCAAGTCATTGGGTGTGTTTAAGGCAGAGTTGATAGGTTCTTGATTGGTGGGGGGGGTTAAGGGTTACGGGGAGAAGGCGAGAGAATGAGGTTGAAAAAGCAATCAGCCATGATTGAATGGCGGAGCAGACTCGATGGGCTGAATGGCCTAATTCTGCTCTTGAATATTATTGTCTTTTGGTAAAGGATTTGATATCAACCAGAATACCAGGAAAATATCTCAACTCAATTTCAAAACAGTGTCATGCTACCTTTCACATCCTCAGATTAATGCCACATTCAAAAGACAGTACAGCTCTCCCTCTGTACTACACTGAAGCTAAGACAGAGAGTGGTGGGTGCCTGGAATGCGCTGCCAAGGGTGGTGGTGGAGGCAGATATGATAGAGGTGTTTAAAAGGCTCTTAGATAGGCACATGAATGTGCAGAGAATGGAGGGATACAGACCTTGTGTAGGCAGGAGGGATTAGTTAGTTAGGCGTTTAATTACTAGTTTAATTAGTTTGGCACATAATGGTCCGAAGGGCCTGTTCCTGTGCTGTACTTTTCTACACTCTATCCTGATGGCGAGCTTTGTGTGTGGCTGTATCAGGCTGTGCTTGGAACCGAAGTACATGGGCACCAATTATCACTACGTGCTGAGGTTCTACCTGACCCCAGTGTCACAAATGATAGGCTTGGCCCCATTGCCACGCAATGTCCCAGTCAATTGGACATTGCCACTCTAAGTATCCTTTGTGAAAAAGTTCTTTGAGAAAAACACCTTGGACCACAAGTCCATCAGGTAGTGGTCTGCATGGAATATCCTCGAGGCACTGAGGCACAAAGATATGATGGATCCTGTGGGGTGATTCCTTGAGTAGACTTTCCAGATCATCTTGCAGAATGCTTCATCGCCAGACCTCATCAAGACCTCGCTTGGCTGATGGTGAGAGTGACCATCCACGTCAGATCCTTCTTGTACGGTCCGAGAATCTCACTCCCAGTGCACGCTGTCCTTGGGATGGCTGTGATGAGGATGAGATGGTCGCTCACCTCTTTGCGGATTGTGTATTCACAAAGGAGGCCTAAAGAAGGATTCAAGGTGCCTTGTCGAGGTGCATCCTGGGCTGTGTAATGGAGGACCCTCTGATCTACGGGCTGTTCCCAGGGACAGACATCAAGTGTCATAGAGGCATAGAGTCATAGAGTACTACAGCACGGAAACAGGCCCTTTGGCCCAACTCGTTCATGCTGGCCACAGTGCCCACCAAACGAGTACCATTTGCCTGCATTTAACCTATATCCCTCTAAACCCCTCCATGTACTTATCCAAATGTATTTTAAATGTTGTTACTGTACCTGCCTCAACCACTTCCTCTGGCAGTTCATTCCATATACACATCACCCTCTGCATGAAGAAGTTGCTCCTCAAGTCCCCACTAAATCTTTCCCCTCTCACCTTAAACCTACACTGTCTAATTTTAAGTTCCCCTTCTCTGCGAAAACAACCATGTGTGTTCACCCTATCTATGTCCCTCGTGATTTTATATACAAGTGCTGCCGGAAGGTCATTAACTCAGTGAAAGTCGCTCTTTCGTCTGCTCGAGACTTGTTGGCTTTTCAGTACAACGAGATGTCAGTGTGGCAATGCTGCTGACTGGCACATTCCAGGCTGCAGGAGTACCTGCTGGGGGATGCACTGAAGCTCAGTCCAGCCAGCAAACCGGTGTTGCGGGGAAGGACTGCTGTCGAATGTCCTTCTGCCGCTAGATATCGAGGGGTTGGGTCCCGTGTAACAACCTCTCAAACACTTGAGGTTTGTATCATCCCAGGAGACCACATGAGTGGCAATGGTGCAAGGTACACAGAATGTGCTGACAGCACTAATGTCTAGAACCAACAGCACTGCGACTGTAAAGAGAGCCATACACTGTGTTATTGTACTTAGATGTATTTTCTATGAATAAAGTTTAGTTTAGAAATAAAAAAAGATGTGTTTGCTCTCATTTACTCAGAACAGATTTTGCTAAAATAGCTGCCAATCTAGAAAATGGAAGGATTGTGGCTGTGCTGTGAGGTAAAGAAGGAAGGGTTATTGGAACACTTTATTTATGACCTTAACTCTGTTTACCGCTGCGTCGTTGTTTGAAAGAAGATCTGACTGAACTGCCAAAACTAACCAATAATACAAATAGAATCGTCTTTACAAATGACGTGCAGGATCACGGTTAGAAGTGATGTTGCAACATAAATACTTCATTAACATGATACATCTGGCCCAGCACTCTGCAATGTGCTATAGACTTCACTGATTGCTGTCAAACCCTTGCATTCGCTATATTATCTTATCAGCTGATGAGAACTGTGACTGCCCACGTTCATTGTTTGTCTTGGATATCTGTGCAGTTCTGTGGCTGCTTGCAAGGAGAATTTTCCCAGTTTTGTGAAGTGGTTCAACAATTTATTTTGTCTAAAATACAATTATAATGCATGCTTTACTGAATAATTCTCTATCTCCCTCAGTCTCTCTCACATGGGAGTTCTGCCACTGCAGAAGCAATTAAAATCAGAAGCCAGCCATCCATGATTATAACCACTGTAGCTAAAATAAAAGTTAGGAAGCCGCAAAATAAGGTGGTGTTAGGATGGGATCAGACTGGGAATTTTCTTTCTTTTTTCGAATTTAACTCTAGATGTTCAAGTAAGCTTGAATTACCCTTGGCAAGAAAGTGGGTACCATTTGGATAAGATGAGATAAGATATCTTTATTAGTCACATGTACATCGAAACACACAGTGAAATACATCTTTTGCGTTGAGTGTTCTGGAGGCAGCCTGCAAGTGTCGCCACGCTTCCGGCGCCAACATAGCATGCCCACAACTTCCTAACCCTTACGTCTTTGGAATGTGGGAGGAAACTGGAGCACCCGGAGGAAACCCACGCAGCAAAGGGAGAACTTACAAACTCCTTACAGACAGTGGCCGGAATTGAACCCGGGTCGCTGGCGCTGTAATAGCATCATGCTAACCACTACACTACTGGGAGAACATCTCATCTCATTTTGTCCTCATTGGGAATGATGCCACAGCCTGGCATATCTCAGATCATAATCTGTTTCTCTGCTGCAACTTACACAGATCTAGCCATTGGCACCTTGATGCCTGGAGGTGGATCTTACTGCACTGGGGATCTAGAGGGTCTTGAGATCAGCTTGTGATATGCAGTATATCATAATCAAAGCCAGCGGAGAGGGCGAATGAAGGGATGGAGCTAAGGTGGGAAGCTGGGAGAGAAAGGGACTGAGGGAGGGAGGGAGGAAGCAAAAGAGGAAGTTAGTGGAGGGGGTACTGAAGGAAAGAGGGGAATTAAGGTTGGGAGGGGAGAGGGTGATTGAGAAAGATGGTGTGGACAAGATGATCTGTATTTGTGCGTGTGCTTGTGTTTGGTGTGTTTGTGTGCGTGTGTGTGTGCATGCATATATGCATATGTGTGTGTGTGTGTGTGTGTGTGTGTGTGTGTGTGTGTGTGCTTTTGGACACTCTGGTTTCTTCCCACATCCAAGAGACGCGCAGGTTGGTAGTTAATTGTCCCCTGTAAATTGCCCCTGGTGTGTAGGTGAGCGGTAGAGTCTGGAGGGAATTGATGAGAATGTAGAGCGAATAAAATGGGTGTAGGATCAGTGTAATAGCGCGCCTGATGGTTGGCTTGGGTTTGGTGGGGTGATGAGCCTGTTTTCATGCTGTAGGACTCTAAGATTCAACTGCCTCCTTCAGTCTCTCTGCCAGCGAGTGTGAGAAACTAATGGTACCACAACATGTTTGACTACACCAGACGCTGCATTTTGGTAGCAGTTAATATCAACACTAGGATGCTCTGCTTGTCAGAGCTTGTATTCTGAAAAGAGAATTAACAAGCAGTCTTTTTCTTTTCTTCAACAGATAGAAAATATCATCATACGGATGCAGGATGACAAAGCAGGCGGAGTGCCTATCCGAACAGTGAAGAGCTTCCTGTCAAAGATTCCCAGTGTTATCACAGGCAAGTCTACTTTTCGCCCCTTGGCTGGGTTTCCATAAAACTGACGCAGCCATTCCTACACTGCAAACGCACAGTTAGATCAGGTCAGATAGAGTCACATGCAAATGAAAATCAAAAACAAAATGCTGATGCTGGAAATCTGAAGTAAAAGCAAAAAGTGCTGGAAACATTCAGTGGGAGAGACAGCATCCCTGGAAAGAGAAACAAAGTTGTTGTTTCAGGTTGAAGACTCTTCCCCAGAACTGAGAAAAAGAGAAAGCAAATAGTGATAAGTTGGATAGAATCTGGGGAAGATTGGACAAAGGGAATGTCTCTGATACTCCTGCTAGGGTGAGGCAAGGGTTGCAACCTTTTCTGCATCTTAAAACTAACTTGTTTACTCTCTTTCCCTGAAACGTCAACTCTGCTTCTCTCTCCATAGATGCTGCCTGACCTGCTAGGTGTTTCCAGCATTTTCTGTTTTTATTAACCTGTGAATCCTGGTACACTTCCTTACAAGGTTGTGTCTGTATCTTAAACTCTAGCTATTTATGTTCAAACTAGAATGTGTACAAATACTATTCTACTTCATACATGCAGAAAATTTACAGCCTTTGTCTTATCAATGTTCTAACAAGGTTGATGGTCCATCTTTTGCTCACTGCATAACTAAAAGCTTTCGACCTATTGGACTGCCGTTTATCATTAACAAATATTAGATTAAAGCTGATTGTCTCTCTGACATCTATTGCTGTTGCTAGGAATTCACCCTTAGTATGCCAGTCAACATTTCACTAATAAAAAGGAGCTCAGTTATGGTATTTATGCATTTAAAATGACTGGCACTTTCGCCCACATAACATCAGTAACAGCACTTCACTTTATTGGATATTGATGAGGGAAGTGATAATCATCATGTAAATTTAAACACTTGATCAGATCTAAAACATACAGCCAAGTACAATGAAACAGAAGGTAAGGTTACACAAATATCAGTGCTTTCAAGCTGATCATAAGTATAACTAACTAGATTCATGACAGTGTTTCTATGATGCTACTTACAATGACAGCCACCTGAATATGAAAATGTTCCAATATCACTTCAGTTCTTTTGTTTGCTTCTATCTTCTTTTTAATGGGTCATTAGAGAAAGTTTCATTTATGAACTATGCTTCCAGGTGCTTAAGTATTTAAGGGTAATTTTAAGTTAAGCAACCCATAGAAAGTGGACAGCTTTAGCTGGACAGCTTTATCTTATGTTGAAAATGGATGGGAGGATCTATATCACACCCAAATGTTTATTTAATGCTGTTCTCTAATGTGAGAACCTCGGATTAACAGTTACTAACATATTTGATTGCTCTGCATGGAACAAATGACACACTAAATTTTCAGTTCCAGCATCTGGGTTAAATTTAATGTACTGTCATAAAAATTAACATCTTCACCCCTTCTTAAGCTGAAAAGGTATCATGTGGTCCAAGTCTGGGCAATTTCAATTCATATCCCAGTAAGCAGAGACATAAAGCACAAATGTGTCCATAAAATGGGCCAGTAACCTCAGCCAGTGTGGGAGTGGGAAACCTCAAATGGTTGGGAGCCACTGTCAGCTCTGGACAAGCTGTACCAGCCTGTGTCAATTGACCAGAACATTTCACATTCCATCATTGACAACCATCAAGTGAATATTAAATATGTCAAGAAAAGGAAAGATTGATTTATAAAAGCCATGCATTTAACATTCACGTGGGAAATTACAGGAGAATTAGGTTTCCATTGGATCTATGACAAAGTAGCATCTTCCTGATAGTATTCACAAAAAAGTCAGAGCTGAGTGTTCATTCATTTGTTGCAAGTATGCTATAATGTGATTTAAAGAATCCATCATGTGCAGCAATGGTATAAGGACCAGTTTCTCTGGAAGGCTGACTAGAACTCACTCTTACCACTCTTTCATCTGCGTACCTTTGAATCAACCCTTTTCAGAGTTGCATATCAGATCTCATTGATATATCCTTTCTGTAAATCCAGTAGTGGAAGGTTTGGGACAGAACTAGGAGAAAGTCACTCAATCCTGGTGTTTAGCTGCTAGAGAATAAAATTACACAGAAGAATCTGTGTTGATAAAACAAGTATTCTGAGCTTCAAAATCACTTAACTAATTTAAGAATGTGGGTAGTGCGATTAAATGGCTGTTTAGATTAGACAATTGTGATGGTATTCAAAAGGTATATCCTGTGGAAAAATTATGCTGTTTATGATTTGGACTGATCAAATATAAATATGCATAAAATGCAATCACATGCCTGTTATTTGAATGTTACATTTTAAGCTTTCTCATTGAGATATTGGATTGTTCATTGTTATATTGAACTCTGCATAAGGATTATTAAGGTTATTTTTTTCATACAAGTTCATTTGAACTATGTGTGAATTTTTACCTTAATACCCATTGTTAAATGTGATTGGGCAATTAGGTGTGCTGTGCACTTCTGCAAAAAACCAGAGTGGATCCTCTGTGCAGGTGACATGTATGTACATGAAGGCCACTTGCATGAATTGATGTCATGTGCACAATTCTGTCACACATCCAATTTTTGCGAATGGTTCAGGCCTTGAACAATGCAGCAAGTCCGAGCTAGAGGCTTGATTAATTAATTAATGATAATTAAAGGGCCATCCCTATTGAAGGTGCTGCTGGAGATTACGAGGTGTCAATTTTCCTTTAGTTAGGTTCCTACTTTTATCTTCTCATCCCTGTAACTCCCTCCTGCCTTTGCTGATATTCCCTCAGATCTCTCTTTCAATCTCTGTTGTCAGTGTGCCTCTCTTCTTCACAGCCCATTCCAATTTCCTTCCTACTGCCCACCCAGCCCTAGGGACTTGCAAACTTTTAGTCCTGATGCAGGGTTTCGACCCGAAAGGTTGACAATCCCTGCTGATGTTGTTCAACCTGCTGAGTTCCTCCAGCAGATTGTTTGTTGCGAACTTTTAATTCTGGCTTGTGTCTGCTGCTGGGTTTAATGCTGCCAGACATCTCTTCAGCTGATGTCCAGTCTCTTTAGTTGATGACCTTTCCTGTCAAAAGTGAGTTCTTCACATGTGCTGTGCTTACATCCAAACCGGAGAATTCTTTCCTGCAAACATCACTTTATTTGTCCTTGAGATATGGACAACATTGCCTGTAGAATAACTACAGATGACTGGGCCATTTTAGGGAGTATTAAAATTCAACAAGGTTGTGGAACAGGGGTCACATGTAGGTGAGACCAGACGTAACAAGGTCCCTTCGCTGAATGGCTTTAATGAAACAGTGGGATTTTTACAGCAGTCTTTCAGTGTTCATGCTTGTTTTTCTGGTGTTAGCCTGCAGTTCACTCAATGTATTAAATTCTTTTTACCAACTCAGTAAATGGATCAGATTTGACATAAGAGCTATGATCTGATTGCACTCCTGACTCGAGTCGCAGTCTACAGCACTGACATTTCCATACAGATCCTAATGGTTTAAGGGGTGTGAAATGAGAGGGTAACAGTAATACTGGGGATCCAGCAGTTAGGGAGAATGGGAGTGGGAAAGGATGATGTATCTCCCTTTTACACTGGTGTGCTCTCAGGCAAGTACTGGATGAAAGGTTTGCTAATGGAAGTTTCAAAATCCAACTCATTTATATCTGGCAAAAGAAAGTTGAGGAAATCAATAATAATTACTATCGTGAAAAATTAAAGAACTGAAGATACTGGTAACCTAAAACAGAAAATGTTGGAAACACTCTGCAGGTCAGGCAGCATCTATGGAAAGAGAAACAGAGTTAGTATTTCAGGTCAAAGACCCTTTGTCAGAAAGGGGAAGGAGAGAAACATGTTATTTTTAAGTTGCAGTGAAGGTGTGGGAGGAATAGATGCGGTAGAGGGAATATCTCTGATTGAGTGAATGAGCTGTTGACGAAGCCATCTGATTTGATAGGTTAATGAGGGGTTAGATTAGAGAGAGAGAGAGAGAGAGAGAGAGAGAGAATAAAAGGAGATATAAAACTGTGATATTGCTGGAACCACCTCAGCCTTTGTTAACAGGGTCTTGTGCGGGCAAATAGAACCAGAAGCAAGGGTACAGTCAAAACCTTCTGTAAGGCAAATATACCAAAATATACCTGGTTGTATCAAAGTAAGTAGGGCCTCTGACTTAATCCAAGTTTTTCTTTATGTATACAGAAAGTACAATGCATTTCAGTATCTCTGATCACATCCCGAGACATTCCAAAGGAATTTACAGTTAGTGAAGAACTTTATGACATACTTCCGGCTATACTTCCCCCATCAGAAGAACAGCAAGTAAAACTTACAAAAAGCATAAAATCCTACAAAGAGCAATGTGATAATGACAAGATGTTTAGTTGAGTAATGGTGGTGAAGGGATAAATGTTGGCTGACTAATAAATGTGAGGCAAGATATTGGGGATAAGCCCCCTGCTTGTCTTCAAAATCATGGACTCTTTCTGTCTCAGAGAGAAGACAGAACTTCAGTTTGGTACCCACCCCATCCAAAAGACAGGACCTACAACAGTGAAGCGCTCTCTCACTAATGCTTTGGAGTGTTGGCCTGGATTATATACACAAGTCTCTGGGGTGGGATTTGAAACCACAATCTTCTGACTCAGAGGCAAAAGAGTGCTATCTACTGAGCTATGGCTAACATTATAGATATGGGCAAGCTCTACAAGTCCATTATGTCATTCACTTGGAACAGAAAAGTTAACTAGAGTAAGAATATAAATTCAATTCATGAAGGATTATATCATAATATAATCTATTTTCCATAGATTAGTCCATTTTATTGCCTAATGTTGAAGACAATTTTACATGCTATTTCAGTAGCCCTTTGAGATAATTAACTGTAAAAAGAAGCCAGAAAAATCACTGCTTGGGGATTCAGGCTGAAGAGATAATCCTTGGTTATCGGAGGGCTCATATTTGTTAGGAAGTCAGCAGCTTGGGATTGAACTGTAGAAATGCGACAATGTTATGTGGCGAGAGAGAGAGAGAGAGAGACATATTCAAAGCATTTCTGCTGATTAGAATTTTTCTCCCAAAACTGACTGAGCTCAGGAGGTGCTTGGGAAATGCTTGAAAAAGAATTAAAGTCAGAAAATTCAATGGAACCGCAATGCACTTCAGAAAACACCTATGTTATTTAGGTTCTGAGGAAAGGAGCCTGGGTTTTCCATATAAATGGTAGGAGACCATTTTTGTAGAGGCAATTAAGCCAATTAACATAAACTGTATCCTCAGCATGGCACAAGAGAACACAAAGGTGAATAAAGAGGCATTTGTCCATTTAGGAGCTAAATGCCATCAATGTTACAATCAAGTGCAGACTCAGAACCTGCTATGGATATTGGCTGCCAACAACCAATCAATCAATCAATCAATCAATCTCTCTCTCTCTCTCTCTCATCTCCTCTCTCTCTCTCTCTCTCACACACACACACACACACAACACACACACACACACACACACACACACACACACACACACACACACACACGGATTGCTTCCAACACAAGCAATGTAAAGCATACTTCATCAGCACTAAATGTTGAACTTTGTGCTCTTTGACACCACGCAAATACTAAAGGCTTCTGTCGCTGCTTCTAATCAATGTTGTCTGAGAATCTATTACAGAGAGAAATGTCAAAGGGCAGAGAAAGGGAGGCCCTATTTATGGCAAAGGCTGGTTAGAGGGAACTGATAGAGCCCACGGAGCAGGTGGAAAGATTAAGCATATTAAGAAGCTACTATCTTTGGTGTTAGAGAAAGATTTAAGCAAGAATAGAGAAGTAAATATTCCAAGGAAGAAAAAGTGTAGAGATTCTATTGAGCTGAATGGGATAATCCTGATGGAAGAGGTGCAAAGACATCAAGAAAACAACCCTCTTTTCTCGATGTGATGTTCTGTTGCAGAAGCAGCATATTGTATAGCAACATTTCCTTACTGATGATTTTTTTTTCTTAGAACCAATTTTCATCTTATATTTTAAAACACCAGTCTTCCTCCTCTGCCCTCCTCCTTCCGTCCATTTGAGGCTTCTGGTCTTCCATAGCTTGGACCTTAGTCCTGGTTCCCAGTTTGTCTGTATCTCTCATATTTTGCAGGAGCTTTCACCCCGGCCTTTCATTCCTGCTTTTGACCCCATTGCCCTGTTCAGCAGATTACATGGTCATCTATTCACTGATGCTAACCTTTCATAAAGACATAAGTTGGAAACTGATTCAATCGATGCAGACATAGGACAGGAGGGGCAAGCCCAAAGCAGATGCATACAGAAGCTTACAAATTGAGAAGATGAGAAATAGGTTTTTAGAGAGAAAGATGCAGAGAGAACAGTAGAAAGTGTTTGAGAAACAAAGAAAAAGAGGGGGAAAACACAACAAGCAGAGACACTGCTTTTGGAAGAGAAGTATTTTAATTCTGACTGGGAGAAATTACACAAGAGACAATTGCTACCTTAACTGGAAGCTTTGCTGTCCTCTGCTGAACAGTTATTTACTCTGCTGTTTAGGAAGTAAACAAATCAGTTGAAGAGTTTGATGTGCTATAATCACCAATGCAATTTCTATTGCATTTAAATTTAGATTCTGTAATCTTAATAGAACTGTAATATTCAGCCTAAGCAACACACTGATGTATGATAATAACTTGATACCCCCATTAAAATATTGCAGTTCATTTCACAATCTGACAGAACACTTGAAAGCCATGACCCTTGGACGATTATATCGGTTCTATTTGTAAGCTCCCTCTGTTACGCTGAAAGGCTGTTACACAAAAGAGTGTTTTGCTGAGTGTTACCACAGGTGCAGTGCAGCCTACCAGGTTGTTATCAAATTGGAACATGAACTCTCCATCCACCAGCTTTAATGGTTATTGTCTGAGCTAGTGTGATTTTTTTGAAGGGATGAACTGATAACAAATCAAACACAGAGTATCCTGAGTGCTGCTTGCATCAAATGAATATCCCCACACGTAGAGAGAGTGGATAGCATCTCTAAATGTGTGCGTGATTAACCTGTGCCCTTTTGAACTGGAGCATGCAACACTTGAGATTTGCAAGGCATAGTGGGCATAGCAAGGGATGAATATAGATAGGTACTTGATGGTTGGCATGGACATGGTGGGCTGAAGGGCCTGTTTCTGTGCTGTATGGCTTTACAAACTCTATCTGTGCCACTCCACATTTGTGCTGCTACTGATACATGCATCCAGCCAGTGCCCAAACTGTGCTGCTGCTGGCCTCATCACCTCTTCAGGAGGTGTGTTCTTGTGAGCCATGAGTGGTTAGCACCAGTTTCAAGTTAGTCCAGCACTCCTCAAAGGGGAAATGTATTGTCACCTACTCAGCAGAATGGCTGCCAGAGCATGTCAAGGATCTTCTCAAATTCAGGTTTCAAGTTCAAGTTTATTGTCATGGGCATCCATGCCCAGGGTATAAGTGCCAGGAAAATCAGCTTTTTGCAGCAACAGCACAGTACATTACAAACATAAATTAACATAAATTAATATAAATTATTCACAATCTCTGTCAGATGTGTGGAATCATTGCATTCATTGTATGTAAGTTGCTCGTCGACTGAAGAATTCGGAGCAGGAGTAGGCCATTTGGCCCCTTAAGCCTGCTCTGCCACTCAGTAAGATTGTGGCTGATCTTCTACCTCATAGACTCTGATTATTTCCTAAATCCCTTGATTCCTTTAACATCCAGAAAATCTATCAATCCCAGTTCTTACTGCAATCAATAACTGAGCCTTCTTCTGGGGTAAGAAGGAATCTTCTAACAAAGATTCAACACCCTTTGAGTGAAGGCGCTTCTCATTTCAATCCTAAATAGCCTACCCTTCACTTTGAAACGGCTGACACCTGAACTCCTTAGCCAGGAGAAACATCCTTCTGCATCAACCCTTTTGAGCTCACGAAGTATTCTGCACATTTCAATGAGGTCATCTTTCATTCTTCTACAAAATAGAGTCCTAGCCTACTCAACCTCTCCTCTTCTGACAGATCACCACCATCCCAGAAATTAGCCTGGTCAATCATCACTGCACTCCCTCCATAGCAAGTATATCCTTTTTTATTTAGATGAGGAGAACAAAATTGTTCACAGTACACCAGGTGTAGTCTAAACAGTGCCATGTAATAAAAAATCTTCATCCCAGTGTTCAAATCCTCTTGCAATAAAAGCCTTCCCTTGCTATGTATCTGCTTATTAGCTTTTAGTAACTTGTACATGCTTGAGCTGTACACCAGAGGCAAAGTGGTGAGTGTGTAGCAAGCTTCACCCTGTAGCCACCCTGTCATTTGTTGCGTAAGATCAAACACGGGTGACCCTGCTGGAGATTGTATTGAGTATCGAACTGCATGATGCGCTCTGGTTAGTCACACGTCAGCTGGATACTGAGGGAGTGGGATCTTTTCTGCTTATGGTATATGTTTGAGCTGACACGTGAGTGCAGTAATTGGCAGCTTGTGCCATGGGAAGCCACAGTCCTCCCAAAGCTGGCTCCCTGTTCTGCATGCCCTCCTCAGGCATGGGAGAATGATATGTTTCTGGCTCTGTTTATTCAATAGTGAGCACCAGACAAGGATATGTAGAAGAAATATCTAACTCCGGCCTGGAAACTACGACCATAAAGCGTAGAAGTGCATGGCCACTGTGACCTTTGCAGATGCTGGCAAAATGTTCTTTGTGCTGGCTCTGCAGTTGTAGCTGTGACTAAGTATGTGGCATGGCTCAGTGGTGGTCTGCTATTGAAGTGCCACAGAATGCTAATTAGTTGAGATCTGCATTAAAACCCCATGGACTATTTACTCAAAGGTTGTATATAAAGAGTAACTTAAGTCTGAGAGTAACATGACAGAATAAAAATGTTGCCTTAAATATTCTACATTGCACACATTTGGATTTTTATGAATAATGCATATTTTAATAACCATTATTGAAGTGCAGATTCATCATGCCTTGTTTCTGCTGAGATCCAGAGGGAGAAGGCACCTTGGTATCCCTGGGTGAATTAAGGCTCCTGCTGGGATCCTTTCTTTCCTCTGCTGCTCAGCCCTTTCTCAGCGGCTCGTGTCTTTTGCTTGTTCTCCCTGCCGTGCTTCACTTCAAATTGAATGTCATTCGAGAACATCCGAGGGCCCATGGTGATTGTGGAAGCATAGAAGTCAAGTCAGAGTTCTTCTGCACACTTGGCAATTTTAAAGAAATGTAGAAGCTATAACAATGCTAAGTAGATAACACTTAGCAACCAGCTCAAAAGATGCTGATGATCATTCTCAACGGTGAAGGCTGGGATCTTTCCTGTTAGTGTACATCCATTCGCTCTGTGAGGTGTAGCTCTGTCACTGACAGAGTAGTGACTGTGATTTTGGTCGCACTGGCTTCATATTAATGCTCACTGTGATTTATGATTCAGTCTGTTTACTCTGGATATACATTGGCATTACATGGGTCAACAACTTGGTAGCTGGCAACATTCATGCATGCTGGATGCCACACTCGGATAAAATCTATACCTTGACTTGATAGAGGTGTACAAGATGATAAGAGGCATAGATCAAGCAGACAGTCAGAGACTTTTTCCCAGGGTGAAAGTGGCTAACATGAGGAGGCATCATTTTAAGGTGATTGGAGGAAGGTATAAGGGGGATGTCAGGGGTAAGTTTTTTACACAGAGAGTGGTGGGTGCATGAAACGCACTGCCAGCAGAGGTTGTGGGGGCAGATACATTAGGGACACTTAACAGAATCTTAGATAGCCACATGAATTATAGAGAAATGGAGGACTACGTGGGAGGGAAGGGTTAGATAGATATTAGAGCAGGATAAAATGTCGGCACAACATCATGGGCCGAAGGGCCTGTACTCTGCTGTAATGTTATATGTTCTATGTTCTAAACAAAATGTGTACTCTGCAGTCAAATTTTGCAGCCATAGATTGTTCTCCAGAAACTCAAATAAAGATCCAATTCTGTACAAATATCTATTGGATGTGAGACTAGATGACAATGCATTAAGAGGTAAGAGGATTAATACTTCAACCAGCTGTTTTCATGTAAAGCTTATTACAGCATTGTTGGGTGAGGGAAATAGACAATCAATACTCTGATATGTTGGAGCTTATTTCACTCGAGGGGGTAACTTTACTGCCAGCAGAAGGTTTCTGCCAACAAAACAAATTGGTAAATTTGAGCAGACAGTTCTTTCACATGAAAATCAGAAGAGTGCAGATGCTGTCTTGCCCAGGATTCCAGCTGGCACCACCAGCTGACATGGCACCCTCCCTCCCAATACCAAGTGCTTGAAGATCATCCCAATGGAACATGAAAACAAGAGGGGGCTTTGAAGCCCCTCACTCCAATTCCTCTGGTAGATCATGACTGAGCTGTGACTTACTTTCATACACTCCCTGTGCTCCTCAATGCCTATGTTTAAAATTATCAATTGTCTAAGTATTCAGTGTCATTTATGGAAGAAGGTATCAAATGTTTAATTCCCTTGATGTGTACAAATGTTTCTTAACCACTCCTGAAAGGCCTAGCTCTTAGTTCTATGCTAGATTCCCCTAGCATTCCCCAATCCGTCTTTGTACATCCGTTACTTCCATCAGGTCTACCTTTCTGCCCAATAGTGTATTTCATATTTCTTGTTGACATCAAAGGAGGCCATTTGGCCCATTGAGTTTATGCTGGCTCACAAAGAAATTTTATGCCCCCACTAATTTTCCCTGTAAGCTTTACTCCCTGCATTCCCATCAACTCCCCCAGATTTCATCACTCACCAATCACAGGGGCTACTTACAGTGGCCAATTAACCTATCAACCTGCACATCTTTGCGATGTGGGAGGAGACCAGAGCTCTCAGTGGAATTCCCTATGTGTCACAGGGAGCACATGCAAACTCCGCACAGTCGGCACCTGGGGTCAGGATCGAACTTGGGTCGCTGATGCAGTGAGGCAGCAGCTCTACCAGCCATGCCACTGTGCTTAGTATCAACAGGTGATGCAAGACTGAGGTTATATACTTCCTCACTGAAGGGTGGGAAGGGGTAATGGGATTTAGGAAGACGGCAATGGGTTGGGGGCTGGGAAATAAATGAAGTAAAAAGTACAATCCTATTGCACTCACGAGTATTCCATTAAAGAGTAAGGGATTCTGGAAAGAGGTTGTTCTCCTGTTGTTAATCCAATACATTCACTGCAAATGAGAAAGAATTTTGAGGAATTCGCTTACACATTGCTTACCAGGTACAATTTTGTATGTTTCACTCATAAGTTTAATATTTCAATATGACAGGCAGAGTAAAACAATTTTGACACCATATATTGATTTGTCTTCTGAACTGTTGCAGCAAGCTCATCAACTGGCACACATTGTACAATTTGCCTCAACTTTATAAATGGGTACATATAGCAGCCACTAATATGTAGGGAATATGGATGTACAAAGTGGTAGAAATCCTCAGTGATCCAACAGCATCTGAAAAGAATTAAGGTAAGTAACTTCATGGTGCAGACAATTCGTCAAGAAAGTGGTAAGAATGCCGACAAAACTGGGACAGGAATTGAAAGTGAACAAAATTGTAAGAATAAACAATTGGATTTAAAGTGTTCAAATCACAAGTGTAAGAGAGGAAAGTTCTGTAATCTACGTTTTAATGCTCAGGCTAACACTGTATCACAGCACAAGTTACAGACAACTTGCCCTTGCTTCTTCTGTGTAACGTTAATGCTGTCCCTCTACTGTATTCATAATGACATACTTCACATTGTTTCAAGGATCTTGGGAGCTGAGATTTTTAATCATTTGTTTTGATGGCACCTCATTCATGGTGCCCAAACTTCTAGAAATAGCAGTACAGAAGTAAAGGCTTGCTCTCCATCCAAGGTTCTGACTGCCATTGAGATAATGAGCAACATAGATAATTTCAGCAGAGAATGTTTCCTCATCAGAACATTATTATTCACTTTCACAAAACAGCATGTTATCTATGTTCCAGCTTGTGCTTAAAAGATTTTGAGAGAAAAAAAATCATTAAATTACAACCTGCTACAATACCAGATTGTCTGGTTTATGTAAAGACATTGTTCGACTGAATTTTCCACCTGGATGTTTGGCCTGTCAGTACATTTATCTTTCTCTACAGGAGCTGAAAATCGGTCCCATATTTTATGGAAAGCCCATTTACTTAAGTATACGGCATTTAAATGTGCTTACTGCCAAAATAAATTGATACCAGGAACCAAGCACCTGGTGCACAGTAGATATGCAGATTAACAGAATCAAACAATGATGTCCAAGGCAAATTTTTGCTGAGAGACTTTTTCAACATTTATTTTGAGTATTTTCATTTTCCAAATAGGGCCAGATTTGATTTTTGCCAAGTGCTGTTGCAGAGATTTGAGTTCTTTTACTCTGAGCGCAGCTGACATAATAATCCAAGATTGAGGAGTTGCAATGGTTTATTCAGCAGTTCCTTCACATGACCTCCAGCACTGAGAAGGACAACGGCACCAAGTGCATGAGAACAACACCATTTGCAGGTTCCCCACTCTATCCCACACCAACCTAACTTCAAAACTGAACTCCCTGCCTGACAGTGCTGTGGGAGTTTCTCCATCAGAATAACTGCAGTGGGTTAAAGAAAGTTGCTCATCACCACCTTCTCAAGGTTAATTTGGGATGGTCCACAAATGTTGGCCTTGCCTGTAATGTACACATCCTCTAAGTGGATGAAAAAAGGAAACCAGGGTTTTAAAAAGATGGGGATGTATCATGTTCCTTATTAAAATGGCTGTTTTGCTGCATTTGTAAGATTATACTTACCTCTAGTACTGCATCAGAGCAAGTGACAGGCTAATGTCCATAGGCTGGTAGGCACAAGTTACTATTAGGTTTAAGGTGTGCTTAATTCCCTGTGGTAACTTACTCTGTCCACTCACCATGGAGCTGCTCGGGGAATGAGCCTTAGAAGGCAGAATTAGTCATCTGGTTATGGCAAAAACTGAAAACGTGGACTGTGAATCATATCCTCGTGGACTTCCCAGAACTCAAAACCAAGAAGGGATTCTCCCGTTGGAATGAGTAATGTGGGCACTAGGACTTCAAGCATTCATAGTCAGGATGTGAAACAAGTTGCCAGGGCTGCATTCACTGCTTCTCCCGAGTTGCCCTGTGCAGATATTGATGAAACTTTGCATCCCTGAACTATATAGACGTGTGGTGCTTGCACTGGTGAAATGCCATAATTATAAATGTGAAGAAATTCCAGGACTTTAACTGTCCAAGTCAAAATACTGTTGGCTTCATAGTGACAGTCTGATTTACTTCTTTTATTCTTGGAAGTATGCATGGGCCGTGAGACTGCAAATGCTGTTGAAGTTATCCTATAGATCTACTGAAGAGTATCCGGCTGGATTGCGCTGCTTGCTAGCCGGCAGTTCAGTAGGGAACTGCTGCGAGCTGCAGTGTGCGGTTCAGCTCATTCCTGATGTCCATGCCTGCATAATGCAACATGGATCTCAGGAATGAGTTGGAGGTTAAACGCCTCCACATCTGACTACTCACTCGCTCGGTTGAGTCAAGGGATCAGAAGCACCTCGCAAACAGCTGTTCAACTTTATTCCAGCCTTGGTTGATACATGTACCGATTTATTTGAATGGGATCACTGACCTGGATTGAAAAGGTATGTGTAGGTAAATAATTTTGATGTTTTTTCTTTATTTTACTTAATCAATGTCTTTAATTGATTTCAATTGCTTTTTAAGGATGTATTACCTTTTAGCTTTCTTACTATTATTATTAACATTAGATTTTTAATGAATAAATCACTACAATTTTTCAAATGTCTCCAATTATAGAGACATTTAAAAACAGTTAAAGATGCCTGATAGATGTCAAGAGGTCATAAGGGTCATCCAGGCATGATGCTCCAGCATCCACTGCCTGAGACCGAGTTGTCACTTGTAGACGGCTGGACTTTTGGAACAGGGGGAGCAGTGAAGCCTGGAAACCTGGGAGCAGAGGACAACAAAAAGTTAGGGCAGGAGTAGAGTGGATAGTGAGTGACCGGAGCAGTTGGTATTGTGCATAATTTTGGCCAGTCATAATCAGTGATGTTTTGAACAGAGCTGAATGTAGCAAATATCCCTCACATCGGATCCATCAATGACCCGGGTTCAATTCCAGCCACTGTCTGTAAGGAGTTTGTATGTTTTCCCCGTGTCTGCGTGGGTTTCCTCCGGGTGCTCCGGTTTCCTTCCACATTCCAAAGACGTACGGGTTAGGAAGTTGTGGGCATGCTATGTTGGCACCGGAAGCGTGGCGACACTTGCGGGCTGGCCCCAGAACACTCTACACAAAAGACGCATTTCACTGTGTGTTTCGATGTACATGTGACTAATAAAGATATCTCATCGTATCTTATCATTCTATTGGATCATGTCTGCTCTGTACCTGAACACACCATTTTCCTGCTTTTCACAGAGAGTCATAAAGAGAGGTCAGCACGGAAATGGGTCCTTTGGCCCCCCGAGTCTGAACTCACCATCAACTACCCACTTATGTTAATCCTACATTAGTCTCATTCTTTATTCTCCCCACATTCTCATCAACTCTCCCCACCCCCAGTTTCTGCCCCTCATCTACACGAGGGGTGGGGTGGGGGCAATATTCAGTAGCCAATTAACCTACCAATCAACACATCCTTGGAACATGGGAGGAAACTGGAGCACCCAGACGAAGCTCGTGCAGTCACAGAGAGAATGTGCAAACTCCACACCTACATCACCAGAGGTCAGGATCGAAGTCAGATCTCTGGCACTGTGAGGCAGCAGCTCTATTAGCTGCACCAGGGTACTGTCCTTTACTACACATTCCTAGAGACCATCGCATAACAAATAGCTTACAAGAATCTCTCTCAAAAATTTCATTTGCCCCAGCAGGAGTCCCAGATTTCCACTATGCTCCATAAAAACACCGGTAAGCAAATCCAGTCCACTTCTTACAGTGGAGGGAAGGTTATTGATGAATGAGGAAGCTGGCTGTAGGGAAGCTCCAGCAGTGCTGTCCTAGGATAGTCTGAGGGCTACACTCTGACACCATAACCATCATTCACAATGAGTAAAGCTTTCATAGATGAAAGGCGGTCATTTTCACTTTCGTTCAGAAGGAAACAAAATGACTGGCTTCCTCCAGTGCCCTGGTTAAGACCAACATTTCATTCAAAGGAAGCAGCCCTGAGGATTCACCACTACCTCACCAAATCAGTCTAGAGGCTCTACCCAATTTCTTCCATGATAGTGGCTAAATATCCTTGTACTCCTTGCAATGAGTTTGTGTATATGCCTTTTGGGAGTATGTGGAATGTATTATAAGGGCCTCTGAGTTATATTCTATGCCAGCTTTTCATATAGTTGAAAAGGCTTAAAAAGTGTCTCATAGAAATGACTTCTATCTTGCAATGCTTATTGTTACCTACGGCAATTTGCAGCTATTTTTCCCCAAAGTATGCTGCCACACACAATTTCTTTAAATTTACCACATACTTCCTGAAGCAAATTTCTGTGATGGTGAGACTAGCCTGTTTATTATCAATAAATAGTATTGCCTTCCTAATTACTTGCTGTACCTACATTTTGAAGAAATATCCTTAAAGAGGAAAGAGGGGAACAAGATGGGGAAATTTATGGGGTGGCACTTCAACAGTTGGAAGCACACCCAGTGACAGGAAAGCAATTAAAATTGGGTTTGCTCAAGGATGTAGAAGTGGAGGAGCACAGATTTGTTGGAGAGAATTGGTGAACTGAAGGTTATAGTGATAGGGAAGGATAAAGCATGGATAAGAACTTTGAAACTATTACATTGAACAAACAGGAGACAATGTTAGTCAGCAAGAAAAGGTTTGGTGGGTAAATATGAGATAAGACATGGACAGCAGAGTTTTGGATAATCTCAACTAGAATTTAGGAGCTGCCTAAGAATGTCTAGAGGTGGTAAAGAGTTTCTGCAGAAGGTGAGCTAAAGCAGGGAGCAAAACTAGGCAACATTACAGATGGGAATAGGTGGTTTTTATGATGGTGTGGATAAATGGTCAGAAGCTCGCCTGGGGTGAGATATGACCCCAAAGTGCAATAAGTTTGGTTCAGATGGTGGGTAAGGCACAGAGCTTGTGGTGGGAGCTGGAGAGAATGGCTTTGGTTTTCTGTATTTAGTTGAAGGAAATTTCTGCTCACCCAGCATTAGATATTGGACAAGAGGTCTGACAGCTTGGAGAAACTAGGGGGTTGGAGAAAGTGGTGGTGAAGCAGAGTTTGCCATTATCTGGAGCCCTGTATAATGTTTTTGGATTTTGTTGCCGAGAGGTATGTAAATGAGAAATGAGAAAGATATGTATGAGTAAGGGAGGAGGAGCCTTTGCAGGTGATTCACTGGCTTAGATTGGATAGGAAAGGATGGAATTACGTGGAATTATCCCCATCTAGCTGGACAGTGGTGGCGAGGATGGTCTGGTCAACCATGTCAAAGACCATATACAAATTAAAAAGGATGAAGAGGGAGAGTTTATCATTGTCACCATAAATGGGCTCAGAGTTGTGTCTCTGATGAAAGCCTTTTCAGTTTCATATGTGGACAGAAAGCAAGAGCTTCAGGAAATATCACTATTGAAAATGTGAGCCTTTATCATGAGAAGCTGGATTGCAAAAATGAGGGAAGGATGCGGTCATACACAGATCCCATCGAAAGTACTCACTCAGTTTTGGGTTCCAAACTTCCAGGAATATTATCCTGACCTTGGTGCAGTGCAGATTCATCAGAATGAAGTAAGGACTTGGAGAAAAGAAAGTCAGACTTACATTTGCACATTGTCTCTTTTAATAAAAAACATTTTTTGTATAGTCATGTTGTAACATAAAAAAGATGGCACAGCTACCTCCTACAAACAATAATGTAATAATGAACAGATAATCAGCTCTTTCCTTAGTAGTGTTGAATGAAAGATAAATATTGACTGAGAGATCATTCCACAATTCTTTACTGAATTAGCTCTGTGGAAATCTTTTGTGTCTTCCTGTGAGAATAATGGCCTCAATTTAACAGTTTATCTGAAAGAGATCTGCTGACACTCCAACATTCCCTCAAACTGTATGGGAATGCTAGTGCAGATATTTTTGTGCTCTTACCTCCAGGGAGGGACTTGAACCTATAACCTTTTGACTCAGAGGTGACATTGCTTCCAATTGAGCCACTGTGGGAATGAATTATGCTGACTTGTTATAAAAATGTTGTCCTTTTTAGCGGATTAGATGGCAAACTAGTTGAGATGATTACAAAGTCTAAAGGGCACACAGCAGGTAAATGTTATTCCTTCTGGGGGAGGAATTCAGATAAGTCCAGGGGATTCTGGAGTGAAATCAAGAAGCACATTTTGATGCAAAGATTAGTGGACATATGTAATTTTTTTCCCCAAAAATGAAAGAATACAAGTCACCACTTTCTTTGCTTAGTGGCATTAAAATGTATCACACGTTTACAAAACATATTGGTAGAATTTCTTTTTAGCAGAATCTGAACCACAGGAGTTGAAATATATATGTAACAACTTCAAATACCATGTACATTTCCCCCAAGGAATTTAAATGATGAGGATAAATCCTCTGCTGCTGTCACAAGTGGAGTTGTAAATAACCGCAGAGTATGTTGTCTCATGCCTAGTCTCCACTGTGATCATTCTGAGGTAATAAAATGAGAATGATTTATTTAATAGAAACAGGTCACCTCTACTGAGTTGTCCTGTCCATTCCCATGGCTGTTATAAATGTCAAGCAACTATAATTTACTTTCAGGTGGCTATGATTGATAACTAAGTCAGCAGAGATACATCACTGTAATGCCTTCTTTGTTTGGGAATCTGGCGTTGGCTCAATAAATAATCCTGGCCTGTCCTGGGTGACTGCTGCTTTACATTGAAGCCTCACCTTTTGACCCCACCTTCTATCTCTTGAACCACCCGCCCTGTCTTGGTGGTAGTGCGGCTCCATTTACCAGATCACAACTAGTTCTCTTGCCTCATCCCCTAATACCACCGCTTACCAAATATCTACTAATGATTGACCTAGCATCAGTTGCCAGTTGGAAACCAAACAAAATTGCCAAGTTTCTGCCACGTGATGGGTGTGAAAATCATCAGTCCTGATAGGCCTGTCTTTAACTTCCTGATGTCCCCTAGTTTTAGATACCCCAAACATGTGCACACACAGATAAGGTCCCGCGTGGTAGGCTGGTCCAAAAGGTTAAGGCACATGGGATCCAAGGTGAGCTAGCTAATTGGATCCAAAATTGGCTTGGTGATAGAATGCAGAGGGTAGTGGCAGAAGGATGATTTTCTAATTGGAAATCTGTGACCAATGTTGTAGCATAGGGATCGAGGCTGGGACCTTTGTTGTTTATGATACATGTTAACAACTTGGATGTGTATGTTGGAGGTATGGTTAATAAGTTAAGACGGCATGAAAATTGGTGTCGTTGTGGATAGCGAGGAAGGTTGTCTTAGGCTACAACAGGTTATAGATCAGATGGAAGGTTGGGAGGACATTGGCAGATGGGATTTAATCCCAAAAAGTGTGAGATGATGCATTTTGGGAAGTCAAATGGGAGTAGAACATATTCAGTGAATAGTAGGGCACTAAGGAATGTTGTTGAACAGGAGCCCAAGTCCATTGTTCCCTGAAACACAGGTCGATAGGTGGTGAAGAAGTCTTCATCAGTTGGAGCATAGAATATAAAAGTTGGGATGTTATACTGCAAAATATAACCAGTTAAGCCACATTATGAGTTTTGTGTACAGTTCTAGTTGCTGCACTCTAGGAAGGATATGACTGCACTGGAGAGGGGAGAGGAGATTCACCAGGATGTTGCCTGGATTGGAGAATTTAGGTTATGGGGAAAGATTGGATAGGCTGGGCTTGTTTTCTTTGGAGAAGTTGAATGCCGAGGGGTGAGAAAAGTATATAAGGTTATGAGAGGCATAGATAAGGTAGATGGCCAAAATTCTGCTGCCTGAAGTGCGGTGTGCCAGAAGATCTATCTTATGCTCTGTCATACATTTAAACTTGTGTGTTATTCCAGAGGTTTTAAGACCCCTTCCATCCCCGACATTCTCTCTTCTCTCCCCTTCCATCAGGCAAAGGCTTGAAAACACTCACCACCAATTTCAAGGACAGCTTCTATCCTGCTGCTATAAGACTCTTGAATGGACCTCTTGTACATTAAAGGTGAACCCTTGACCTCACAGTCTACCTCATCATGGCCCTTGCACCTTATTGTCTACCTGCATGGCATTTTCTCTGTAATTGTAACGCTATATTCTGCATTATGTTATTGCTTTTCCCTTGTACTACCTCAACACACATATGTTTTGAAATGATCTATATGGATGACTTGCAAAACTAAGTTTTGATGCACATGATAATAATAAACTAATTCCAATTCCAACAATAGCCAAACAGTAAGGCAATGGATTTCTAAGCAGCCAGATCAGAGTAGGATGTCTTTATGGCTGAAACCCGTGATATTTGTGAAAATAAAGCACTCTTGTCATTGGCAAACTCCCATTGCAGAGCTCACCTCTGCCCATATTGAGTCACCTACCTGAGCCCAAGAATTTCACAGAAGCAGGCTAAGTGACCTACCCCTTCAAAAGTCAGTCAGACGTGGGTTGAAAACTAATGCTCAAAAGGAGAAAGGAAGACTTGAAACAAAAAAAAAAACAGACGTTGGTCATTGGTCTGTGATCATTGGTTTTCAGCTAAATATCTGTAATATTTATTTCTATAAAACAACTTTAAGTACTGTGCCAGAATTAACAACAGGTAATGAATTAAGAACAGTGACAGAATTAAGAGCAGTTAACAAAACGGAGATGGATTTGATATGACTTGGTTAATGAAGAGCATTCTTTAATGAACATACTCTGATAAGAGACATTAAAGTAGTGCTCCTACATTGTCACCCTAGTTTTTAGGAGCTATTAACAGTACTTTGTAATTGTGCTATTAATAAACTGTGCAAACTACTTGAATAATTTATTTAAATAAGCAGATTTTTTTAAACTGGCATTCATTTCGAGAGGTATAGTGTATAAAAGTAAGGAAGTATTGATGAGGCTCTGCGGGGCACTAGTGAGGCCTCATTTGGGATACTGTGCACAGTTTTGGGCCCCATATCTTAGGAAGGATGTGCTGATGTTGGAGAGGGTTCAGAGGAGATTTACGAGGATGATTCCCGGAATGAAAGGGCTTACGTATGATGAGCGTTTGTCGGCTCTTGGACTGTACTCACTGGAGTACAGAAGAATGAGAGGGGACCTCATAGAGACATTTAAAATGTTGAAAGGACTGGACAGAGTAGATGTGGCTAGGCTGTTTTCCTTGGTGGGTGAGTCCAGGACCAGAGGACACAATCTTAGAATTAGAGGGTACAGTTTCAAAACAGAGATGAGGAGAAATTTCTTTAGCCAGAGGGTAGTTAATTTATGGAATTCCTTGCCAGGTACAGCAGTCGAGGCCAGATCATTGGAGGCGTTTAAGGAAGAGATATATAGATATTTAAATAGTCGGGGTATCAAAGGATACGGGGATATGGCAGGAAATTGGGATTAGAATAGTTTTTTTTCTCCCCCCCCCCCCATTTCTCATTTCTTTTCTTTTTTTCCCTTTTCCTTCGAGCAGACTCGATGGGCAGAATGGCCTGCTTCTGCTCCCTTGTCTTGTGATCTTGTAAACAGGGTGGCTTTGATACATTCCATTCAATATGACTTTCATTGTCAACTACCCTGAAGAGATGGGATTTTAATCAAGAATTTGCCTAAAACAAGGCAATGATTGAAAAATATCTAGGTGTTTTCCACAAGGGAGAAAGCCAGAGCTCTCTGAATGTCCAAAGAAATAGAGTGTAAAATAAATCAGGAAAAAAAGGGACACATAATAGGTGTTAGGTTGATAACACAAGTAAGTGATTTGAGAAGGTTTAGAGGAGAAAAAAGAAGAAATAAGAGGGGTTGAAGAGACAGCATGAGAAATAGAGATTATAGAGTCTTATAAAATTATGAGGGGCATAGATCGGGTAGATAGTCACAGTTTGTTTTTCAGGGTGGGGACGTCTAAAAGTAGAGGGCACAGGTTTAAGTTGAGAGGGGAAAGACTTAAATGGGACTTGAGGGGCAAGTTTTTCACACAGAGGGTGGTGGGTATATGGAACAAGCCAGAGGAAGTGATAGGGGCGAATGTAATTACAATGTTTAAAGATATTTAGACAGGTTCATGAATAAGAAAGGTTTAGAGGGATATGGGCCAAATGCAGGCAAATGGGATAACTTAGGTTGGCACCTTGATCGGCATGGATGAGTTGGGCCGAAGGGCCTATTTCCATGCTGTATAAATCTATGACTCTCAAAGGCTGACTGCACACATACAGGAGGATCCAAAAGTCTTCACTAGACAAATAAATAGGAAATAAATAGTGAGAGTGGGGCTAATCAGAAATTAACTAATGGAGACAGTGGTACTAAATGAGTACTGTGCATCAGTCTTTACCAAGCAAGAAGATACTGCTGGAATCCCAGCAAAGGAAGATATAATGAGATACTGGATCGGCTGATAATTGACAAAGGGGAGACACTGAAGAGGGTAACTATACCAAAAGTGGATAAGTAACCTGGTTCAGATGGAATGCATTCCAGGATGCTGAGGCAGGTAGGGTGGAAATTGCAAGATATTGCCTATAATCTTTCAAACATCTGTAGATATGCTGATAAAGGAAAATTGTTTTCAATTAACAATAGTTTTTGATGAGATCACAGAAAGGGCGAGTGAAAGAAAGGGGCTGGATGTAAATGCATTCGATAAAGGGCCACATAATAGGCTTGTCATCAAGACTGAAACCTATAGAATAAAAGGTACCATTATAGCATGGGTAGAAAATTGGCTCAGTGACAGTTTGCACAGTCCCTTTAAATTCACTGGCACATTGGTTCCTCTGCTCCCTTTAAACTCACCTGGTTCTGTTTCCCACACTCCCTTGAAACTTAGCAGGTTCACTGGAAATTTATTATTTTAATGAATAACATCTAAAAAAAAGTGAATTAGTGGTGTGTTGAGAGCACTAATAGGAATAATATACAATAACCTGGAAAATCTGCTAGTCCAGCACCACCATAGTCCTGAGTATGCCAAATTAATGGGTTTTCATAGTATAAACCAAAGGGCACACTTGTTAAAGGGAATACAAGAACAGAGATATGTGCATAAGTCATTGAAAGTAGGACAAATTGAGAAAGAGGTTAAAAAATACAAGATCCTGGGCTTTATAAATAGAGGCATGGAGTACAAGAGCAAGGAAGTCATAATGAACCTTCAAAAAATATTGGTTCACCCACAAACATAGAACCTGGAAGAGAGAACAGAGAATATAGAACATAGAACAGTACAGCACAGGAACAGGCCCTTTGGCCCACGATGTCTGTGCTGACATGATGCCAAGTTAAACTGAATCTCTTCTACTTGCACATGATCCATATCCCTCCATCCCTGCACATTCATGTGTCCATCTGGAAGCCTCTTAAACACCACTATCGTATCTGCTTCCACCACTAGCCCTGGCAGCCCGTTCCGGGCACCTATCACTCCCTGTGTGAAAAACTTGTCCCGCACATCTCCTTTAAACTTTTCCCCTCTCACCTTAAATGCATGACCTCCAGTATTTGACATTTCTACCCTGGGAAAAAGATTCTGACGACCTACCCTCTCATAATTTTATAAACTTCTGTCAGGTCTCCCCTCAGACTCTGATGCTCCAGAGGAAACAACCCAAGTTTGTCTAACCTCTCCCGTTAGCTCATACCCTCTCATCCAGGCAACATTCTGGTAAATCTCTTCTGTACTCTTTCCAAAGCCTCCACATCCTTCCTGTAATGTGGCGACTAGAATTGCCAACAACTGGAGAGGAGGTTGATAGGAAATCCAATAGTTGCATTTAACATCATGAAGGACCTGGGCAAAGTTGACCAAGGAGAACTGTTCCTTTTGGACATAGAATGAAGGGATTGGCAAAAGAACCAAAAGGGTCAATTTTCTTACACTGCAGGCTGTTAGGATCTGGAATGCACTGCAGTGGACACAGATCCAAAGGAAAACTGAATCAGTACATGCAGATCTTGCTAAACCATTGTCCTGTGACCAGAAAGATATTTTGTGTTGTTGATATTCTCTCATGCTCATAAGAAGAAGCTTTTGTTTCTGCTTCTCTGGTGACTTGGCATTAAACACTACTTGTGATCAATATAGCTACTTTGCAGTAAGGCATGCTTCATCAGCTTACATTCCGCAACTAAGTACAAAGAAACACCGTTGCCTAGATATTCATTAGCACCACTTTTGGAAACTGTTTTGTGTTTCCCCAGTGCCAAATGAATATGGTTAGAACCTAAGATTAGAATCGCAGTGCATTTTTGTCAGTAAAGGCTTCCATTTGTCATGTCGTCTTCTTTGAGAATTTCAAGCATCAGCCAACAGTTAACTGCACATCAATCACAGCAGGGCTTCAGCTCTTAAAGGGACACACACCACGGCGTTCCAACAGCACTCACAGATACAATGCCTGCTGTAGAAGAGAGAGAGGCAGCAGAGGGAAGGGACCAAGGCTAACTCCTTCCATTCAAATCCTTGTTTACTGCTACTGAAATACTTGTTGAAGAACTAAAGACTAGAATGGAGGTGCTTCCTCGAGGCTGCAGGGTAAGTGTGCCTCTGGGGTGGGGAATAAAGAATAATGCCAGTGGGGTGGGTCTCCACAGAGTTGACCGCTACTTGCTTTGTTCATATTGGCGATTGAAACCAAGGTCACATCTTCACAACAGAAGTGCTCGACAATCGTGAAGGGGCTAGGAATTTGGAGAATTACTCTTGGTCAACAACCATGTGAACAGGTCGAAGACCTTTGGATTCATGGCAGGTTCTGGGTTTTGAAAGGAGGCTTGATCACTAAATGGGTGTGGTCTATCACTGCTTAACAATTGAGGAATCAGGTAATGCTGCCAAAGACACCTGTTCATGGAGCCTCATCGTCATCACTGAAGGGAGGTCCCTTCTTCTTGAGTAAAGAGTTGCAGTGACTTCTCTTATACTGTGACACATGGCAAACTCCAAGGTATATCATAGATCAGCTGTGGCAGCCCGGACTGAGCCCGAGGCCAGATAAGCTAAGAGTACGAATGACACTGATCCCCACAGACAGAGCATTCCAGTCACCCCAGAATGTTGCTCATTTCATTGATGACTTCGCAAACCTAAGGCTGCAGGGACAATGTGCCTCTCGAGAATGAAATAGGAGCATGCACCCCACACAGACTCTCACGGCCTTATAACATATGCAATGATCTAGGGGTCACTGACCTTGACTTAGACATCTCTGATGTCTGGCCTGAAGCTCCCACTCAAAAATCCCAGCCCTCGACGTCACCAGGGAAGCACCTGTGATAAGTAGTTCGCAAATGGCAATGTTTAAGCTGAGCTCGGTTTGAGCAACAGTGATGAATATGAGTACGGCTGAGCTGTGAAAGCAGTCTCCAGAGAGCCCTGCAGAAACCTGATAGTGTTTCCCACTGTAATGAGAATGTTGCTCTAAGTTGTGTTCCATTCAGGATTATGTGGTGCTGAGGAGATGGTGTTGCCTAGACCTGGAAACTCTAACTATATTGGGAGTGTACATTGCAAAAAGACTTTATATCATTCAGTACAAATCTAACACTGAGAATGGAGCATGTTCCCTGGCTGGAAATGCCCTGTTATATTTTCGAGATGACACTCTGTGACTTGGAAATGGTTCCAATCATGTTCCACTCTGGGTGAAACCCATTTTTCCTTTGCAAGACAAGAATGACGTCAAACAAACAACTAAATGACCAAAGAAGGGGCACCTTTTGGAAGGAAAAAAAGTGGAGAGATTTAGGAAGGGAAGTCCAAAGCTTTGGGCCCGGCTGTCTATTGCTCGGCTTTTTGTCTTTGGGTGGTGGGAGGGGGGATAGGTTCTTTCTTTGGAAGCTGTTTTGGGTTCTTAGCCAAGTCTGTCGCTTGGTTACCTTATCTGAAAGTTCATTGTCTGGCTTGAATTTACATTCCATTATGGTCTGTTTGTTAACCTTTCTTTTTAATTGCACTTGAATAATATTAAAAATGGATCAAACTATTAATTTACTTAGTTTTAACGTGAAAGGGTTAAATCACCCTGTGAAACGAAACAAGATTTTTACCTATGTTAAAACACTCAAGGTCCCAATTATTTTTTTTACAAGAAACTCATATACGTAATTGTGATAACTCATGCTTTTTTAGCCGATGGAGAGGGTTGCAATTTCATTCCTCTTTCTGAGCTAAATCTAGGGGGTGATGTCAATTTTTATAGACAATACAGTTTCATTTGTTCAACACAAGGTAATATCTGATACTAATGGACGTTTTGTTATAGTGTCAGGAAAATTAGAGAATAAATTAATGGTATTTGCCAATATTTATGCCCCAAATATGGACAACCCAGGATTTTTTGAATGATTTTTTGCACTCTTGACAGATTTGAATCTTTATTCTTTAGTTTTAGGAGGAGACTTTAATTGTTGGTTAGATCCAAGATTAGATAGGTCATCTTCTAAACCAGCTGCTCTCAATAAATCAGCTTTATTTATTCAATCATTTTTAATGAAATCTGGCGTTACTGATGTTTGCCGTTTTTTACATCCAGAAGATAGGGAGTATTCATTTTTTTCTCATGTTTACCATACGTATTCCAGGATTGACTATTTTTTTATCGATAGCCAAATGATTCCATCAGTTCAATCTTGTAAATATAAAGAGATTGCTCTTTCAGATCACGCTCCTGTGTTTCTATCTTTAAACCTCCCTGGACTCCCTCAAACAAACAGATTTTGGTGTTTTATTCTAACTTTGTTATCTGATAAGGACTTTTAAAAATTTTTGGAGAAACAAATTATTCTTTTTTTTAAAGAGAATATGCTGGAAGAGACTTCCAGTCTTATTATATGGGATGCTTTTAAGGCCTTTATTAGAGGACAAATTACCTCTTATACAGCAAGTGTTAAGAAAAAAGCTAACAGGGAGAGAATTGATTTAGCTAATCAGTTGAAACTACTAGACCAAAAATATGCCTTGGATCCAGATCCTGCTTTATACAAAAGACGTGTTGAAATTAAAACCAAATACGATCTCCTTTTAACATATCCAATTGAAAGTCAACTTTTAAAAGATAAAAGTCAATTTTATATTCATGGAGGCAAAACAGGTAAATTACTGACTAACCAATTAAAAACTTCTATTGCTAGATGGGAAATTAAAGAAATTTGCAAAGCTAATGGTGATAGGACAACTGATCATGTAGAAATAAATGATACCTTTAGAGAATTTTATACTAAACTTTATAGTTCTTATTCTCCTAAGGATGATACCTTAATGAACAACTTTTTCGACCAATTAAACATTCCTACACTCTCTGCTGATAACCGAAAACAGTTGGACCAACCTATTTCTTATGAGGAAATCGCCGAGGTTGTAGGTTCATTGCACTCTGGGAAGACTCCAGGTCCTGATGGATTTCCTGGAGAATTTTATAAGGCCTTTTCCTCATTGCTTATACCTCATTTATGTTGTTTTTTCGGACTCTTTTAAATTGGGTAGGCTGCCACAATCTTTTTATGAAGCTTCCATTTCACTTATTCTTAAGAAAAATAAGAACCCAGCGGAACATTCTTCGTATAGACCAATTTCTTTTCTTTCTTTTTCTTTTTCAATCTTTTTATTAGTTTTCAAATGAATACAGATTAATATATAACATCAATGTTTGTACATGTAATACAAAGAGATCAGGAGAACAATCATGACATAGATGATCATAAAGAACAACAAAATATAAAAAAGTCTGTAGATCCAACGATCTCTTAGTAAATGAATATAATTTAAAAGAAAGGAAAGAAAAAGATTTATTATATAAATAAAAAAAGAAAGAGAAAAAAAAAACCCAAATCAATAAGAAAAATTATGAACAATATATCAAACCAAACTAAGCTAAACAGAAAAATTTCAAAAAAAAACAAACAAAAAAAAACTGGACTAAAATTTCTCAGTAGAAACAGAGCAATATTATGTCATCAACTCTGTTCCTCTAAGTTGGAAAGTTATTGAAAGGGGATCTATATCATGTGGAAATATTGAATAAATGGACTCCAAATATCTTCAAATTTAAGCAAAGGATCAACAGTACCACTCCTAATTTTTTCCAAGTTTAAACAAGGTATAGTTTGAGAGAACCATTGAAAAGTAGTAGGGAGTATTGGATCCTTCCATTTAAGCAAAACGGATCGTTTGGCCATTAATGTAACAAAGGCAATCATACAGTTAGCGGAAGCAGATAAATGGCCAGACTCTATCCTTGGTAATTAATTTCTTTGCTTAATGTTGATATTAAAATTTTATCTAAAGTTTTGGCTCGTGGATTGGAAAATATTTTACCATTAATTATATCTGATGATCAGACTGGTTTTATTAAAAATCATTATTCCCATTTTAATATTCGTCATTTACTGAATATTATCTATTCCCCCTCTGAGGAAATATCAGAATGTGTGATATCTCTAGATGCTGAGAAGACCTTTGATCAAGTTGAATGGAGTTACTTATTTAAAACTTGAGAGAAATTTAACTTTGGGCCTGATTTCATTCAATGGATTAAATTACTTTATTTTTCCCCCTCTGCTTGTGTTCTTACTAACTTTCAAAATTCTAAACCTTTTAAACTTCAACACAGAACCAGACAGGGATGCCCTCTGAGCCTTTTGGTCTTTGATCTGGCTTTAGAACCCCTAGCTAATGCTTTTCAAGAATCTAGAGATATCGCTGGTATCTTTAGAAGAGGTGCTACCCACAAAGTTTCGCTTTATGCTAACGATTTATTGCTTTTTATTTCTAATGCTGAGACCTCGTTGCCTCCTATGCTTTCTCTACATTCTTGTTTTAGCCAGTTTTCAGGTTATAAACTGAATTTACATAAGAGTGAACTTTTTCCTTTGAATAATCTGATGTCATTCAATACTAACCTTCCTTTTAAAATTGTAAGAAATCATTTTACATATTTGGGTGTAACAATTACTAAGAATCATAAACACCTATTTAAAGAAAATTTTCTAACTTTACTGAACTATGTGAAAAGGGTTTTATCAAACTGGTCACCCCTTTCCATATCGTTGATTGGTCGAATTAATTCTATTAAAATGAATATTCTACCTACATTAATATACCTATTTCAGGCTCTACCCGTTTTTATTCCTAAGTCCTTTTTTGATTCTCTGGATTCAGTTATATCTTATATATGGAAAAATAAACATCCTAGATTAAATAATGTTCACTTTCAAAAAGTTAAAAAGAATAGAGGCTTAGCCTTACCCAATTTTAGGTTTTATTACTGGGCAGTCAATATACAAAATCTTACGTTCTGGTTATATTACATTAATCATGAGGCTCATCCAGTATGGGTTTCTTTAGAAGCTAACTCTGTTAAAAAAATTTCTATTATTTCTCTGCTTGGTTCCCCACTTCTTTTATCATTAAATAAATTAACTGATAATCTGGTAGTTAAACATACTTTGAGGATTTGGCTACAATTTTAAAAATATTTTGGTTTATTGAGATTTTCTCTGTCTAGTCCCATTTTTTCTAATTATTTTTTAAACCTTTTATAACTGATGTAGTTTTTAAATAGTGGGATAGATTGGGTATTACTTGCTTTCATGATCTGTTTGTTGGAGGAAATTTCTCTTCGTTTGAACAATTGACAACTAAATATAGTTTACCAAAAACCCATTTTTTTCCAATATTTACAAATTAGAGACTTTCTTCGATCTCAATTGCATACATTCCCTATGAGTCCTGATAAGAACTTAGTAGATGTAATTTTTAATTTGAAGCCTTTTCATAATGGCTCAATATCTAATATTTATGGCATGTTATTAGGAATGAGTAAGGTTCCTTTAGACAAAATTAAAAATGCCTGGGAACAAGATTTGCAGATTTAAATCTCCGAGGAAACTTGGCATGAAATTTTAAATTGGTCAACACTTCATCATTATGTGCTCGTCACTCCCTCCTTCAATTTAAAGCGGTCCATAGAGCTCACTTGTCCAAAGACAAGTTATCTCGCTTTTATCCAGATATATCTCCTTATTGTGATAAATGCAACAATGGAGAGGCTTCTCTAATCCAGATGTTTTGGACGTCTGAGTCTTAAAAAATACTGGATAGAAGTATTTCAAACTTTTTCTGTGCTTTTTAAAATAAATTTTAAGCCTAATCTTTTGACTGCAGTGTTTGGGATTGTTGGAGAAAAAGGCATAACTTTGGAGACTTCTGATCTGCACATATTGGCCTTTATTTCTCTTATAGCCAGGAGGGCTGTGTTGCTTAAATGGAAGGAAGTTACTCCACCTACTCACGTTCAATGGTTACGTGACGTTATGTCATACCTAAATTTAGAGAAGATCCGTTGTTCAATTTCTGATTCTAACTTAGACTTTCAAACGTTGTGGGGACCTTTCTTGAACTACTTTCAGAACCTTTGATTTGGTGATTAAAGTACAGATGTTGGCTAGTATCATTATGTGATAAGGGTTTCTCTTTGTCTTTCTTTCTTTACCAAACAGCTTCGGTCTTGGTAGTGGGTTTAGATTTTTTTTATAATAAAATTATTGCAATTTAATCATTATTAATTAATTATCATTTTTGATTACCATTATGGGGTATTGTGATGTTAAGTGTGATTCAAGACAATGTATTCAGTACTATTCTATTTTCTTCTGATTCATGTACTCTGTATTTTCTATGTGGAATTAATAAAAATATTGTAAAGGCAAAGCTTTCGGCCTTGGAAACTGTCAGCACAGCCGTCAATGGTGGTGCAGCCGAATTTGGGAAAGAACAGTAAGTCAGAATTGGAGGAGCGCAAGTATATTGGAGGGTCATGGGGACTACAGGAGATTAAAGAGATAGGGAGGGGAGAGACCATGGGACAGGTAGGAAAACAATTCATACCTTGGCTGTCTAACTGAATTGAAAGGCTCTGGATAAAACAAAAGGATGTAGAGGGATCTCCATGGTAACAGGTTTAACATGTTCTCCGATTTCCATTGACATTTTAAAATGTGTCTCATTGGTTTGATGATTGAACAGGCCATGGTCATTCATAGAAAGAAGCAGCACTGAAACTTTCTTTTAAAACAAGGATCGAGTATGGGGAAATAGTAAATGTGAAAGAAATAAGAGAAATCAAAGGATTAGTAAAATGTTTCTGCTAATGCTGTCACCTCTGAATGAACATCTCAGCAACTAAGTGCTAAGCAAAGCACTCCCAGTTAGTTGAAGCACACTCAGTGGTCACTGAGCAGCTGTTAGCCAGTTCTGAAGGTACCCTGTCAGGTTACCACATGTCAGAAAAATGCCTCTTTAAATAATAATTTATGGTGGTATGAGTGGAAATGGGAATTAGGCAAATAATGCCGTCATTTGGTACATGCCTGCCTGATGCCTGGAAAACTTCACATGAATTTCACATTGAATTATCTGGTCTAATTTTGTATTTGTCACAATTTCACCTAAGAATGATCTCCAGCACAATCTTTTCATGGTAAATTTGAAATTTGTGTGTAATGCCCAAAGTACAGGATCAATGCAATCCAATTTCTTGGCTTTAATTAAAATATTTGCTGTAGTTATGAGGGAGATCTCCACCTCTCCTATTTCTGGAGTTAGTACAGGAAAATGGCGCTGAGGCAAAAGAACGGCCATGATCTTGTTATATGGCAGAGCAGGTGTGAGGAGTTGAACATCCTTCTCCTGCTTCTCTTTCTTATGTCCCATCAATCTGCAAACTACAGCTATAATTGGCAATTGGTTTATTATTGTCACACGTACCAAGATACAGTGAAAAGCTTTGTTTGCGTGCCATCCAAACAGTCATTCCATACATCAGTGCATTGCGGTAGGACAAAAGGAAAACAATAACAGAATGCAGAATATAGTGTTTCAGTTACAGAGAACGTGCAGTGCAGGTAGACAATAAGGTGCAATGGCCATGGCGAAGTGGATCGAGAGATCAAGAGTTCATCTTTATTTTATGAGAGGCCCATTCAAGAGTCTTGTAACAGTGGGATAGAAGCTGTCTTTGAGCCTAGTGGTATGTGTTCTCAAGCTTTTGTATCTTCTGCCTGATGGAAAGGGAGAGAAGTGAGAATGACCTGGGTGGGTGGGGTCTTTGATTATGTTGGTTGCTTTCTCGAGGCAGTGGGAAGTGCGGAGTCATGGAGGGGAGGCTGGTTTTCGTGATAGACTGGGCTGTATCCACAACTCTCTGCAATTTCTTGCAGTCTTGGGTCATTACTCTCACACTCCTGCATCTTAACCTATTTGCTATCCAAACCAAGAGCTATGTCCAATTCCATGCTTTCTCACGTTTATATGCAGGATGGTCTAAATACTGCCTACCTTCCCTTCTCTTTACCTCACCAGGATTGCCAACGTCAATGACAGGTCTGACTTTCCCTTCCCCCCTCACCAATCTTAATGCCTGGCTAACTCAGCACAAATTAAGGACACAGACTTTCCTGATTTGTATGCAGTCCACGAAAATAAATTCACGGAGCCATTCTGTCTATTAGAAGATCGTAACCAGTGTGTGATAAATCAGAACAGTACGAAACAGGCCCATGTGCTTTGTGTCCTCAGAGTTGGTGGTTCCTTTGTGATAACTGGATAATTAGCCAGAAGTGTACCTTTATATCTGGAGTGTTTACTTCCATCTAAAATACTGGCAGTAAGGTAGTATGCCTGAATGATGCCAAATTGTATGCAATATTTTTGCAACGAGCTTATTTCACATTTAGATGTAATGGATTGGGTGACCCATCGTGCCGTATTTTAAGTAACTGTCTCACCTTGACCAGAGGGAACCATTCTGCTCCTTTGCCATGGTTACGTACCCATATCTTGCTGCTCTTCACAGAGAAGGGTCCCCTGATACAGGCAACATGAAACACACCGAACTTACTCAAGTTAGTAATCAAGTTCACTGGATACAAAGCCCACCTTATAGACTACACCTGAAGTTTCAGTTGAAGTGAAAATCCCCAGTTTATGTATCTCGTTACATTTCTGTAAATAACACTATTTTATTAGGTTGATACAGTCAACTTCTTTGGATGGAAGTAGATTGCAGGTGGCATTTATGATATAAGACTTTGTGAGTCTTATGATATGAGACTTTATGCTTTTGTAGTGATGTCGAATTCAGGGGTCAACAGCTTCTGGGTCATGAGATACATTGACAGACTTGCATTTGCAAAAAAAAACAGCTTAATTAGATATTCTAATAACTACAAAGCAAGCAAGTTGTGTGTGTTGCTTGAGGTAGTGAGAAATACCTTTCTGTCAAATATATGAAATGCAATATTCCTGGAGTATGCTTTAAACCTGTAACCCTAGGATAGGTTTTAAAGATAATTGCAAATTGCAAAGCAATTGATGTGCTTTCCCTGTAATTACTTTCAGCTTTACTTTTGGGGATTCTTTGGCAATGTAAAGAGAGACCTGTATTTCTATTACAGTTTTCCTGAAACATCTCAAAAGTGCTTTGCAGTTAATAAGGCACCTTCGAAGTGTAACCACTGCTGAATCGTGGCAGCCAATTTTGTGCCTAACAAATTCCCAGTGAATGCAACATGATAAGATGTGGATAAGGTCCCAGGAATTCTATCAGAAATTTTATTTTAAAACTTAACGCACTGTTCCGGAAAGATGCTAAATTACTTCTGGGTTCTCTTTGCCTATGGTGTGACAGAAGGTGAATGGAAATGCCCAATGAAATCTGGCACTGGGGACAATACCCATTTGGATGGCACTTCTGCAAGATGCAGTTGTGTGAGCTTGGGCTGTGGATGCCCTGGCTATCCATGCTGAAGAAGATTGTTTCTTCCTTCATCTAGCCTCTTTCATCTGGATCTAAAGGCGACTTGCTGGATTATGTCTGAGTCCAGCACTTGAAACCTTCTGTACGTGGGTTGACTTTATGTTAACTGCTTATTTTCACTGGAGGTTTCCTTTGGGTCCCCTATCTCTGGATGCCACATGCTCTCAATCCCAACATCCCCCTAGCCCACCCTCACCACTCTCACATGCTAAGGTCACAGCCCCTACCAGTTCACCACCTCCACCAGCAATTGACTGCAAGCCTTCGAGGTCCCAGTGCGCCCTACATAAGGTCTTGACCCACCATCTCTTCTCTCATGGGCTCTTTCCACCCGAACCCACACTCCTGCAACACAAGAAAAGGCCTCTGTGCAAGTCCCATTTTGTTCTGCACACAGCTTGGGCCTCGTGCGCAATAGAATTTTGCAGTGGGGACCCAGGCAATAAAATGGCACTGGCTTTCATCGTATCTTTCTCAGGAATAGAATATTGCTCTGGGATCCCATGTATAAACATGTTCTGGTCCATACCATGTGCCTATCCCAACTCGGAATAATTTCCAAGCAATGTTATTTAATGTAGCGGTTAGCGTAACGCTATTACAGCGCCAGCGACCCGGGTTCAATTCCAGCCGATGTCTGTAGGGAGTTTGTACATTCTCCCTGTGTCTGCGTGGGTTTCCTCTGGGTGCTCCAGTTTCCTCCCACATTCCAAAGACGTATGGGTTAGGAAGTTGTGGGCATGCTATGTTGGCACCGGAAGCGTGGCGACACTTGCAGGCTGCCCCCAGAGCATTCTACACAAAGATGCATTTCACTGTGTGTTTCAATGTACATGTGACTAATAAAGATATCTCTCTCTCTCTCTCTCTCTCTCTCTCTCTCTCTCTCTCTCTCTCTCTCTCTCTCTCTCTCTCTCTCTCTTAGTATTGGTAGTGTGATAAATATTGTTAAGGTCTCTGAGGATAACCCTTCACAGAGGTACCATGAGATCCTCTATCACCAGCTGAAGAACATATGGGTCTCAGCTACAGTAGAACTCCAATGATCTGTCACCCTCAGGACTTTGGTGATGTCAAACTGGCAGATTTTCTGGACTATTGGATATTACTCCTACTAATACCTCAACACACTTTCAATTCACCTTATTTTAGATGTTGCAGAGTTAGTGTAATAAATTTTCCAGTGAACCTGTTAGGTTTAAAGGGAAGGAAAGAAACAGGGGCCCAGTGAATTTAAGAGAAATGCAGGAAGTGAGATGCCAGTAAGTTAAAGGGAGCATCGGAAATGGGGCCCCAGTGAGTTTAAAGGGTGCACAGGAAACAGCAGTTGGTGAGCCTGGTGCCAAACCACTGGGATTTCCAAACAATTGGATCGTGAATTGTTGGAGTGTTACAAGGTTTCATCTGATTGACAGCATCTTCCACAACACAGATGCTGCAACAGAAGTCAGCTTAGATTCCTGTCTCTTGAGATGTTTTGATATGTCAAAGTCGCAACGTTAATAGAAGTAGTTATTGTTGTGGCTTTTTGGGTCAAGCATTGGTTTGGCCTCTGAATGCCAATGCACAGGAACATGAATTTGATTTTGCTATGTGTTGTATTGTCAGGAAATAAAATAGTCATGACCTTCCTAAAGGGAAAATAATGACTGACTCCTCTCGAAGCAATCCTGCCTCTGAGTCAGAGGACTCTGAGCCCCACATGATTTGCACTGCTATGATAGACTGACACTGCACTTTAGCATAAAAGAATGCTGCGTTGTTAAAGGTGCCACACTTCGACTGGACATTAAAATAAGGTACAAAAACAGAAAAGTGCTTGAAGAACTCAAACAACATCTGTGGAAAGGGAAACCGCTCCTCAGAACTTTCCATTAAAGTAACATTCGGCTTGTTCAGATAGACACAGAAAATGGTGGCATTATTTGATGAACAAGATATTCTGGCCAATTTTCTTTGCTCAATTACCAGAATAAGAGATCACAACAGTATTTGCAGTCTGTGGCAGGTGACATGCAGCCACTGCCAGCCCACTTATCTAAGTCCTGCGTTAACCAGTGGAGCACTGTGGTTGGGATCCTTTAGTGAGGCCAGGCCTTCACAGTGTACCGTGTACTATGATCACATGGGTGAGGAGTGGATCCAGAGCAAGTTCCTGACACAAAATAGCTGAAAAAAATGTTGGCAGTTAGCTGAACCACACTATAGAGCTTAGCTGGCTGTGAAAAATCTTCTAAGTTGCTCTCATTTCATATCATTCACAAACTATTATACTTGCCAAGGAATATCAGAATTCAGAATCAAATTTCTTATCACTGACTTAGATGATGTGCACAAAGCACTAAGTAATGCACAATGTATCACCCATAAAGGATCAAACTAGCTCTTGGCCACAGGTTTCCATAAAGGAACTGTAGCACTTCACTCCAGACATAGTTTGATGGTGATTCTGAATTTTGTCCAATTAATACTTTTCTGAAAGGAATATTAGTATCGGAGTGGTAGTAGCACATCGATGATCACTGTTGCAGAGCTGCTCAGCATGGTTCCCATTGATCTCACATCTCCTGTTGAGCTGTGAGCCTGTTTCCCAATGGAGAAGTGGTTTCCTGAGCACATAAGCTGGAAAGAAGCCTGCCTGCTGGCTTGGCGGCAGGAATGCAGGTTGATGTCAATAAGACTTCTCAAGGTTATCTCCTAGACAACTGCAAAACATACGTCAGGCTGTTGTTTATCAATTATAGCTCAGCATTCAACACCATTATCCCCTCAGTACTAATCACCAAGCTTTAAAACCTGGGCCTCTGTACCTCCCTCTGCAACTGGATCCTTGACTTCCTTATCGGGAGACCACAGTCAGTGCAGATCAGTAGTAACATCTCCTCCTCACTGACAATCAACACAGCCACACCTCACGGATGCGTGCTTAGCCCACTGCTCTACTCTCTCTACACTCATGACTGTGTGGCTAAGCACAGCTCAAACACAATCTATAAATTTGCTGATGACACTGCTATTGATGGTAGAATCTCAGATGGCAACGAGGAGGCATGCAGGAGTGAGATAGATCGACTGGTTGAGTCATGTCGCAACAACAACCTCTCACTCAACGTCAGCAATACCAAGGAACTGATTGTGGACTTCAGGAAGGGGAAGTTGGGAGAACACACAACAGTCCTCTTTGAGGGGTCAGCGGTGGAAAAGGTCAGTGGCTTCAAGTTCCTGCTGCGTCCTCAGCCCTCTACTCTACTCCCTGTACACTCATGACTGTGTGGCCAGATTCTGCTCTAACTCCATCTACAAGTTTGCAGATGATACCACCGTTGTAGGCTGTATCTCAAGCAGTGATGAGTCGGAGTACAGGAAGGAGATAGAGAGCTTAGTGGAATGGTGTTATGACAACAACCTTTCCCTCAATGTCAACAAAACAAAAGAGCTGGTCATTGACTTCAGGAAAGGGGGCAGTGTACATGCACCTGTCTACATCAATGGTGCCGAGGTCGAGAGGGTTGAGAGCTTCAAGTTCCTGGGAGTGAACATCACCAACAGCCTGTCCTGGTCAAATCACGTAGGTGCCATGGCCAAGAAAGCTCACCAGTGCCTCTACTTCCTCAGGAGGCTAAAGAAATTTGGTTTGTCCCCTTTGACTCTCACCAGCTTTTACCAATGCACCATAGAAGGCATCTTATCTGGATGTATCACGGCTTGGTATGGCAACTGCTCCGCCCAGGACCGCAAGAAGCTGCAGAGAGCTGTGGACACAGCCCAGCGCATCACAGACACCAGCCTCCCCTCCTTGAACTCTGTCTTTACCTTTCATTGTCTTGGTGTAGCAGCCAGCATAATCAAAGACCCCACCCACCCAGGACATTCCGTCTTCTCTCCTCTTCCATCGGGTGGAAGATACAGGTTCCTGAGGGCACGTACCACCAGACTTAAGGACAGCTTCTACCCCACTGTGATAAGACTATTGGACGGTTCCATTACACAATGAGATGGACTATGACCTCACGATCTATCTTGCTGTGACCTTGCACCTTATTGCACTGCACTTTCTCTGTAGCTGTGACACTTTACTCTGTACTGTTATTGTTTTTATCTGTACTACTTCAATGCACTCTGTATTAACTCAATGTAACTGCACTGTGTAATAAATTGACCTGTACAATCGGTTTGTAAGACAAGCTTTTCACTGTACCTCGGTACAAGTGACAATAATAAACCAATACCAATACCAATACAACATCTCAGAGTATCTATCCTGGGCCCAACACATTGATGCAATCATAAAGAAGGCACACCAGCGGCTCTACTTTGTTAAGAGTTTGGGGACATTCAGTCTGTCACCAAAGACTCTTACAAATTTCTATAGATGTATGGTGGAGAGCATTCTTTCTAGTTGCATCACAGCCTGTTATGGAGGGTCCAATGTGCAGGATCGCAGAGGCTGCAGAGGGTTCTGAACTCAACCAGATTCATCACGAGCACAACTCTCCCCGCCATCGAGGATATCTTCAAGAGGCAGTGCCTCATGAAGGCAGCATCCATCACTAAGGACCCTCATGATCCAGGACATGCCCTCTTCTCGTTACTGCCATCGGGGAGGAGGTACAGGAGGCTGAAGACCCACACTCAATGATTCAGAAACAACTTCTTCCCCTCTGCCAGCAGATTTCTGAGTGGCCCATGAACACTACCTTGTTATTCCTTCTTTTTGCACTATTTAAGATAGCTTTTTATTAGTCACATGTACATCGAAACACACAGTGAAATTTATCTTTTGCATAGAGTGTTTTGGGGGCATCCCAGGTCAGTGTTAATAAATATGATTCTGATTCTGAGGTATAACAGGAGGGGATGGGGGTCAGTGACTGGTCCTTTGGACTGTTAATTGGGGAGGATATCGGAGCAGCTATCAATGAAATAAAGAGGAAGTAATTAGCAGGAATGAGTCCAGAACAACAGAAAGCAAAGAAATATTTACAGAAGGTGAAGAAACTACTTATATACGTTGATGCTCACCTGTGCATACATGTACTTGTGCATATGACAATAAACTTGCTTACATACTGGATTAGATGTGTAATCTGGCCCACAGTGACGCCTGGTGGCCAGAGATTGAAGCTGCATGCAAAAGCTTCCATTGATCTCAAACATAAAATGGAAATGGGTGATTTCATATTCTGTCATCTTTAACACTAGGAAAACTATTGTAGTGCCACTTTCTGCAGTAGTGGGTAGTGCAATTAAATACTAATACTTTTATTTTTGTTTTTCTTTCATGGATGGAGTCTTCAATTCATTTCGAAATGGAACCTGTGATGAACTCAGCCATTTTGAAATGTACATTGGTGTTTTGAGAAAACCTTTTGGTCTTTGAAGCTTGATATCTAAAGATCTTCATGTGTCCAACTGGGAGGCTGTAGCATAGCTGCGATTCTTCAAGCAGGCTGCACTGAGGCACCACTCTGTCTTGTCAAAATTAGGCAATGGAATGCTGGTGAACTGTTAGCCAATGGAGCACTTCACAGTCAACCTAAACTTCACTCATCTCACACCAACATCACTTGGGTTGAACTCTCGCTGCTGTCTGTAAGGAGTTTTTACGTTCTCTCCATGTCTGCGTGGGTTTCCTCCGGGTGCTCCAATTTCCTCCCACATGAATTTCTACACCCTAATGTCCAAGTTACATCTTCAACCAATATTGATTTCTTGGCAGTTGTGTCTTAATGAACAAATGCTGGAATAATTTCCATCACTGTGATAGGGAGGCATTCACCAGAATTTCTACAAGGCTGTATGTTCAATATGTCAAGCAAACTATCTAGATCCTTTAATTGTTACTATCCAAAATGTTTATAACAGATGTCTGATTGTTCAAAATGGTGGCTTCTGTCCCTGAACTGACAAATGGATTTCTATACATTTGATCTATTTGGCATAGATTTAAGATGAGGTGGGAGGCTTAGAGTATCTGAAGGGAAATTTTTTCACACAGAGAGTGGTTGGAATCTGGAATGCGCTGGAAGACCAATGATCAATGACTCAAGTATTCAGGGGTTTTGAGGCCATTTGAAGGAACAGAAATCTTTTGTCAATGAAAATAACAGTAAACTGCAGTTACTGGAAATCTGAAGTAAAAACAGAAAATGTTGGACACGCTCAGCGGGTCAGGCAGTTTCTGGGGAAAGAAAAACAGTTAACAGTAAAAAGCAGGTTGAAGAGCCTTTGCCAGTTCTGGACCTGAAATGTTAACTCTCTTTCCGCAGATGCTGCCTGGACTGCTGAGTGTTTCCAGCATTTTCTGTTTTTATTTTAGAAATCCTCTGCCATTGCATCATCTGACACCAGCTCAGGGCTTGTCTAAGTTCAAAACAGTACAAGATCTGTTTCCTCTTCCATTCATTCACTGCCAACACTGGCCTGATGGGTCAATAATCATTCTCATTGCTGAGAAACATTGTCACAGACGAATAGTCATCGAGTCGTAGCACATAGAAACAGGCTTTTCAGCCCACCATATCCATGCCAGCCATCCATACTAATACTGTTCACCCACATTAGCTCCATATTGATCCATGCCTTGGCGATTCACTGCTTGTCTGGATGCTTCTTAAAGATGGCAGTACCTGCCTCCACCACCTCCTCAGACAGCACATTCCAGATTCCAACCACTCTCTGTGTGAAAAAATTTCCCTTCAGATACTCTAAGCCTCCCACCTCATCTTAAATCTATGCCAAATAGATCAAATGTATAGAAATCCATTTGTCAGTTCAGGGACAGAAGCCACCATTTTGAACAATCAGACATCTGTTATAAACATTTTGGATAGTAACAATTAAAGGATCTAGCTAGTTTGCTTGACATATTGAACATACAGCCTGTAGAAATTCTGGTGAACGCCTCTCTATCACAGTGATGGAAATTATTCCAGCATTTGTTCATTAAGACATAACTGCCAAGCAATCAATGTTGGTTGAAGATGTAACTTGGACATTAGGGTGTAGAAATTCATGTGGGAGGAAACTGGAGTACCCGGAGGAAACCCACGCAGACATGGGGAGAACATACAAACTCCTTACAGACAGCAGCGAGAGTTGAACCCAGGTTGCTGGCGCTGTAATAGTGTTACGCTAACTGCTACACTGCCATGCCAGGAGATCAGGGTGTAATGTTCTGAGGTGCTCCTGTTGTTCAGCTCTCTCAGAGCAGACACATTGGCAGAACTGATCCTTTGCCAGTTTCTAGCCCTGGAACTTGGCGAGGTCCTGCAACCTGCACACTAGCCTCACTACCACCCATCGACTTTCTGACCCAACGATCTCACACCCCAACTCCCCAATCATGCCCATCTCTGCACCTTGATGCCTTGACCGCCCCCACTTTTTCCCCCTCATCCTTCAACACCACCAACTGTGCTCCTGGCTTCCTGACCAACACCAATGCCTTTGACACCTATATCACCCACTGACTCTACTCATGACACCCTACTTGCCCGCTGACTCTGCCCCCTGACTCCACAGTCATCCCTGCCTCTGCTCATTATTCCCTGATTGCCCTCAACTCTGCTGCCTAACACACAAATCATCTCCAGCTCTGCACCCCGATTTCCTAAATGCCGACAACTTTCTTCCCAATTGCTCCCAACTCTGCTCCCTGTCTCCCTGAATAACCCCTCAATCTTACCCCTGATCTGACCCATCTCAAGCCCCAGTGACCCCTGCCCTCTCCCCAAGTACCTCCCAGACTCAGTTTCTGTTCTGGAGTGAAGCAGAGCTATCCTCTGTGTGCTCCACAAATGTCCAAGATTCTTTGGGTGGCAGTCAAGGCATCAAGTGCTGGGAAATCCTCAATCATCATCATATTAAATCAATCATGTAGCAACTCTTTAGTCCATCTCTCCCAGGGCCAATGAATGTCCAGGCCTCAGTTCCTCTTTACTTATGATAATATCCTAAAATGTTTATGGGTCTCACAGTGACACAGCTGGTAGATCTGCTACCTCACAGCTCCAGTGACCCTGGCTCAATCCTGACCTCGGGATCTGTCTGTGTGGAGTTTGCACGTTCTTCCTCTGACCCCATGGGTTTCCCCCCAGGAGCTCTGGTTTCCTCCCACGTCCCAAAATTGTGTGGGTTGATAGGTTAATTGGCCATCGTAAATTGCCTCTAGTGTGTAGGTGAGTGGTATAATCATAGGGAGACGTTGATGAGAATGTGGGGAGAGTAAAACTGGATTCGTGTTGGTTTAATGTAAATGTGTGGTTGATGTAGGCATAGATTGGCAGGCCAAAGAGTTCATTTCTATGCTGGATGACTCTATGACTCTCTGATTCTCAGTTTCTCTTTTTAGTCCATTTTCTGCTACTTGGGTCGTCATAGTCAATAAACTATTTAAGTGTTGGTGATCACAGTACTCTGTTTCTCACCCTATATTTCCCCAAAGCAATGGCTAATGATTAAACAGGAACAGCAGCGCTCGCTATTATTTCCTGCAGAAGTCTTTAAGCTCATTCTCCCGACAAGGATGTTGCCAGGGCTTGAGGGGCTGAGTTATAGGGAGAGGTTGGGCAGGCTAGGACTTTATTGCTTGGAGTGTAAGAGACTGAAAGGTGATCTTAGAGACGTGTATAAAATCATGAGGGGCATGGACAGGGTGAATGCACTCAGTCTTTTTCCCAGGTTTGGGGAATCAAGAACTAGAGGGCATAGGTTTAAGGTAAGAGGGGAAAGATTTAATAGGAACGAGGGGTATACAAAGGGTGGTATAGATGTGGAATGAGCTGCCAGAAGAAGTGGTTGAGACAGGTGCAATAACAACTTTTAAAAGATAGTTGGACAGGTACATGGATGGGAAATGTTTAGAAGGTTATGGGCCAAACGCTGGCAAATGGGACTGGCTTGGGTGGGGCATCTTGGTCAGCATGGACCAGTTGGGCCTAAGGGCTTGTTTTCATGCTGTATAACTCTATGACTCTTATGTCATTTACTGAGCAGTCGCAGTGCTAGCTGAAATCTGCAATTCTTCTTATGTACTCATACCCAGCTCTTCTTATGTATTGCTCCAGATTCCAGCATATGCAGAATTTCTTGTGTCACCATAAGAATCTAACTGCCAGAATTGTAGTTATATATGCATAGCCTTGGTTAGCATGAATTTTATATTTAGCTATGGCAGCTTTGCTTAAATTCACCTTAAATACATTGTTAGAGCTTGCCATTAAGATTCCTTGAAGGTTTCATTATACACAAAGTGGAAAAAAAAATCACATCGTTAGGTTCTTGACAGAGTAGGTAACGATGTAGAATTGGAACAATGGCAAAAATGATTGCTTAAATCCAGCACACCCTAAGGTTCAGCAATGCATCAGATGGAAGATTTGTATTTTCGCTGTGCTATTAGCAACAGTGCCCTTGAGATTTTGGTGGGGCTTATGGCACATAGGCAGCTTAACTACCAATTATGCAGTCTCCCACATACAACTAGAAGTCAGCATGTTCCTGTGACATTGGCTGAAATAGGTGTGTCACTGAACTTCTCAGAAGTGTAGCAGTTACTGTAACGCTTTACAGCGCCAGCGACCCGGGTTCAATTCTGGCCACTGTCTGTAAGGAGTTGTACGTTCTCCCTGTGTCTGCGTGAGTTTCCTCCGGGTGCTCCGGTTTCCTCCCACTTTCCAAAGATGTACAGGTTAGGAAGCTGTGGCCATGCTATGTTGGCACCAGAAGCATGGCGACACTTGCGGGCTGCCCCCAGAACACCCTACACGAGAAAAGATGCATTTCACTGTGTGTTTCGATGTACATGTGACTAATATAGATATCTTATTTTATGAAGAATAAGATTTCACCAGCAACACTCATATTGTGTCTTTAAAAATGAAAATGCTTTGAGAAACCTCATAGGAGATCAATGTCAGCATCCAAAAACTGGGAGGAAAGTTAGTAAATGGATGTGAATGAGGTGCAGGTTTCAAGCAGCCTTCTGATGGAGTTTGTGAGAGGGTTTTAGAGCACAGGAGTGTGATGACTGCAGGCTTTGCCACTAGGAGTGACGGTGGGAGGGCACACTGTAGATCAAAGGGCAAGAACAGAGCTGTGTTAAGTGGCTCGTGATGGATTGGGGCATAAGAAGGAGCTGTCCCATTGTTTGATCTGAGCTGCATCCATTGAAGAGGCTTTAGATCCAAGTCTCCATTTTGCTCTGGGAGTGCCGATTTGAACCAGTGACTTAACTGACTGGTAAAACTGGCTTGGAGACCTCGGCAGGAAGAAGTAGCTAGAGCAGCTGTTCCTGTTTAATAGTCAGCCTCAGAGGATAGCAGAAAATGAGGAAATGGACATTTAAGTTGATGGCTCTAACTTTCCTTGTTAATCCTTGGTTCCTTAAACATTGGGATCATCTCAACAAACCTGGCCTCATCTTATCAGAAATATTCCCTATATCATCCCTCCCCCACCCTCTCTGCAACTTAAAACTAACTTGTTTTCCCTTTTTCCCAGTTCTGAAGAAGGATCTGAAACATTAATTCTGTTTCTCCTTCCACAAATGCCATTGAACCGCTGAGTGTTTCCAGCACTTCCTGTTTTTATTTCAGAGTATGGCCCAATTTGTTTAATCTCTCATCATATGACAAACCTGCCATCCCAGGAATCAACCTGATGAATCTTCACTTCACTCAGTCAGAAGTCCATCCTTCTTTAAGTCGGAAGACCAGATCTGTGCACAACACCTCAGATGTGGTCTCACCAACGGTCCGCATAATTGGAGCAAGATATTTCTACTCAAATTGTCTTGCAGTCACAGATAACAGTCCAGCAACTGTCATTGGCTCATTTTCTAGTCCGTCAATGTAACCATCAGGAATGGATGGGATCTGGAGGAGTTAGCTAAAGCACCAATAAAAATGTTTTTCCTTAAATTAACAGAAGTGTCTGGTGACTGGTGGTGCGGATAAGATAGAGAAAACAGTAAGGTGATGTGGATGATGAGCAGAGGATGAAGCAAACATGAATTTAAGTAACATCTTTAATGCATAAAAATCTCTCTTCAGTCAAGAACCTCTCTCTCCCTCCCTAATTTTCCTGCTTCCTTGAGGTCCTTAAACCCACCTCTCTGATCAAGCTCCCCTGTACTCTTCAAATCTCTGTGCTGTGATATTTACAAAGGTTCTTTCGTTGACCCCTTGAGGTCCCAACACATAAACCTAAAGCTGCTTCATAATCAGAAAAGTATAGATTTAGCATGGTCAAGTTGGGCTGAAGGGCCTATTTCCATGCTATATAACTCTATGACTTTACTGAAAAATGGGATTGTTATAGATAGGTATTTGATGGTCGGCATGGACACGGTGGGCCAAATGGCCTGTTTCTCTGCTCTATGAATCTCTCTCTTTATGTCTCTCTCATACGGCCTCCAATGAGGTGCAGAGTTCCAGACCATGGAGCCTTTGGCAGGAGGGACAGCTGTCAATAGTAGGAACAAGGAGGATGCTGTCCTAGTGTACAGTGAGGATAGTGTTGTTAGTCTGAAACTATTACAGGGATAAAGAAGGAAATAATATCCCAAAGATCTTCACAAGAATTTTACCAAACAAAATTCAGCACTTGGCCACATGAGGAATCAGGGCAGGGAGTTTTCAGAACTAGAGAAGCTAAGAGATCTAATGGGAGGATCCCAGAGTCTAAGGCCAGGCAGCCAAAGGCATGGCCACCATGCTGAAATGAATAATATCAGGGACCCACACGAGACTAGTGGGCTCAGGGGGTTGTGACTATGAAGCGATTTGGAAAATTAGGGTGAAAGTGTTAAAGTTAAGGTGTTGCCAAATTGGATGCCAATGTTGGTCAGTGAGCCCAGGGTAATGAGTGAATGGGACTTGGTGCAGTTTAGGATATGGACAGCAGAGTTGTGGACGGCCTCAAGTTTATGCAGGAAAGGGGGAAGCTGGCTAAGAAAAACATACAAGAGTTCATCGGGTGACATGTCATAAATGCACATCTGGAAGCTAGTCCAATGCTACTGAGGGGCTGGGTACAGATGAGTAAGAGAAGCGGCAGAGCATAGACAGGAATGCAAGCTTTCTCTGGGAATGTGCTACCTTCAATTGGATAAGTAGGTTTATCAGGCAGTGAGTGCTGGAGAAAGGAAGAGAAGTATTGGAGTAGAATAACGTATTCAACAGTACCAAAGGTTTCAGAGACATCAGGAAGGGATGGTGTTGTGACAGGAATGGAAACCCGAGTGAGGAGATTCAGGCACTGAGTTGGGAAGATAGACTGGGAATTGGGAGGGGACAACACATTTGAATTTTAAAGGTTCAGCTTCCAGCCAAACAAAGAGTCACTTTACATCTATCAGTACCAGTAAATGATGAAGGTGGGTGACATCAATGTCGTGAAGTAGGAATTATCTGATTGTTGAATCTTATGCCCAAATATTATTTGAATTAGTTTCTAATGAATGCAGTTAGTTATCTGAGCTTTCTTATGAATGGTATATGTGATAACAATTTATCCATTACCTTGTTATAAGACAGGAACCAGTGAAGAATCTGTGTAATATCTCAGTTCAACCAATGTTCATTCCTGGTCCAAACCTTTAGATGCATTGCCTATGAAACTAATACTGGATGTAAATCAGATGCAATGGACTCCTCACCTGTCTTAGGTTAATCGTCTGGCTGCCCTTGATAACCTTTGCAAGACTAGGCAGGTGTTCCTGAGAGGTTCAAGTTGTTGTATCTTGATAGGATTATTGCCACTGTTTTAATGTGATGTTATATCATTGCATCTTATCTATGTCCAACGAGTACACAAGTACCTAATCTAACATGTCACCATGTTCTTGTATCTTTGTCTGTGCTACATAGGAGGCGTTGGAGAGGGTGCAGAGAAGATTTACCAGGATGCTGCCTGGATTAGAGCGTATGGAATATGAGCACAGGCTTAAGGTGCTAGGGCTTTATTCACTGGAAAGGAGGAGGATGAGAGGAGACATGATAGAGGTATATAAAATATTGAGAGATAGAGAGATAGATAGAGTAGACAGCCAGCGCCTCCTTCCCAGGGCACCAATGCTCAAGACGAGAGGGCATGGCTTTAAGGTTATGGGTGGGAGGTTCAGGGGAGATGTCAGGGGGAGGTTTTTCACCCAGAGAGTGATTGGTGCATGGAATGCACTGCCTGGGGTGGTGGTGGAGGCAGATACATCGGACAGGTTCAAGAGTTTGTTGGATAGGCAATGGTGGAATATGAGATAGAGGGATATGTGGGAGGAAAGGGTTAGATAGTGTGAGGGTGGTTTGATGGACGGCACAACATGGTGGGCCGAAGGGCCTGTTTTGTGCTGTATGGTTCTATGGTTCTATGGTTCTATAATCAATCTCTGCTTATTATTCCTTCTACTTAAGCACTAGATATGAGTTTCACTCTCTTATACACCGTCTTACTGCTATCTCTCTTCATTCTTTATTCTCCCACTCCCAGCCTATTTGACATCCCAATTATTAACATGCTTCTTCATTACTGATATTGGGTTCAGTCTGCTACAGAACTTACACTGATCTTGTCCTCACAGAATTAGAGTGACAAGTGTACAGGTCTAAATGGCTCGTCCAACATGCAGCGGGCTTTACTTTTTTTCCTTTACAAGTATTTCCTCCTCCACCCCATGGTACCAATTTTTGAAGAGGTGAGGTAGGGTGGAGTTAAAATATTGCTTCAATGAACTCCTCATTTAATTGCAGGGAAATCAGAAATTCATGTTATATTTTCAGATGGAAGCGAACACCTAGGGGAAATTATTATTAACTTTTGCTCAGGGGTGAGTAATAAATGAATCCTGGGCTGTGATATCCATAAATATGAATGAAATAAACTTACAGACTCTGATATATGCAAGAAAAGATAGGAAAGAGCAAGTCTGATTTTATAAGAGATGCAAAAGCTTTAAATCACCAAAATAAAAATACACTTGCTCATCAAGGAAATCTTAAGAAATTATTCTAAGAACTCTCCCCAGAGTGAGGATTTAATAGGAACAAAACAATGTAATTACAAAAGAATATTACAGAGAGAAGCTGACTATTCAGATTTTCTTTTGTTTACTTTCCTAGTATCTGGGCTGCAGCCAAAATCAATGCTTGGATATGTCATGTGGAGGTCAATGAAGACCAGCAAAGTAGAATGAAAAGTGATTAAATCAGAGCAAAACAATTCCTGCAGCAAAACAGTGGTATTTTGAAAGAGTGATTGGCAGTGGACACAGAGAAGGAAGAGCAAAGGATGCAGATCTCCAGTGGGAGTTGACTTACTTTGCAAAAGATGCTATATAAATGCAAATCGATGTTTTTGCATCAGGCTTCCTAATAGTAATGCGGTGGGGGGGCTCTGTTGATCAATGGAAGGCACCAAATGGAGCTGAGCTGCTGCAGTGCGCACAAAGTGAAACACTGCCTCGCGGCTCCATACATCAGATTCACCTAATTAACTACTTGGTTACTGCTTTATACAAGCTGAAATGTGATGTGTTGTTCAGTCTGTAGAACTAAGGAGATGGCAATGTAGCCAGAATGTAATGTGATGAGATTATAATGATGCGGCTTACATATAATAACTAGGAATATAAAAACAATGCTTTTCCTGCCTGATATGCCATAGAAAAGGGCATCCTGAATGAGCTGAGTTGCCCCACATCATTTTCTATAACCTGCATCAAAACCATCAAAAATAAAAACACAGAATGCTGGAAATACTCAGTAAACCAGGCAGAAACTGTGTGGAGAAAAAATCATTTCAGTTTAATAACCTTTGTCTCCTTTGCACCAATTCTGATGATACCATCTTCCACAGGGGTATTACCAAAATGTTTTCCCTTTTTCCTGAACCATGGGTTCTCTTTCACCGTAATTAACAGGGCCTTTAACCATGCCTGTTTGGTATTGGTATTGGTTTATTATTGTCACTTGTACCGAGGTACAGTGAAAAGCTTGTCTTACAAACCATTTGAACAGGTCAATTCATTACACAGTGCAGTTACATTGAGTTAGTACAAAGTGCATTGAGGTAGTACAGGTAAAAAAACAGTAACAGTACAGAGTAAAGTGTCACAGCTACAGAGAAAGTGCAGTGCAATAAGGTGCAAGGTCACAACAAAGTAAATCGTGAGGTCATAGTCCATCTCATTGTATAAAGGAACCATTCAATAGTCTTATCACAGTGGGGTAGAAGCTGTCCTTAAGTCTGGTGGTACGTGCCTTCAGGCTCCTGTATCTTCTACCCGATGGAAGAGGAGAGAAGAGAGAATGTCTCAGGAGGGTGGGGTCTTTGATTATGCTGGCTGCTTCACCAAGACAGCAACAGGTGAAGACAGAGTCCAAGGAGGGGAGGCTGGTGTCTGTGATGCGCTGGGCTGTGTCCACAATTCTCCGCAGTTTCTTGCAGTCCTGGGCAGAGCAGTTGCCATACCAAGCCGTGATACATCCAGATAAGATGCTTTCTATGGTGCGTCGGTAAAAGTTGGTGAGAGTCAAAGGGGACAAACTGAATTTCTTTAGCCTCCTGAGGAAGTAGAGGCGCTGGTGAGCTTTCTTGGCGGTGGCATCTACGTGATTTGACCAGGACAGGCTGTTGGTGATATTCACTCCCAGGAACTTGAAGCTCTCAGCCCTCTTGACCTCAGCACCATTGTTGTAGACAGGTGCATATACACCGCCCCCTTTCCTGAAGTCAATGACCAGTTCTTTTGTTTTGTTGACATTGAGCGAAAGGTTGTTGTCATGACACCATTCCACTAAGCTCTCTATCTCCTTCCTGTACTCCACTCATCACTGTTTGAAATACAGCCTACAATGGTGGTATCATCTGCAAACTTGCAGATGGAGTTAAAGCAGAATCTGGCCACACAGTCATGAGTGTTTAGGGAGTAGAGTAGAGGGCTGAAGACGCAGCCTTGTGGGGCACCAGTGTTGAGAATAATCGTGCCGGAGGTATTGCTGCCCATCCTCACTGATTGCAGTCTGTTTGTTAGAAAGTCAAGGATCCAGTTACAGAGGGAGATGTTGAGTCCTAGGTCTCGGAGTTTGGTGACAAGCTTGCTTGGGATTATTGTATTGAAGGCGGAGCTGTAGTCAATAAACAATAGTCTAACGTAGGTGTCTTTACTGTCCAGATGCTCCAGAGCTGAGTGTAGGGCCAGGGAGATGGCATCTGCTGTAGACCTGTTTCGGCGATAGGCGAATTGCAATGAGTCCAGGTTGTCTGGTAGGCTGGAGTTGATGCGTGCCATGACCAACCTCTCAAAGCACTTCATGGTGATGGATGTCAGAGCCATTGGTTGGTAGTCATTGAGGCATGTTACCTTGCTTTTCTTTGGTACCGGGATGATAGTGGTCTTCTTAAAACAGGAGGGAACCTGAGACTGAGGCAGGGAGAGGTTGAATGTGTCCGCAAATAGTTCTGCCAGCTGATCAGCACAAGATCTGAGCACACGGCCAGGGACACCATCTGGGCCAGGTGCTTTCCCCGTGTTCACTCTCCGGAAAACTGATCTTACGTCCTCCACTGTGATCACAGGTTCAGCTTTTATCTCCTTCCTTTCTGTTCTCAACTCAACTCCTCTCACTCAGAACAAGGATGGGATTCCTGAAGTCCTCACCTATCAGTCTCCACATTCAATGGATCATCTTCCCGAATTTTTGACATCTCCACTTTGATGCCACTACTGGAAACATCATCCCCACCCCTTCTCTTAAGTTAAGATAAGATCTTTATTAATCACATGTACATAGAAACACACAGTGAAATACATCTTTGCATACAATGTTCTGGGGCAGCCCACAAGTGTCGCCACGCTTCCGGCGCCAATGTAGCATGCCCATAGTTTCCTAACCTGTACGTCTTTGGAATGTGGGAGGAAACCGGAGCACCCGGAGGAAACCCACACAGTCACGGGGAGGAAGTAGAAACTCCCTACAGACAGCGGCAGGAATTGAACCCAGGTCACTGGTGCTGTAATAGCATTATGCTGACCACTGCACTACCCTGCCTGCCCACCTACACTACCGTGCCTGCCCTGAAGGGACCATTTCCTCTGTGACTCCCCAGTTCATTTCCCAGTCCCACCAATACCCACTTGGTTTCCTATTAGCTAAAATAAACTGTGAATGCTGGGACAAATCAACAGGTCAGGTTTCCTGTGTCACTGTCCCATGCAACCACAGGTGATGACACACCTGCCCATTTCCCTCCTTCCTTCCCATGGTCTGGGAACCCAAATCTTTTTCCAGGTGAAGCAGTGATTTTCCTGCATTTCTTCCAACTTAATGTGCTGCAATCGGTCCACATTGGAGAAACTAGACACAGGCTGGCTGGCTTGTTTGCTGAAGTCAATGTTTGGTCCACAAGATGACCCTGAGCTTCCAGTTGCCTGTCACTTTAGTTCTCCAACCTGCTCTATCTTTGACCTCTAATAAACCACAATGTTAGTTTGAGGTACAGTACCTCACCTTCTTACTAGGCATATTCCAGATGTGCACCGCATTCATCAACTTAAAGTAGTTTGAACTTTCAGCATGCACAGTTTTATTTCTTTCCACTCATAACTTCAGATAATTCCTCTTCCTACTTACACCCCATTCAGACATACATTTCCTCAACCACTAACGCATTTACCACCTTCTTTCACCCTCGTCCGTCACTCCTTTTGTCCAGCCAATCACAAATCTTTATATATATTCTCTCTGCGACCCCTTCTTCTGCATCTTTAAACATTTTTTAATTTTCAACTTTTTTTAGTTCTGAAGAAAAATCATTGACCCTACATATTAGCTCAGTTTTTCTCTCTCTACGAATGCTGCCTGACCCGCTGAGCCTCCAGACACAACATTTGGATTGTTACTTCTTTTTGTTTGAGTGAGGAGGGGAAAGGGTCTGCCGTTACAATAAATCTTTAAATGTTTTTGCATGAGGCTCATAAACCTGCCTTCAAATTATGTAATGGAGTAAGCCGCTCACAACAAAATTTACTGAACTAGTTTTTCACCATTAAACTGACTGTACAACTTGAGTGATTCTTTACAATGGTGCAGATTTCCAGGATATTTTGAGCCATTGCTGCATTATTGATGCTTGCTCTTATTAATTTATTTTTAAAAATGAAGCTTGTAATTTTTAACTTGTAAATGCGGCCAAAGTTTGCAGAATAAAAGGAATATGCAAAATTCTGCATCACTGCTAGCCTTGTTAATGCTGATAATAGTTTGTTCTTGCTGTGATGTTCCACAACAGTGGAATGTCAAGATCTGTGAAAGTGCAAGATTTGCAATATTAATGTGAATTATTTTCCCTGGAACCTTTAGAGATAGGAACACTTCAACAATGGTCATTACTCCATCACAAGGTAACCAGTGAGAATTTTCACAACAATTGGATGGTGCCTCGTTCCATTGGTGTTAAGTTCTCACATAACGGACAGTCCCTGTCTACACGCAGCAAGACCTGAACAACATGCCAGTTTGGGACGATATATGGCTGTAAGACTGGCAATATTCAAATGCACTGGTCATGCCACCCACCCTATTGTTAGTGTTGGAAGGCAATCACTTTCTGAAGGTAAAGCTGCTTTGGCTGTTAGAAGAGACTAATGTATTTACCAACTTCTTTCAGCTCGCTCTGTCACTCCTTTGGTTACACCTATCACAAACTTTCCTATATGTTCTCTCTGGCCCCCGCCCTGCATTTTTAAACATTTTATTAATTTTGAACTTTTCTCAGTTCTGATGAAGAGTCATTGACCTGAAACACTATCTCATTTTCTTTCTGCACAAGTGTCAAAAGCTGTGCTGTGGCATACCTACTGGCTGCTCCACTCTTCTTCATTATGAAAGACAGGGCTATTGGCTTCATACTTCCTGGATGAAGAACATTTGTGCAGTTGGAACACCTATGCTCCTAAATATTCATTAAATTATCAAAGACCAACACTGCAAACCCGAAATGCAGCTTCATTACAGCATTAGATTGTCCTTTTTTAAATGCTTTGTCATCTTTTTGTTTATGTCTTTTTTCCTCTCTTGTTTCACCTTATTTCTTTCCATTTCTTTACTCCTCTATCTGCTTCCAAAGCCTATTTGACTCTAATATGCAACCTACATGATTCCCTGCTTTTTAAGATAAGATATTTATTTATTAGTCACATGTACATCGAAACACACAGTGAAATGCATCTTTTGTGTAGAGTGTTCTGGGGGCAGCCCACGAGTGTCGCCATGCTTCCGGCGCCAACATAGCATGCCCACAACTTCCTAACCCGTATGCCTTTGGAATGTGGGAGGAAACCGGAGCACCCAGAGGAAACCCACGCAGACACGGGAAGAATGTACAAACTCCTGACAGACAGTGGCGGGAATTGAACCCGGGTTGCTGGCGCTGTAGTAGCATTACGCTAACTGCTACTTCTTTTCACTGGGGCTGAGCACATATTCACAACATAAAATAACAATATAAAAATTATAGATCAGTAATGGAACAGCTACTCATCATGCTTCTTCATGGATATATGTTCTCTTCTGTATTCTGTACAGGTTAGGAGTTGTGGGCATGCTATGTTGGCTTCGGAAGCGTGGCGACACTTGCGGGCTGCCCCCAGAACACTCTAGGCAAAAAGATGCGTTTCACTGTGTGTTTCGATGTACATGTGACCAATAAAGATATCTATCTACTCGATTCTTCATTTTCCTCAAAATAGTGAAGGCCATTGGAAAGCCATTGGAGGATCAGAACATAAGTTCTGATTGCTGAGGGATTTACAAGGTTAACTTGGAAGGTCAGCCCCTCCTGACTGCTCCAAGATGAGTCAGTTGATGGCAGTGAATACTTGATGGGTCATTTCCAGCAACCCAAGAAAGTGCTATCAGTCTTCTGAAGTAGATGACTTCTTGAGATGCTAGCTTTTAGCCAGCTTAGTGAAGGAATTGAAGCCTGTGCTCAGAACTGGGGCATATTGCAATTTAATATGCTGATTGTATTCATTAGCAAGGTTGAAAAGAAGTTTGGGCAAGTGCTTGCTCTGATGTTCCGTCCTGTTGGTGGTCAGCTCATTGAGTCTAAACAAAGCACCAATGTCTATTTTGAGCACCTCTTTGGAGTACTTATTAACATTTGCTGTTGGGCCCTGAAGAGGACATCTCATATACATTGGGAGATTTTCTAAGACACATTGTTTAGGCTTCGTAAGACTCTAGCAAAACTTACTCGGGTATTTTTTTCTGAGGACTTCATTTAAATAGTGTAGTTGCTGTGTGACCCCACAAGTTGAGGGATGTTGACTATGGGCTTTTTCCAGGGCAGGAGAAATGGAGCAAGGAGATGGGGGTTGGCTGAGTAATCCCAGCTGCTACAGGAGAGACGAACAGGAGGGCAAAGTGCCATCCTTCCTTACTGAGGATATTGGGCACTCCTCCATAGAACCATAGAACAATACGGCACAATACAGGCCCTTCGGCCCACCATGTTGTGCCGACCTTCAAACCACACCTAAGACTATCTAACACCTTCCTCCCACATATCCCTCTAACTTAAATTCCTCCATATGCTTATCTAACAATGTCTTGAACTTGTCCAATGTATCAGCCTCCACCACCACCCCAGGCAGCGCATTCCATGCACCAACCACTCTCTGGGTGAAAAACCTCCCTCTGACATCACCCTTGAACTTCCCACCCAATACCTTAAAGCCATGTCCTCTTGTTTTGAGCATTGGCGCCCTGGGAAAGAGGTCCTGGCTATCCACTCTATCTATTCCTCTCAATATTTTGTATACCTTTATCATGTCTCCCCTCATCCTCCTTCTCTCCAATGAGAAAAGCCCTGGCTCCTTTAGTCTCTCCTCATAATCTATACTCTCTAATCCAGGCAGCATCCTGGTAAATCTCCTCTGCACCCTGTCCAATGCCTCCACATCCTTCCTATAATGAGGCAACCAGAACTGGACACAGTACTCTAAGTGTGGCCTAACCAGTGTTTTGTAAAGCTGCATCATCACTTTGCGGCTCTTAAACTCGATCCCCCAACGTATGAAAGCTAACATCACATAAGCTTTCTTAACTACCCTATCCACCTGTGAGGCAACTTTCAGTGATCTGTGGATATGAACCCCCAGATCCCTCTGCTCCTCTACACTGCCCAGAATCCTGCCATTTACCTTGTACTCTGCCTTGGAATTTGTCCTTCCAAAGTGTACTACCTCACACTTCTCTGGATTGAACTCCATCTGCCACATGTCAGCCCAGCTCTGCATCCTATCAATATCCCTCTGCAAGCTTCTACAGCCCTCCACACTATCCACAACACCAGCAATCTTTGTGTCATCTGCAAACTTGCTAACCCAGCCTTCCACCCCCTCATCTAAATGGTTAATAAATATCACAAAAAGTAGAGGTCCCAGAACCGATCCCTGCAGGACACCACTAGTCACAGCCCTCCAATCTGAATGCACTCCCTCCACCTCAACCCTCTGCTTTCTACAGGCAAGCCAATTTTGAATCCACAGGGCCAAGCTTCCCCGGATCCCTTGGCCTCTGACCTTCTGAAGAAGCCTACAATGCGGAACCTTGTCAAACGCCTTACGAAAATCCATGTAGACCACATCCACTGCACTACCCTCATCAATCTTCCTGGTCACCTCCTCAAAGAACCCTATCAAGCTTGTGAAACAAGATCTTCCCTTCACAAAGCCATGCTGGCTGTCCCTAATCAGTCCATGTTTCTCCAAATGCTCATAGATCCTATCTCTTAGAATCCTTTCCAACAGCTTACCCACCACAGATGTAAGGCTTACTGGTCTGTAATTCCCTGGACTATCCCTACTATCTCTTTTGAATAATGGGACAACATTTGCCACCCTCCAATCCTCCGGTACCATCCCCGTTGACAACGAGGACTCAAAGGTCCTAACTAACGTTTCAGCAATCTCCTCCCTCGCCTCACGAAGCAGCCTGGGGAATATTCCGTCAGGCCCCGGGGACTTATCTGTCCTAATATTTTCTAACAACTCCAACACATCCTCTCTCTTAATATCTACATACTCTAGAACATTATCCTCACCTACACTGTTCTCAGCATCATCAAGACCCCTTGGTGAATACTGAAGAGAAGTATTTATTGAGAACCCCACCCACTTCCACAGCTTCCAGGCACATTCTCCCACCTTTGTCTTTAATCGGACCTACCTTTATCCCTAGCCATCCTTTTACTCTTTATGTACGAGTAAAAAGCCTTGGGATTCTCCTTAACCCTACTTGCCAAAGCTTTTTCATGTCCCCTTCTCGCTCTCCTCAGCCCTTTCTTAAGTTCCTTCCTTGCTACTCTATATTCCTCACGAGCCCTGTCCGATCCTTGCTGCTTACACCTTATGTATGCTGCCCTCTTCTTTCTAACTAGCTGTTCCACCTCTCTTGTCACCCACGGTTCCTCCACCCTACCATTCCTTCTCTGCCTCACCGGGACAAATTTATCCCTAACATCCTGCAAAAGATCCCTGAACATCGACCACATCTCCATAGTACATTTCCCTTCAAAAATGTCACCCCAGTTTACACTCTGAAGTTCTCGCCTTATAGCCTCATAATTCGCCCTTCCCCAATTAAATATCTTCCTGTCCTCTTTGCTCCTATCCCTGTCCATGACAATTCTAAAGGTTATGGAGCAATGGTCACTGTCCCCCAAATGCTCACCCATTACAGACCAGTAAGCCTTACGTCTGTGGTGGGTAAGCTGTTGGAAAGGATTCTAAGAGATAGGATCTGTCACCTGACCCGGTTCATTACCTAAAACTAGATCTAATATGGCATTCCCTCTAGTCGGCCTGTCAACATACTATGTCAGGAATCCGTCCTGGACACACTTAACAAACTGCGCCCCATTTAAACCTTTGGCACTAAGTAGGTGCCAATCAATATTTGAATAGTTGAAGTCTCCCATTATAATAACCCTGTTATTTTCACATTATAATAACCCTGACCAGTATCGCCACCCCTCCTCCTCTTCCCCCCCCCCATCCCTTTTAAAACACTGAAAATCAGGAATATTCAATATCCATTCCTGCCCCGATGTCAGCCATGTCTCTGTAATAGCCACAATATCGTAGTCCCATGTACTTATCCAAGCTCTCAGTTCATCTCCCTTATTCCTGATGCTTCTTGCATTTAAGTAAGTGCACCTTACCCCATCCATCTTACTACTTTTGTAGCCTGTACTCTGCTTCTCCTTCCTCAAAGCCTCTCTACCTGTCAGATCTGACTTTTCCCCATCCCCTTCTTCCTCTGACCTACTCCTCCAGATCCCTTCCCCCTCGCAATCTAGTTTAAACCCTCCTGAACCACCCTAGCAAACCTGGCCACAAGGATATTGGCCCCCCTCAAGTTCGAGTGTAACCCGTCCTCTCTGTAGAGGTCCCACCTTCCCCAGAAGAGATCCCAATGATCCAAAAATCTAAAACCCTCCCTCCTGCACCAGCTTCTCAGCCATGCATTTATCTGCCATCTCCTCCTATTCCTACCTTCTCTATCGCATGATCCCGAGATCGCTACCCTCGAGGTCCTGTTGTCACAAACCAGCAACAAAAGAAACACACTGAGCATGATTCAGTGTTAAAAACTATTTTATTAATCACTACTTATGATAATACGTAAAATAAAAGTTAAAAAAAAAATGTTAGTATGTTAGAATTCAAGAATGTTAAACCTCGAACGTTAACCCCAAAACTAAACTCGTCGTGTGTGTGTGTGACAAAGTCCAAAACTCCCAGTTCCGGAATGGTTCTTAAAGTTCAGTTCCGCAAGCCATAAGGTGAAACATGAGCAAGGGCTTCTTCAACAACCACCGTTGTCTGAAGATAAGATGTAGATGTAGAAAAACATAGAGAGAGTACATACGAAATCCAAATGTTCCACGATGGAACCCAAACGACACTTCAGTGTTTACTCGGTAGTGACTTCCTCACCCCGAAAAGCATCCGAACCGTGGTCGTCCACACACAAATACCTGTTTCCTTCTACAGGTCAGCAACAAAGTGAACTCCACCGGATTACTTCCAACTTCCATACATGGATTTCAGTGGCAAACACAGTTATTGTTTCTCATCCATCGATAGAGAAAACAAGCAGGCTGGTGTCTCTCTCCCTTCTCTCTCTCTCTTTCTTCTTCTTCTTCTGACTTCTTCAACAACGTCATTACGTCCTTTATCTTCTATTGACGTAAGCACGCCCCACACACACATACACACACACTCTCTATCTTAAAGGGACTTTCACTGAGTCCGTAACACTGTCCTTCAGCCTTCTGCCTAGCTCACTAAACTCACTTTTCAGGACCTCATCCCTCTTCCTACCTATGTCGTTGGTACCAACATGAACCACGACTTCTGGCTGTTCTCCCTCCCGCTCTGGAATCCTGTGGACCTGATCAGTGACATCCCGGACCCTGGCACCTGGGAGGCAACAAACCATCTGGGATTCATGCTCAATGCCACAGAACCTCCTATCTGTTTCCCTGACTATCGTGTCCCCTATCACTACTGCCTTCCTCTTCTCCTCCCTTCCCTTCTGAGCAGCAGGACCGGTCCCAGTGCCGCAGTCTCCAAAGCGGAAAATGTGTTACCAAGGGGAACAGCCTCCGGTGTCCTCTGCTCTATCTGCCTCTTTGTTTTCTTTTTCCTTTTCCCTCCCCTGACAGTCACCATTCTATCTACTTGCTGGACTCTTCCTCCTCCACCTTTCACCTTCCCCCTCCACCAGGACTTCTTGTGCCTCATCCAACAACCACTACGCCTTTTCACTGTCTCTAAGCCATCCAGAGGACATCTGCAATGGAAAATGGGTGAGCAGCCCACATACACAGCTCCACAAAAATTACATCTTATCAATGCTTCAGTGCCAATCCTTCATACGTGGCTGGTTTTGCTCAAGATAAACGCAAGTTATAGTAATCAGCAATTAAGACCAAAACCTCGTGCTAAGTCCAGACTTTCAAAGGCTTGCCTTATTAGCACAATCTACATTTATCTGAAAAAACCTTTATGACCTGATGAAATTGCTACTGTGGAGAGCACTGACATTCTCCATGCATAATAGAAAATTTATCGTAAGATGTGACCAGCAGCACAATTAGGAGACGATTTAATAATTTCATTGCTGTCTCCCAGAGCTACATATTCACAGAACTCTGCAGCTCTTGATTTAAATAAATGAATACTGGAACAAAAAAGGTTCATAAGATGAATGCGTAATTTCAGTGGAGGTTTTCAGATGATAACCAATTCTGTCCCGCAAAGCATGGCAATACAGATGTGGTAAAGAGTGAGGGTAAAAACACTTCTCACCTTCCAACATTTTTTAAAAGATCATATACTCAGTGTATTCAAAATACTGACGAAAATAATCTTTATCATCATTTTTTTAATGAGGATGTAGCAAGTCAGTTTAGATGCCCACCAAGCCCATTATTGATGCCCACCTTTGGGTTTGTAGAACTAAATCTGCCCCATTGAATGTGGTAGTACTATCACTTAACATGTTAAAGGGTCTTCTCAATGCACATGGAGGTCTTTGTATCCTCAGAGTCTGTGCAAATGTCATAAATGGATACAGCTGTGACAGACAGGTTGGTAAGTGTGCATTGTAGATGTTTTTTCCCTCACGCTGCTTCTTTCACCACCTTCCACAAGCACAGAATAGCATCTCTGCCCTTCAGGACTCAAACAACTTGATTGCTAACAGTGTCACCAAGCCACTTTTGGTGATGGACATTGAAGTTCCCTGCCCAGTATTGACTCAGTGCCCTTGCTAACTCAATGCCTCTTCCAAGTAATGTTCAATGTGGGAGAACATCGGTCCATCAGCTGAGGGGTTGGTATTCAACGGTTTGACCTGAGAACATGAGATATCATGGAAAACAGAGTCAATGTTCAAGGCTCCAAAGGCTATATCCTCATTCTGTTGCCATGTCTGATAAGTTTTACTATCAGTGGGACATATCTGTTGATGATACTGGGGAGGACTGGATCATTAGCTGAAACCTATGGCTTGACCTGTTTAAGAGGCAGCTCTCCCAATTTAAGCATAAATCCCAAGATGTTAGTGATGAGGAGTTTTTAACCACTGACCAGACTGCAATGAACATTCTATCGTGTTATGACAGAGGCTTTCAAGAGGTTCGTGTAGTGGTTAGCGTAACGCTTTACAGTGCCAGCAACCCGGGTTCAAATCCGGCCACTGTCTGTCAGGAGTTTGTACGTTCTCCCCGTGTCTGTGTGGGTTTCCTCCGGGTGCTCTGGTTTCCTCCCACATTCCGAAGACGTACAGGTTAGGAGGTTGTGGGCATGCTATGTTGGCGCCGGAAACATGGTGACACTTGCAGCTGCCCCCAGAACACTATGCAAAAAGATGTATTTCACTGCGTGTTTCAAGGTACATGTGAGAAATCATATCTTATCTTATCTTATAGGTACATGAATGTGCAGAGAATGGGGAGATATGGACATCGTGTAGGCAGAAGGGATTAGTTTAATTAGGCATTTAATTAATTTGGCACAACATCGTGGGCCGAAGGGCCTGTTCCTGTGCTGTACTGTTTCATGTTCTATGTTAACTTTGCCCTCGTTGAAGCCAAGAAAGGATAAAACCATGTGGTCTGCTCATCTCTTTTAATTATATTTCGTTGTTGTAGCTTTACACAACTGAGAGGAACTAAATGAGTTTGAGTGGGTAAGACATACTCCAAGAGTCCAATTTCTATAATACAATGGCTGCAAGTAATGGGATAAATTGGTGAAGATTTGTGATGGCTTAAATTTCAATAGATTGGCTCTAAGAATATGGGGACAAACACAAGCAAAGATGCAAAAAACCTTCTTCAAATAATGCCATTATCCACATGAGAAAGACAACTTCTGCAACAGGGAAGCCATTGCTCAGTACTGCACTGTAGTGGCAGCCTAGATTGTGTGTTTGAGCCCCTGGAATGAACCCACATCCTTCTGACCCTTGCCTTAGTCTGAGAGGACTGAGGCTGCAGTAAAGGTACCTAAGTGATCTCCATTTTCATTTGTTATTACTGGAAGTTTGAAATCCTTTAAAATGGTTCTAGACTTATCTTACAAAGTCGAACACCCAAAGAGAAGAATTTTCATAAAACCTGTGAAATTGACTTGTCTCTTTTTACCTGTTTTCATAGTTCCCTGTTCCTCAGTGTTATCTAAAAGGTATATATGAACTTTTAGAAAATTATTTCTCAGTTACTGTGAATCAAATTTAGCCATTTTTAAGCATACTCTTTAATATTTCCCTTCTTCCTTTCCTCTTTCATTCTCCACCTAAGGGTAAACAAATAGATCTGTTTAAATAACAAGAAAAATAGTGCAGATCTGAAACAACGAAGCAGAAATTGCCCAAGTAATGCAGCTAATTAGGCTTTGCCACTTGGATATACTGTAGGTCTGAGCTCTAACTCAGACCTATATCCAAATATTAAAGCACCATTCCCCTTTGCTGATTTGATGGAGCTGCTGTATATTAAAGCATTTTATGTAAGTGATCTCTGCTTCTTGTAAGATAATGCACTCAATCTCTGGGGTAGCATTGAAGATTAAAAATCAAATTTCTAAATGTGAATATGCGTTTCTAAATGTGATGCAAAACAGCAAAATAGCACCAAGGGGTTCTTTAGATTGGACTAAAGTATTTACATTTTCTTTTACAGAGCCAAATGCTGTTGTATTATTTATAGTGTATCACTTTGTATTGTTATTGGAGGGTTAGAAACCAACAAGGCTTCACCTTAAAAAATGTACAATATCATATGGAATAAAATATGTTACTATCATTCCCTCCAGGCCTTTTGATACAATTGATTCATCTCCTGCAATGGAGATTTAATTTTTCTCTTGGCAAGTGGCCATTAAGTCCAAGAGCTCTAACTCAAGATTACACTGATTATAATCCACCACCTTCCTACTTAAGCAATCTTAAAGGTATCAACAGATCATTTGTGATTATAAGTTAAATTGAATATAAGAATAGATGCTAAACTCACAAAATCCAATTTAATGCTTGTGAAACACACCTGATATTCAGGACTATTGAAGTCAACATGATACAGGGTGTCATATGGCTGATTGATGCAATGCCATATGTTTTTCATATCTATTCATATTCATTCCCTTATTATCAGAGCCAATCTGTCCCAATTTCCGCAGTCACCATTCTTTAGCAACTTACCCCACTGCTTAGAATCATTCACTGAGAGAAAATGGACCCCAGTGCCTCAAATTGAATGAGTTTCCCACCAAACCTCAGTTAGTTCATTTTAGCTGATTCTCTGCTGACTGGATGTCTTTAAGAATAACATCTCTTTCACCAAGTGGCTTCTCTTTAGCAAAATGAAAATATTCCCGTCTCTCTTAGCTGTGAAACTCAACTTGAACTTTGTGGATAGTGTGGAGGACTGTAGGAGATTGCAGAGGGATACTGATAGGATGCAGAGCTGGGCTGAGAAGTGGCAGATGGAGTTCAATCCAGAGAAGTGCGAGGTGGTACACTTTGGAAGGACAAACTCCAAGATGGAGTACAAGGTTAGTGGCAGGATTCTGGGTAGTGTGGAAGAGCAGAGGGATCTAGGGGTTCATAGCCACAGATCACTGAAAGTTGCTTCACAGGTAGATAGGGTAGTTAAGAAAGCTTATGGGATGTTAGCTTTCATAAATCGGGGGATCGAATTTAAGAGCCACGAGGTAACGATGCAGCTCTACAAAACTCTGGTTAGACCACACTTAGAGTACTGTGTCCAGTTCTGGTCGCCTCATTATAGGAAGGATGTGGAAGCGTTGGAAAGGGTGCAGAGGAGATTTACCAGGATGCTGCCTGGATTGGAGAGTATGGATTATGAGGAGAAACTAAAGGAGCTAGGGCTTTACTCTTCGGAGAGAAGGAGGATGAGGGGAGACATGATAGAGGTGTACAAAATATTAAGAGGAATAGATAGAGTGGACAGCCAGTGCCTCTTTCCCAGGGCACCAATGCTCAATACAAGAGGGCATGGCTTTAAAGTAATGGGTGGGAGGTTCAAAGGAGATATCAGAGGGAGGTTTTTCACCCAGAGAGTGCTTGGTGCATGGAATGTGCTGCCTGGGGTAGTGCTGGAGGCAGGTACACTGGTCAAGTTCAAGAGATTGTTAGATAAGCATTTAATTTAAATTGGGGGGATATGTGGGAGGAAGGGTTTAGATCGTCTTAAGTGAGGTTTAAAGGCTGGCACAACATTGTGGGCTGAAGGGCCTGTATTGTGCTGTATCGTTCTATGGTTCTATGGTTCTATACAAAATGTGTGCCTCATAACCCTCACCTTTGATAATATGAGCATCCATTTCACCAGGAGCAATACTGTCTCAGTATTACAATTCCAGGTCACAATTTTTAGTTTGACAAATTATGTCAATAAGAGCACTTCTGGAAGTTACTCAATGATATGGGAAATTTGCAAACTGTATCCAATTTTTCAGTTCCTTGAGCAACTATTTGGAGTGCTCCTGTAATTATACCAATTAATTTAAACTGTCATCAATAGGGAAAAGCACATTAGTCTAATGCTATGTATAAGTCTGGCCAAGCACTAGGCCCAAGGAGGCGGCTAATGAGTTTGTATATCAAATGGTATAACAGATGGGAGGAAATTAAGCATGATCCAATAGAGAATGATACAACAGCACGTATTCATACAGCACCTTTAACACTGATGCTTCAAAGGAACATTATTGTAGAACATTGTCAGGTATTTGATAGAGTTGTTCCCTTTGCCTCACCACTTCTGATATATTGTGGAGAAAATCAGTAAGGGTTCCTGTAACTGACTGTCATCCAGCAACCTTCACTGCAAGGATAATATTAATTGGGTTCGATTCACTGGGATACTTGGACAAACCAGTAGGTAAGGTACCAGAGGAATCCAGCTGGTATGGATTAGTAACCCAGCAGAAAATCGTCAAACTTTTGGATCTTAAAGAAGAGCTAAAAAATAAAATCCATGGATTACAACAAAAAAGTGGGTTTGAATAAAATGAAAGCTTGATTTATATCAGTATAAATACAAATGTTGTTGATAGGACACATCTTGTTGGGGAGTGAGGAGGAAGGAGGTTAAGATATTGGACACTGTTGGAGCTAAAGGGTAGCTTGGAGCTAAGTTAACAATCCGACACTAGCTAAATCAAAAATCCTTCCTACCCTGCTAGTGCTAATTTTCTATTTTTTCTTGTCTCTGATTTCACTGCTTCTGTGTGGAAGGCATCATAAGTTGTGATTTATGTTGGAACTTGACTAATAAATATTTACCTTGTTTACAAACTGTCCAATTTCTTAGGCCTTTGAGAAGCTTCCTGGCATATATGTTGCCAGCAAAAGGGAAAATCACATTTGCCTAATTTTCACACTGCACGTTGGGCCAAGCTGTGGGTGTAAGGAGACAGTTAATCAATCCAGATATTTAATAGCATGACAGATGGGAAGAAGGTGAACATGATACAAACGATGAAATACAAAGCGACAACAAAAAGTGGCAACGATGTAGAAAGTGCTTGATGGGTTTGGGTGCATCTGTGGAGGAAAAAATAAAGACCATTCCAGGTCATTGATGTTTGACTCTGATTCTGTTTCTCTCCCAGCAAATCCATACTTGAGCTCCTGAGTATTCCAGCATTTTGAGGAGAGAACGAAGGGAATGCCCGAGTGGAGAACAAAGGTAGATGGGTAACATAGATTGGAGAGGATGCTGCAGTCTTGTAAAGGGCAACTAATTTGTCTGAAGAAGGTGGAAATAGAGGAAGACTGGGGAGGGGAAAACATAATGGAACTATGAGATACAACAGAGTTACCACACACCTGCAATAGAGGAGAATGCTTGGAACATCCACCAGATAGGACAGCATTTGTGGAGAGGAAAAGAACTGTGTTACCTCAGAACTAGCCAGGGATTGACAAGCAAAAAATTGTAGCCGCTAGAAATCCGAAATAAAAACTGGAAATGCTGATTATACCCAGAAAGCCAGGCAGAGAGAAAATCAGAACTAATAGCCCAGCCTGATAACACCCTACCATGGGAGATCATCAACACAAAACAGCTCACAGATGCCTCCAGATCCACCAATCACCCACAGCATTCCCTGCTCCTATACCAGAACTGGCTCACTGAAACATAAACTGGAAAGGCTGGATATATGATATGGTTCAAGTCAATGTTAATCCCCAAGGACTGGGACATATCTAGATGGAAGATAAGATGTTCCTCCTTAATGTTACATAGAGCTTAATTTGGATGGTGTAATAAGATGGAGAATTGAAGTGACAGGTAACTGGAAGCTCAGGGGTACCCTTGCAGTCTAAACAAAGTTGTTCTGCAAAGTGGTTACCCGATGTACATTTCTTATTTCCACTATGTTGGATGAAGTGCAAGTGAATTGTTGCTTCACCAAGATGGATTATTTGGACCCCTAGGTGGTGGGAAGAGAAAGGGTGAAAGGGCAGCAGTTCCATCCCCTGCACTTGTACAGGAATAAGCCATGAGACGGTGAGTAGGTGTTGGTGGAGATGGAAGACTGACAATGAACTTGTGGAGGGAAGAGCCCCTTTGAAAAACTGAGAGGGAGTGGATTGGAAGATGTGTCTGGTGGTGGAATTTATTGACGGTGGTAGAAATTACAGAGGGTGGTCCATTGAATATGGAGCTTGGTGGGGTGGAAGGTGAAGACAGGGAAACACTATCCTTGCTTTAGCCAGGAAGAGAGAGGATGAGAATAGAGATGTAGGAAATGGAATAGGACTGCTTAAAAGTCTTGTCAGCTATGGTAGAGAGGTATCCAGAGCTGAGTATAAAGGAGGACATTTTAGAAGGACTGGTATCAAAAGTGTTATCATCAGAACAGATGAAACAGAGCCAAATAAATTGGAAGAATGGAATGGAATCCATACAGGAAGTAGGGTAGGAGGAGATGTAGTCAGGACAGCTGTGGAAATCTTTGGGCTTTACTTGATATTAATTTCTGACTTAACTCTTGAGACACAGGTGGAGAAGTCAAGGAAAGAAAAGGAAGAGTTAGAGATGGACCATATGAAAGTGAGGGCAGGATGGAAATTAGCAGCAAAGGTGATAACTTTCCAAGGAAAACCAATATAGTTATCAATGCCCTTGAGAAGAGGTAAGGTAGGGGCACTAAGCTGGACTAGAACAAAGACTGTTTCATGTGTCACAAACAGGCAGGTCTAACTTGGACACATGACAATTCCCATTATTATAGCTTTGGTCTGGAGTAAGTAATTGGAGTTAAGCAGAAGTTGTTCAATGTAAGAATGTGTCAGCCAGGTAAAAGAGGATGGGGCTGGAAGGGGCTGGTTGGACCTTAAAGGAAGAAGTGGGGGGCCCTCAAGCTACTATCCTGGGCTGGAAGTCTAGAGAGATTGGAAGGTCATGGTGAAAATGAACTAATTGGGACCATGAGTATAAATGGTATCAGAGATATCGCGGATGTAAATAGGATTTTGTTTCAAATTTCAAATGTCTGCAGGTTTTAATTTCTAAACTCTCGCCAGCTCTAATTCAATATTTTCTTTCCTCATTGATGCTGCCTGTACTTCTGGGCATTCCCAGCATTCTTCTTTATTTCAGGTTTGCATTGACTGCTGTATTCTATTTCTCACAGTTCCTACAAGTTCCATTTTACCCTTTCCTCTGTCGGGTTTTTTAGACCTCCTCCAGACAGCTTAGCTGCTGTCAAGAAGTCTTCAGCACCCTCTCCTGATCAAAGCCAAATGTCATCCATCTTCTCTTTGTCTTCATATTATCACAGACATCCCCTTTGTCCACTCTATCTATCCCTCCCCTTTCTCTGCAAGTTTAAATGTACCTTTTCTTAATATTCTGAGTTCTGAAAGAAAGTTGTCCACCTGAAACATCAACTCTTTTCCTCTGCCCACACATGCTACTTGCCCTGCTAAATATTTCCAGCATTTTCTCCTTTTAATTCCTAATGCTGCATGCACAATGCTTTGTGAAAATAAGAAGACCCAAATAATTACTCTACTGGAAAAAGTAGATAACTTCCAGGAATTAATGGCAACCATTACATTTTAACTTACTCCCAAAAGAAATTGTCAATAATTGCTGCTATGCAAATATTAAAAAAATACAATTCATTCTGAAAGTGAGGTAGCAGCTCAAGACCTGAAAAGATATAGTCTACGAAAGACACAGGCCTCTGAATAGTAGCAAGGATGTGGGGTACAGATTACAACAGGAGATAAAAAAGGCATATAAGGCAATGTTACGATGGTCATGGGGAACTTCAATATGCAGGTAAACTGGGAAAATCAGGTTGGCACTGGATTCTAAGAGAAGGAATTTGCAGAATACCTGCGAGATGGCTTTTTAGAGCAGCTTGTGGTCGAGCCCACAAGGGAAAAAGCAATTCAGGATTTGGTGTTGTGCAATGAACCAGATTTGACTAGGGAGCTTAAGGTAAAGGAACCTTTAGGAGGCAGTGATTATAATATGATAAAATTCACCCAGCAGTTTGAGAGGGAGAAGCTAAAATTGGATGTATTGTTATTACATTTGAGTAAAGGTAACTTCAGAGGCATGAGAGAGGTGCTGGCCAAAGTTGATTGGAAGGGAACCCTAGCAGGGATGATGATGGAGCAGTAATGGCAGGAATTTCTGGGAGTAATTCAGAAGATGCATAATCATTTCATCCCAAAGAAGAAGCATTTATTTTCTAAATGGGGACAGAATTCAGCAAGTTGCAAAGGGACTTGGGAGTCCTAGTGCAGGATTCCCTAAAGGTTAACTTGCAGGTTGAGTCAGTAGTAAGGAAGGCAAATGCAATGTTAGCATTCATTTTGAGAGGATGAGAAGATAAAAGCAAGGATGTACTGCTGAGGCTTTATAAGACATTGGTCAGGCCACATCTGGAGTACTGTGAGCAGTTTTAGACTTCATATCTAAGGAAGAATGTCCTGGCAATGGAGAGAGTCCAGAGGAGGTTTATGAGAATGATCCCAGGGATGAAAGGGTTAACATATGAGGAGCGTTTGATGGTTCTGGGCCTGTACTCGGTGGAGTTTAGAAGGATGAGGGGGAATCTCTTTGAAACCTACCGAATATTGAATGGCCTGGATAGAGTGGACATGGAGAGGATGTTTCCAGTAGTGGAAGAGTCTAGGATCAGAGGGCCCAGCCTCAGCATAAAAGGACGACCCTTTACATTAGAGACAAGGAGGAATTTCTTTAGCCAGCAGGTGGTGAATCTGTGGAATTCATTGCCACAGACAGCTGTGGAGGCCAAGTCATTGGGTATATTTAAAGTAGAGGTTGATAGGTTCTTGATTAGTAAGGGTGTCAAAGGTTACGAGTAGGAAGCAGGAGAATGGGGTTGAGAGGGAATAATAAATCAGTCATGATCGAATGGCAGAGCAGACTGGATGGGCCAAATGGCCTAATTCTGCTCCTATGTCTTATGGTCTCATAAAATCCTTAGCAAAGCCCAAAATTTGTCGAATCAAAAAACAAACAGCTGCTTGCCTTTGGTACCACTTCAGAATAGCTGACTTGTCCCCCTCCCTTAAATTCCACAATATGTATCCCACTGGAAATACAATCCTTCTAATTCACATCCATCTGAAATAGTATTCTACTAAAACTTATATAAGAAAAGCACAGACACAGGGACAGGGCTGTTAAGGAATGCACAAGATGGATACTAACTCTGTTTCTCCCTAGAAGATGCTACCTGATCTGCTATTTCCAGCTTTTCTGGCATTTCACAAGATAAATTTAGATGATGGTGAAAAGGAAGGAATGAAAAAAATATTTTTTAATTTGGAATTGAAGGCAGTGATTACCTTTGTATTTATCAGGGAGTCTAATAGAACAGGCAGGACATCAGGAGAAGAAATGAAAAAGAAATTGTGTAATTTACTGCACAAAGGAGATGAGATTGTAGCTAAACTCATTGCATTTAGAGAGGAAATCCACTAGTCTCAAAGTGAAGTGATGTTCTGCACGTTATTGGTGTTTAGTCCTCTACAGTTCACCATTTGCATTAATGATTTAGGTATGAGTATCAACATTTGTAGATGAGGCAAAATGAAGGGATATAGTTAAATCTGAGGAGTTACAACAGCATACAAGGAGGCATTCACAGGTATGCAATGTAAGGAAGTAGATGACAAATCAATATAAATACACATTCATGTAAGTTGATGGATTTAAGCTGCAGAAATAAAGAGGGTAAGTTATGTTTCAAAAATGTCTGAAAATTATAGGGTAGAAAATGGATCCAGAGCTACGTTTGTACAAATTGAAAATAACCACAAGGGCTAACAAATTCGTAGGAATGCAATCAAAGCACTGGTGTTCATTTTTGGATGGATTTCAAAAGAAGAGGATTTATGTTGGGCTTGTAGAGAGCAGAAATTAAACCACAGTGCACAGTTCCAGTCTCTCTCTTACAACAGAATGAAGGAAAGGCAAAAAAGATTGGACACCAAAACTGAAAAGAATTCAATGAAAGTGAATTAACAGGTTCCTTTTGCACCAGTGGGCTTTTCCCTTGCTTACAAATGTGTGTTTGCTTCTTTGCTTTCAGATCAAAAGTAAAGCTGGCTCATTTGTAGCAGTCATTGTTGTCTCAGTTCTGCATTCATGTTATCGAAGATTATTGTTTTGTTTCTAAAATGCCCAAGTGCACCAATCCAATCCCCCAGCCACTTACTCATCTTCAGAATTAACTTGGCAGCAACCCTCACAAATTCTGAGAAGTATTTAAAATATATACTCCAATAAATTCCTGGTAGTTGGTGGTAAATAATTAAACAGGATAGACTATTACAGTAATTGCATCTTCTCTCTAGAAGGACTGATTAAAATGGGGCTCTTTTCTCTAGAAAGAAGACTGAGAGGTGGCCTGAGAGTGTTTAATACTTCGAAGGTGTGCTCTGAAATAGACCTAGAGCTGTTTTCACTGCAGGGGAGTCCACAACTAGGAGCTGTGAATGTAAAACAAACACATAGACAGGGTGAAAGCATACAGTCTTTTTCCCAGGGAGGGGATACTAAAAACAAGAGGGCATAGCTTTAAGCTCAGAGGCAAGAGATTTAAGAGGGAAATCGGGGCAGCTTCTTCACGAAAGAGTGGTGCATATTTGGAACGAGTTGCCAGAAATAGTGGTTGAGGTGGGCACATTAGCAACATTTAAAGGCCACCTCGATATGTACATGGATAGGAGAGGTTTAGAGGGCTGTGGGCCAAACGTGGGCAGATGGGACTAGCTCGCTGGGCAACACAGTCGGCATGGATGAGTTAGGCTGAAGGGCCTGTTTCCATGCTGTATGACTCTATGACAAATAAATCCAGTAATAAATTCAAAAGAAACTTCTTAACCTGCAGAATAGTTGCAACATGGACTTGCCAATACATAGAGTGGTTAATTAAATAGGTATGCGAGGATAAAGGAAGAGCAGAATGTGCTTACAAGGTTAAATGAAGTAAGCAGGCAGGAGGTAGCATGAACTCTGGCTTGAACTAATTAGGCCAAATGACAAGGATCATTGCTGTAAGTAATATGTATTTTTATATAAAGGAAGAGAAGAGCAAGTGAGAGCAGCTGCTGGAATGGGGGAGAGGATGAAGATGGTGTGTCCTATGCTGGAGATTGATTGGTCCCACAGGGAGCCTACGGGGGGAACGTCTCAGACTGCCTTCTCTGAGGAGCAAAGCATGAGGTGCCTTTGCTTTGCCAGAGATGCTGACTCTGAGCTGTGTTATCTCCTGCAGCCAAAATTCAAACCTCAAACCTGGGCATGGATTATAAGGTCAAGCAGAATGTCAGCAATGGTAGTATCACATATTCTTACATCTTATATTTCATCATAAAATTTCATCATAGCAGTTTATTCAGCCCATTGGGTCAATGCCAATCTCAGAGCAATCCCACCAATCCCCACCCCCCCCCCACCTATTTCCCCATAGCCTATTCTCACATGCGCATCAACACCACCCCAATTCTCCTAACACCCACACCAGCACTAGGTAGCCAGCTAACCTACCAATCAGCATACCCTTGGGATGTGGGAGGAAACTGGAGCACCAGGGGGAAACTCATGCAGTCACTGAGAGAATGTGCAAACTTGAGACAATATCCACGGTCAAGATCCCCAGCGTTAATTTCAGTGAGACATCTTTACTTTGAACTCAAATCCTCTTCCAATAAAGGCTAATGTAGCATTTGACTTCCTAATTGTGTGCATACCTGCAAATTAACTTCCAGTGATTGGTGTGCAAGGACACTGAGATTCCTATGAATATCAATACTGTTAAAACTCTTGCAATCAAAGATCTCTTCTTCTTTACTCTTTCTACCAAAGTGGATGACTTCACACTTTTCCACTTTATACTGATCATTTGGCTATTCCTTACAGCTCCAGGAATCCAAGTTTGATCCTGATCTTAGATGTTGTTAAAAAAAATCAAGATTCAGGAGTTTCCGGTTTAAATAATTTTGGTGCAAATAGAGAAAAACTATTGTTGCTATGATGGAGCTGATCAGAATATAGATATCTCCTAATAATAAAAAAAGTATCATGGTAAACATTTCGAGGAATATATGGACATTTCAGCTCCTGGTTGTCCATGGTAAATGTGCTAAATTTACATTTGGGTGGTGTAGTGGTGAAGCTGGTAGACCCTCTGCCTCGGAGCTCCAGTGACCCGCGTTCAATCCTGACCTCTGGTGCTGTCTGTGTGAAGTTTGCACGTTCTTCCCCTGACAGTGTAGGACTCCACTGGAGGTTCCAGTTTCCTCCCACATCTGGTAGGTTGGTAGATTAGTTGGTCAGTGTAAATTGCTGCAAATGTGCAGGTGATTGGTAGAACCTTGGGGGAGTTAATGGGAATGTGGGAACAATAGAAAATAGAAACTGCAGGTAGGTGCTTGAAGGGTCTACGTCTGTGCTGTGTGACCCTCTGACTCCACATGCAGAAATAAACCTGATCTTCCCTTTCATAACTGAGGTGGATGTCTGATCCATGCTCCAGCACCTACTTTATCAACATGCTATCAAGACACTGGATTGTTCTTCTACATTTAATACAAGCATTAATACAGCATGGTGTTTAAACATCATTGAGCTATTAATTATTTCCTCTCCATTGGTGCACGTAACACTGAAATAAAACATGCCGTTCAGAAGATTAGGAACATTAAAACATAAGTGAACTTATGTCAAGGCGTGGAATTTTAATCTGGTGTTGATAAATATGAATTTGATGAATCAATCAACCGTTCTCAGCAGTATGCAAAATAGATGTTATTTGGAAAGATTTTATTTGTTCAAAACTGAGCTGTTGGAAATGCAATGATGTTCCAAGTGTTATGCATAGTAATTGGAAGTTCAGGTTAGCCAAGTAAGTGACAGTCCTTTCAGGACACATTATCTAAACTGTTACATTTTGGAACTATTGAGCTTGAAAATACATAGATTCTGGACTGTCAGACGCTTGTTTTGCAATGATTAATTGAATATACATGGGGCTTGTATTGGTTTATGTGCATGTGTGGCTTACGAGGTTCTCCTTACGATGGTGATTGATGGGGTGGAATGCTGGAGTGATGGTTGGGAGGGGTAGGTGGTGGGTGGGGGAGGCAGAGTATGTTGCTTTGCCCAAACATCCACCCATTGTAAATATTTATGTCCAATTCTGAGAGCTCAGTGGCTGGTTTGGTCTGTGTTGCTGCCAATCAGATTTAACATAATCAAAACAAGTTAGATGGTGAGTTTGCACATTCCAAGTTAAAAGGATGACAATGCTAAATGCATTGATGTTTTTTATTGTAATAAACCCACTTTTGAGAATAATCTCTTTCAGTGCGTCCACATTCTGTTTATTGGAGAAAGTACTGGATAGCTGTGTGGGGTGTGAGAGGCAGTAACTAAGTACTGCTGACAACAATTGGAGAGGGAGAGAGGGAGAGAGAGAGGGAGGGGAGTGAGAGGGAGAGGGGGAGGGAGAGGGAGAGGGAGAGGGAGAGGGAGAGATTCACATCAACTTCACCCAGATTCCACCAGTCACATGCACACCATGGATAATTTACAGTGGCCAATTTATCCTACAACCCGCACGACTTTGGCTGTAGGAGGAAACAGGAGCACTTGAAGAAAACCCACACAGTCACAGCGAGAACGTGCAGTTGTGAATACAAAATAGTTTTTGTATGTCCATAGTTCACCTGAGGTTGAATTTCTCCCAGAAACTAATTTCTAGACATATATTTTCCTTCATATTTTTTGCAGTTTCATTGACTTTATTTTTGCTTTTTTTTATATTTGTACATACTTGCCTTCTTAGGCCTAGACATTGAATATGGGTTGGGATGTTACAGTTGTACAAAACATTGGCTAAACCACATTTGGAGTATTGTGTACAGTTCTGGTTGCTGCACTATAGGAAGGATGTAGTAGCATAAGAAAGACTGCAGAAGAGATTCAGAGGGATGTTGCCAGGAATGGAGGGCTTTATTGACAAGGAGAGATTAGGTAGGCTGGGTTTATTCTCGCTGGAGCATAGGAAACTTGAGGAGTGACCTTATAGAAGTTTATAAGATTACGAGAGGCATAATGGGGTAAATAGCCAGAGCCTTTTTCCCAGCATAGGGGAGTGTAAAACTAGAGTGCATAGGTTTAAGGTCGGAAGTGAGAAGTTTAAAGAAGATCTGAGGGCAGGTTTTTCACACAGAGGGTGGTGATTATGTGGCATGAGTTGGCAGAGGAGGTGATAGAGGCAGATACAATAACAACATTTAAAAGGCATTTGGACAGGTACTTGGATAGGAAATGAGTAGAGGGATTTGGACCTAATGTAGGCAAATAGGATTGGCATAGATAGGCATCTTGGAGGGTATTGATGAAGGGCCTTTTTCTGTCCTATACTGCTGTAAGGCTCTGTGATTCTACAGGTAATTACAATGTGGGATGGAAGATATTGACACATGCAGCTG